>NC_134485.1:133173728-133497494 GCF_040206685.1 Ascaphus truei
AAAAACGCTTAGGTTAAGTTTCAGAGTTGCTTCTAATGTACCGAAGCTGGACTTAGACATAATTTCACTCTCACAACATTATGGCTGGTTGGAGACAGTCCGAACCACAAGTACCGGGTCCATGGTTCTGGGCGTATACTGGGGGGACGGGGACGACTCCCATTAACCCCTGACTATACCGGGGATACGCTTATCACAATGCCTTTCTGGTCTGTGCTGAAGCAGGGCATTCTGGCAGCCAAGTGGCTTGACCTTTATTAGTGAGCCTGGTTACCCCCTCTCGGAACCACAGACTTAGAAATCGCCAGCTCATATACAGTGCATAAAATATATTTATATATATACCAATATACACAATTTTAATAAAAAATATCACAAAATTCTTCTAAGTCCCTGGAGAAGAGTGAAAGACGCGCACGTTCAATTTCAGAGCTCCTAGACCTTCCTATAAGAAGTTAGCCAAAAAGTAGCTTCGAAAAACGCTTAGGTTAAGTTTCAGAGTTGCTTCTAATGTACAAAAAGCTGGACTTAGACATAATTTCACTCTCACAACATTATGGCTGGTTGGAGACAGTCCGAACCACAAGTACCGGGTCCATGGTTCTGGGCGTATACTGGGGGGACGGGGGGGACTCCCATTAACCCCTGACTATACCGGGGATACGCTTATCACAATGCCTTTCTGGTCTGTGCTGAAGCAGGGCATTCTGGCAGCCAAGTGGCTTGACCTTTATTAGTGAGCCTGGTTACCCCCTCTCGGAACCACAGACTTAGAAATCGCCAGCTCATATACAGTGCATAAAATATATTTATATATATACACCAATATACACCATTTTAATAAAAAATATCACAAAATTCTTCTAAGTCCCTCGAGAAGAGTAAAAGACGCGCACGTTCATTTTCAGAGCTCCTAGACCTTCCTATAAGAAGTCAGCCAAAAAGAAGCTTCGAAAAACGCTTAGGTTAAGTTTCAGAGTTGCTTCTAATGTACCGAAGCTGGACTTAGAAATCATTTCACTCTCACAACATTATGGCTGGTTGGAGACAGTTCGAACAACAAGTACCGGGTCAATGGTTCTGGGCGTATACTGGGGGGACGGGGACGACTCCCATTAACCCCTGACTATACCGGGGATACGCTTATCACAATGCCTTTCTGGTCTGTGCTGAAACAGGGCATTCTGGCAGCCAAGTGGCTTGACCTTTATTAGTGAGCCTGGTTACCCCCTCTCGGAACTACAGACTTAGAAATCGCCAGCTCATATACAGTGCATAAAATATATTTATATATATACCCTTATACACCATTTTAATAAAAAATATCACAAAATTCTTCTAAGTCCCTCGGGAAGAGTGAAAGACGCGTACGTTCATTTTCAGAGCTCCTAGACCTTCCTATAAGAAGTTAGCCAAAAAGTAGCTTCGAAAAACGCTTAGGTTAAGTTTCAGAGTTGCTTCTAATGTACCGAAGCTGGACTTAGACATAATTTCACTCTCACAACATTATGGCTGGTTGGAGACAGTCCGAACCACAAGTACCGGGTCCATGGTTCTGGGCGTATACTGGGGGGACGGGGGGGACTCCCATTAACCCCTGACTATACCGGGGATACGCTTATCACAATGCCTTTCTGGTCTGTGCTGAAGCAGGGCATTCTGGCAGCCAAGTGGCTTGACATTTATTAGTGAGCCTGGTTACCCCCTCTCGGAACTACAGACTTAGAAATCGCCAGCTCATATACAGTGCATAAAATATATTTATATATATACCCTTATACACCATTTTAATAAAAAATATCACAACATTCTTCTAAGTCCCTCGGGAAGAGTGAAAGACGCGTACGTTCATTTTCAGAGCTCCTGGACCTTCCTATAAGAAGTTAGCCAAAAAGTAGCTTCGAAAAACGCTTAGGTTAAGTTTCAGAGTTGCTTCTAATGTACCGAAGCTGGACTTAGACATAATTTCACTCTCACAACATTATGGCTGGTTGGAGACATTCCGAACCACAAGTACCGGGTCCATGGTTCTGGGCGTATACTGGGGGGACGGGGACGACTCCCATTAACCCCTGAAAATACCGGGGATACGCTTATCACAATGCCTTTCTGGTCTGTGCTGAAGCAGGGCATACTGGCAGCCAAGTGGCTTGACCTTTATTAGTGAGCCTGGTTACCCCCTCTCGGAACTACAGACTTAGAAATTGCCAGCTCATATACAGTGCATAAAATATATTTATATATATACCCTTATACACCATTTTAATAAAAAATATCACAAAATTCTTCTTAGTCCCTCGGGAAGAGTGAAAGACGCGCACGTTCATTTTCAGAGCTCCTAGACCTTCCTATAAGAAGTTAGCCAAAAAGTAGCTTCGAAAAACGCTTACTGTAGGTTAAGTTTCAGAGTTGCTTCTAATGTACCGAAGCTGGACTTAGACATAATTTCACTCTCACAACATTATGGCTGGTTGGAGACAGTCCGAACCACAAGTACCGGGTCAATGGTTCTGGGCGTATACTGGGGGGACGGGGACGACTCCCATTAACCCCTGACTATACCGGAGATACGCTTATCACAATGCCTTTCTGGTCTGTGCTGAAGCAGGGCATTCTGGCAGCCAAGTGGCTTGACCTTTATTAGTGAGCCTGGTTACCCCCTCTCGGAACTACAGACTTAGAAATCGCCAGCTCATATACAGTGCATAAAATATATTTATATATATACCCTTATACACCATTTTAATAAAAAATATCACAAAATTCTTCTAAGTCCCTCGGGAAGAGTGAAAGACGCGCACGTTCATTTTCAGAGCTCCTAGACCTTCCTATAAGAAGTTAGCCAAAAAGTAGCGTCGAAAAACGCTTAGGTTAAGTTTCAGAGTTGCTTCTAATGTACCAAAGCTGGACTTAGACATAATTTCACTCTCACAACATTATGGCTGGTTGGAGACAGTCCGAACCACAAGTACCGGGTCCATGGTTCTGGCGTACACTGGGGGGGACGGGGGGGACTCCCATTAACCCCTGACTATACCGGGGATACGCTTATCACAATGCCTTTCTGGTCTGTGCTGAAGCAGGGCATTCTGGCAGCCAAGTGGCTTGACCTTTATTAGTGAGCCTGGTTACCCCCTCTCGGAACCACAGACTTAGAAATCGCCAGCTCATATACAGTGCATAAAATATATTTATATATATACCCTTATACACCATTTTAATAAAAAATATCACAAAATTCTTCTAAGTCCCTCGGGAAGAGTAAAAGACGCGCACGTTCAATTTCAGAGCTCCTAGACCTTCCTATAAGAAGTTAGCCAAAAAGCAGCTTCGAAAAACGCTTAGGTTAAGTTTCAGAGTTGCTTCTAATGTACCAAAGCTGGACTTAGACATAATTTCACTCTCACAACATTATGGCTGGTTGGAGACAGTCCGAACCACAAGTACCGGGTCCATGGTTCTGGGCGTATACTGGGGGGACGGGGACGACTCCCATTAACCCCTGACTATACCGGGGATACGCTTATCACAATGCCTTTCTGGTCTGTGCTGAAGCAGGGCATTCTGGCAGCCAAGTGGCTTGACCTTTATTAGTGAGCCTGGTTACCCCCTCTCGGAACCACAGAATTAGAAATCGCCAGCTCATATACAGTGCATAAAATATATTTATATATATACCCTTATACACCATTTTAATAAAAAATATCACAAAATTCTTCTAAGTCCCTCGGGAAGAGTGAAAGACGCGCACGTTCATTTTCAGAGCTCCTAGACCTTCCTATAAGAAGTTAGCCAAAAAGTAGCTTCGAAAAACGCTTACTGTAGGTTGAGTTTCAGAGTTGCTTCTAATGTACCGAAGCTGGACTTAGACATAATTTCACTCTCACAACATTATGGCTGGTTGGAGACAGTCCGAACCACAAGTACCGGGTCAATGGTTCTGGGCGTATACTGGGGGGACGGGGACGACTCCCATTAACCCCTGACTATACCGGAGATACGCTTATCACAATGCCTTTCTGGTCTGTGCTGAAGCAGGGCATTCTGGCAGCAAAGTGGCTTGACCTTTATTAGTGAGCCTGGTTACCCCCTCTCGGAACTACATACTTAGAAATCGCCAGCTCATATACAGTGCATAAAATATATTTATATATATACCCTTATACACCATTTTAATAAAAAAAATCACAAAATTCTTCTAAGTCCCTCGGGAAGAGTGAAAGACGCGCACGTTCATTTTCAGAGCTCCTAGACCTTCCTATAAGAAGTTAGCCAAAAAGTAGCTTCGAAAAACGCTTACTGTAGGTTGAGTTTCAGAGTTGCTTCTAATGTACCGAAGCTGGACTTAGACATAATTTCACTCTCACAACATTATGGCTGGTTGGAGACAGTCCGAACCACAAGTACCGGGTCAATGGTTCTGGGCGTATACTGGGGGGACGGGGACGACTCCCATTAACCCCTGACTATACCGGAGATACGCTTATCACAATGCCTTTCTGGTCTGTGCTGAAGCAGGGCATTCTGGCAGCAAAGTGGCTTGACCTTTATTAGTGAGCCTGGTTACCCCCTCTCGGAACTACATACTTAGAAATCGCCAGCTCATATACAGTGCATAAAATATATTTATATATATACCCTTATACACCATTTTAATAAAAAAAATCACAAAATTCTTCTAAGTCCCTCAGGAAGAGTGAAAGACGCGCACGTTCATTTTCAGAGCTCCTAGACCTTCCTATAAGAAGTTAGCCAAAAAGTAGCTTCGAAAAACGCTTAGGTTAAGTTTCAGAGTTGCTTCTAATGTACCAAAGCTGGACTTAGACATAATTTCACTCTCACAACATTATGGCTGGTTGGAGACAGTCCGAACCACAAGTACCGGGTCCATGGTTCTGGGCGTATACTGGGGGGACGGGGGGGACTCCCATTAACCCCTGACTATACCGGGGATACGCTTATCACAATGCCTTTCTGGTCTGTGCTGAAGCAGGGCATTCTGGCAGCCAAGTGGCTTGACCTTTATTAGTGAGCCTGGTTACCCCCTCTCGGAACTACAGACTTAGAAATCGCCAGCTCATATACAGTGCATAAAATATATTTATATATATACCCTTATACACCATTTTAATAAAAAATATCACAAAATTCTTCTAAGTCCCTCGGGAAGAGTGAAAGACGCGCACGTTCATTTTCAGAGCTCCTAGACCTTCCTATAAGAAGTTAGCCAAAAAGTAGCGTCGAAAAACGCTTAGGTTAAGTTTCAGAGTTGCTTCTAATGTACCAAAGCTGGACTTAGACATAATTTCACTCTCACAACATTATGGCTGGTTGGAGACAGTCCGAACCACAAGTACCGGGTCCATGGTTCTGGCGTACACTGGGGGGGACGGGGACGACTCCCATTAACCCCTGACTATACCGGGGATACGCTTATCACAATGCCTTTCTGGTCTGTGCTGAAGCAGGGCATTCTGGCAGCCAAGTGGCTTGACCTTTATTAGTGAGCCTGGTTACCCCCTCTCGGAACCACAGACTTAGAAATCGCCAGCTCATATACAGTGCATAAAATATATTTATATATACACTGGCGACACACTTTATTCGAGCTTGGCTAGTCCCACGAATTCGGGTATACCCGGGTGTATTGAGGTTTGTGACTGTTTTCTGCCCGAGTGCATTGAGGTATTTTCCAAGCAGGGATTGAAGCATTTTATTTCCGCTGGCTGCAATACTGCACAGTATATATATATATATATACTGCATTACAATTCATGAATTTATGCCATCTGGTAGACACGCGAAGCATTGCAGCCTATTAAATCCTAATCATTATCATTTAACAGATCAGCCGCCCGTCAGCCAGGCATGAACCCAGGCTGGGAAGGCAAATGCAACGGGGCTTATCAGAGGTGAGGAGCGGCGCATTCCAGGTATCTGCCAGGTACATACCGGATATTTGCTCGAATAAAGTGTGTCGGTGCAGTATACCCTTATACACCATTTTAATAAAAAATATCACAAAATTCTTCTAAGTCCCTCGGGAAGAGTAAAAGACGCGCACTTTCAATTTCAGAGCTCCTAGACCTTCCTATAAGAAGTTAGCCAAAAAGCAGCTTCGAAAAACGCTTAGGTTAAGTTTCAGAGTTGCTTCTAATGTACCAAAGCTGGACTTAGACATAATTTCACTCTCACAACATTATGGCTGGTTGGAGACATTCCGAACCACAAGTACCGGGTCCATGGTTCTGGGCGTATACTGGGGGGACGGGGACGACTCCCATTAACCCCTGAAAATACCGGGGATACGCTTATCACAATGCCTTTCTGGTCTGTGCTGAAGCAGGGCATACTGGCAGCCAAGTGGCTTGACCTTTATTAGTGAGCCTGGTTACCCCCTCTCGGAACTACAGACTTAGAAATTGCCAGCTCATATACAGTGCATAAAATATATTTATATATATACCCTTATACACCATTTTAATAAAAAATATCACAAAATTCTTCTTAGTCCCTCGGGAAGAGTGAAAGACGCGCACGTTCATTTTCAGAGCTCCTAGACCTTCCTATAAGAAGTTAGCCAAAAGTAGCTTCGAAAAACGCTTAGGTTAAGTTTCAGAGTTGCTTCTAATGTACCGAAGCTGGACTTAGACATAATTTCACTCTCACAACATTATGGCTGGTTGGAGACAGTTCGAACCACAAGTACCGGGTCAATGGTTCTGGGCGTATACTGGGGGGACGGGGACGACTCCCATTAACCCCTGACTATACCGGGGATACGCTTATCACAATGCCTTTCTGGTCTGTGCTGAAGCAGGGCATTCTGGCAGCCAAGTGGCTTGACCTTTATTAGTGAGCCTGGTTACCCCCTCTCGGAACTACAGACTTAGAAATCGCCAGCTCATATACAGTGCATAAAATATATTTATATATATACCCTTATACACCATTTTAATAAAAAATATCACAAAATTCTTCTAAGTCCCTCGGGAAGAGTGAAAGACGCGCACGTTCATTTTCAGAGCTCCTAGACCTTCCTATAAGAAGTTAGCCAAAAAGTAGCTTCGAAAAACGCTTACTGTAGGTTAAGTTTCAGAGTTGCTTCTAATGTACCGAAGCTGGACTTAGACATAATTTCACTCTCACAACATTATGGCTGGTTGGAGACAGTCCGAACCACAAGTACCGGGTCAATGGTTCTGGGCGTATACTGGGGGGACGGGGACGACTCCCATTAACCCCTGAAAATACCGGGGATACGCTTATCACAATGCCTTTCTGGTCTGTGCTGAAGCAGGGCATTCTGGCAGCCAAGTGGCTTGACCTTTATTAGTGAGCCTGGTTACCCCCTCTCGGAACTACAGACTTAGAAATCGCCAGCTCATATACAGTGCATAAAATATATTTATATATATACCCTTATACACCATTTTAATAAAAAATATCACAAAATTCTTCTAAGTCCCTCGGGAAGAGTGAAAGACGCGCACGTTCATTTTCAGAGCTCCTAGACCTTCCTATAAGAAGTTAGCCAAAAAGTAGCTTCGAAAAACGCTTACTGTAGGTTAAGTTTCAGAGTTGCTTCTAATGTACCGAAGCTGGACTTAGACATAATTTCACTCTCACAACATTATGGCTGGTTGGAGACAGTCCGAACCACAAGTACCGGGTCAATGGTTCTGGGCGTATACTGGGGGGACGGGGACGACTCCCATTAACCCCTGACTATACCGGAGATACGCTTATCACAATGCCTTTCTGGTCTGTGCTGAAGCAGGGCATTCTGGCAGCCAAGTGGCTTGACCTTTATTAGTGAGCCTGGTTACCCCCTCTCGGAACCACATACTTAGAAATCGCCAGCTCATATACAGTGCATAAAATATATTTATATATATACCCTTATACACCATTTTAATTAAAAAAAATCACAAAATTCTTTTAAGTCCCTCAGGAAGAGTGAAAGACGCGCACGTTCATTTTCAGACCTCCTAGGCCTTCCTATAAGAAGTTAGCCAAAAAGTAGCTTCGAAAAACGCTTAGGTTAAGTTTCAGAGTTGCTTCTAATGTACCAAAGCTGGACTTAGACATAATTTCACTCTCACAACATTATGGCTGGTTGGAGACAGTCCGAACCACAAGTACCGGGTCCATGGTTCTGGGCGTATACTGGGGGGACGGGGACGACTCCCATTAACCCCTGACTATACCGGGGATACGCTTATCACAATGCCTTTCTGGTCTGTGCTGAAGCAGGGCATTCTGGCAGCCAAGTGGCTTGACCTTTATTAGTGAGCCTGGTTACCCCCTCTCGGAACCACAGAATTAGAAATCGCCAGCTCATATACAGTGCATAAAATATATTTATATATATACCCTTATACACCATTTTAATAAAAAATATCACAAAATTCTTCTAAGTCCCTCGGGAAGAGTGAAAGACGCGCACGTTCATTTTCAGAGCTCCTAGACCTTCCTATAAGAAGTTAGCCAAAAAGTAGCTTCGAAAAACGCTTACTGTAGGTTGAGTTTCAGAGTTGCTTCTAATGTACCGAAGCTGGACTTAGACATAATTTCACTCTCACAACATTATGGCTGGTTGGAGACAGTCCGAACCACAAGTACCGGGTCAATGGTTCTGGGCGTATACTGGGGGGACGGGGACGACTCCCATTAACCCCTGACTATACCGGGGATACGCTTATCACAATGCCTTTCTGGTCTGTGCTGAAGCAGGGCATTCTGGCAGCAAAGTGGCTTGACCTTTATTAGTGAGCCTGGTTACCCCCTCTCGGAACCACATACTTAGAAATCGCCAGCTCATATACAGTGCATAAAATATATTTATATATATACCCTTATACACCATTTTAATAAAAAAAATCACAAAATTCTTCTAAGTCCCTCAGGAAGAGTGAAAGACGCGCACGTTCATTTTCAGAGCTCCTAGACCTTCCTATAAGAAGTTAGCCAAAAAGTAGCTTCGAAAAACGCTTAGGTTAAGTTTCAGAGTTGCTTCTAATGTACAAAAAGCTGGACTTAGACATAATTTCACTCTCACAACATTATGGCTGGTTGGAGACAGTCCGAACCACAAGTACCGGGTCCATGATTCTGGCGTACACTGCGGGGACGGGGACGACTCCCATTAACCCCTGACTATACCGGGGATACGCTTATCACAATGCCTTTCTGGTCTGTGCTGAAGCAGGGCATTCTGGCAGCCAAATGGCTTGACCTATATTAGTGAGCCTGGTTACCCCCTCTCGGAACCACAGACTTACAAATCGCCAGCTCATATACAGTGCATAAAATATATTTATATATATACCCTTATACACCATTTTAATAAAAAATATCACAAAATTCTTCTAAGTCCCTCGGGAAGAGTGAAAGACGCGCACGTTCATTTTCAGAGCTCCTAGACCTTCCTATAAGAAGTTAGCCAAAAAGTAGCTTCGAAAAACGCTTAGGTTAAGTTTCAGAGTTGCTTCTAATGTACCAAAGCTGGACTTAGACATAATTTCACTCTCACAACATTATGGCTGGTTGGAGACAGTCCGAACCACAAGTACCGGGTCCATGATTCTGGCGTACACTGGGGGGACGGGGACGACTCCCATTAACCCCTGACTATACCGGGGATACGCTTATCACAATGCCTTTCTGGTCTGTGCTGAAGCAGGGCATTCTGGCAGCCAAATGGCTTGACCTATATTAGTGAGCCTGGTTACCCCCTCTCGGAACCACAGACTTAGAAATCGCCAGCTCATATACAGTGCATAAAATATATTTATATATATACCCTTATACACCATTTTAATAAAAAATATCACAAAATTCTTCTAAGTCCCTCGGGAAGAGTGAAAGACGCGCACGTTCATTTTCAGAGCTCCTAGACCTTCCTATAAGAAGTTAGCCAAAAAGTAGCTTCGAAAAACGCTTAGGTTAAGTTTCAGAGTTGCTTCTAATGTACAAAAAGCTGGACTTAGACATAATTTCACTCTCACAACATTATGGCTGGTTGGAGACAGTCCGAACCACAAGTACCGGGTCCATGGTTCTGGGCGTATACTGGGGGGACGGGGACGACTCCCATTAACCCCTGACTATACCGGGGATACGCTTATCACAATGCCTTTCTGGTCTGTGCTGAAGCAGGGCATTCTGGCAGCCAAGTGGCTTGACCTTTATTAGTGAGCCTGGTTACCCCCTCTCGGAACCACAGACTTAGAAATCGCCAGCTCATATACAGTGCATAAAATATATTTATATATATACCCTTATACACCATTTTAATAAAAAATATCACAAAATTCTTCTAAGTCCCTCGGGAAGAGTGAAAGACGCGCACGTTCATTTTCAGACCTCCTAGACCTTCCTATAAGAAGTTAGCCAAAAAGTAGCTTCGAAAAACGCTTAGGTTAAGTTTCAGAGTTGCTTCTAATGTACCGAAGCTGGACTTAGACATAATTTCACTCTCACAACATTATGGCTGGTTGGAGACAGTCCGAACCACAAGTACCGGGTCCATGGTTCTGGGCGTATACTGGGGGGACGGGGACGACTCCCATTAACCCCTGACTATACCGGGGATACGCTTATCACAATGCCTTTCTGGTCTGTGCTGAAGCAGGGCATTCTGGCAGCCAAGTGGCTTGACCTTTATTAGTGAGCCTGGTTACCCCCTCTCGGAACCACAGACTTAGAAATCGCCAGCTCATATACAGTGCATAAAATATATTTATATATATACCAATATACACAATTTTAATAAAAAATATCACAAAATTCTTCTAAGTCCCTGGAGAAGAGTGAAAGACGCGCACGTTCAATTTCAGAGCTCCTAGACCTTCCTATAAGAAGTTAGCCAAAAAGTAGCTTCGAAAAACGCTTAGGTTAAGTTTCAGAGTTGCTTCTAATGTACAAAAAGCTGGACTTAGACATAATTTCACTCTCACAACATTATGGCTGGTTGGAGACAGTCCGAACCACAAGTACCGGGTCCATGGTTCTGGGCGTATACTGGGGGGACGGGGGGGACTCCCATTAACCCCTGACTATACCGGGGATACGCTTATCACAATGCCTTTCTGGTCTGTGCTGAAGCAGGGCATTCTGGCAGCCAAGTGGCTTGACCTTTATTAGTGAGCCTGGTTACCCCCTCTCGGAACCACAGACTTAGAAATCGCCAGCTCATATACAGTGCATAAAATATATTTATATATATACACCAATATACACCATTTTAATAAAAAATATCACAAAATTCTTCTAAGTCCCTCGAGAAGAGTAAAAGACGCGCACGTTCATTTTCAGAGCTCCTAGACCTTCCTATAAGAAGTTAGCCAAAAAGTAGCTTCGAAAAACGCTTAGGTTAAGTTTCAGAGTTGCTTCTAATGTACAAAAAGCTGGACTTAGACATAATTTCACTCTCACAACATTATGGCTGGTTGGAGACAGTTCGAACAACAAGTACCGGGTCAATGGTTCTGGGCGTATACTGGGGGGACGGGGACGACTCCCATTAACCCCTGACTATACCGGGGATACGCTTATCACAATGCCTTTCTGGTCTGTGCTGAAGCAGGGCATTCTGGCAGCCAAGTGGCTTGACCTTTATTAGTGAGCCTGGTTACCCCCTCTCGGAACTACAGACTTAGAAATCGCCAGCTCATATACAGTGCATAAAATATATTTATATATATACCCTTATACACCATTTTAATAAAAAATATCACAAAATTCTTCTAAGTCCCTCGGGAAGAGTGAAAGACGCGTACGTTCATTTTCAGAGCTCCTAGACCTTCCTATAAGAAGTTAGCCAAAAAGTAGCTTCGAAAAACGCTTAGGTTAAGTTTCAGAGTTGCTTCTAATGTACCGAAGCTGGACTTAGACATAATTTCACTCTCACAACATTATGGCTGGTTGGAGACAGTCCGAACCACAAGTACCGGGTCCATGGTTCTGGGCGTATACTGGGGGGACGGGGGGGACTCCCATTAACCCCTGACTATACCGGGGATACGCTTATCACAATGCCTTTCTGGTCTGTGCTGAAGCAGGGCATTCTGGCAGCCAAGTGGCTTGACATTTATTAGTGAGCCTGGTTACCCCCTCTCGGAACTACAGACTTAGAAATCGCCAGCTCATATACAGTGCATAAAATATATTTATATATATACCCTTATACACCATTTTAATAAAAAATATCACAACATTCTTCTAAGTCCCTCGGGAAGAGTGAAAGACGCGTACGTTCATTTTCAGAGCTCCTGGACCTTCCTATAAGAAGTTAGCCAAAAAGTAGCTTCGAAAAACGCTTAGGTTAAGTTTCAGAGTTGCTTCTAATGTACCGAAGCTGGACTTAGACATAATTTCACTCTCACAACATTATGGCTGGTTGGAGACATTCCGAACCACAAGTACCGGGTCCATGGTTCTGGGCGTATACTGGGGGGACGGGGACGACTCCCATTAACCCCTGAAAATACCGGGGATACGCTTATCACAATGCCTTTCTGGTCTGTGCTGAAGCAGGGCATACTGGCAGCCAAGTGGCTTGACCTTTATTAGTGAGCCTGGTTACCCCCTCTCGGAACTACAGACTTAGAAATTGCCAGCTCATATACAGTGCATAAAATATATTTATATATATACCCTTATACACCATTTTAATAAAAAATATCACAAAATTCTTCTTAGTCCCTCGGGAAGAGTGAAAGACGCGCACGTTCATTTTCAGAGCTCCTAGACCTTCCTATAAGAAGTTAGCCAAAAGTAGCTTCGAAAAACGCTTAGGTTAAGTTTCAGAGTTGCTTCTAATGTACCGAAGCTGGACTTAGACATAATTTCACTCTCACAACATTATGGCTGGTTGGAGACAGTTCGAACCACAAGTACCGGGTCAATGGTTCTGGGCGTATACTGGGGGGACGGGGACGACTCCCATTAACCCCTGACTATACCGGGGATACGCTTATCACAATGCCTTTCTGGTCTGTGCTGAAGCAGGGCATTCTGGCAGCCAAGTGGCTTGACCTTTATTAGTGAGCCTGGTTACCCCCTCTCGGAACTACAGACTTAGAAATCGCCAGCTCATATACAGTGCATAAAATATATTTATATATATACCCTTATACACCATTTTAATAAAAAATATCACAAAATTCTTCTAAGTCCCTCGGGAAGAGTGAAAGACGCGCACGTTCATTTTCAGAGCTCCTAGACCTTCCTATAAGAAGTTAGCCAAAAAGTAGCTTCGAAAAACGCTTACTGTAGGTTAAGTTTCAGAGTTGCTTCTAATGTACCGAAGCTGGACTTAGACATAATTTCACTCTCACAACATTATGGCTGGTTGGAGACAGTCCGAACCACAAGTACCGGGTCCATGGTTCTGGGCGTATACTGGGGGGACGGGGACGACTCCCATTAACCCCTGACTATACCGGGGATACGCTTATCACAATGCCTTTCTGGTCTGTGCTGAAGCAGGGCATTCTGGCAGCCAAGTGGCTTGACCTTTATTAGTGAGCCTGGTTACCCCCTCTCGGAACCACAGACTTAGAAATCGCCAGCTCATATACAGTGCATAAAATATATTTATATATATACCAATATACACAATTTTAATAAAAAATATCACAAAATTCTTCTAAGTCCCTGGAGAAGAGTGAAAGACGCGCACGTTCAATTTCAGAGCTCCTAGACCTTCCTATAAGAAGTTAGCCAAAAAGTAGCTTCGAAAAACGCTTAGGTTAAGTTTCAGAGTTGCTTCTAATGTACAAAAAGCTGGACTTAGACATAATTTCACTCTCACAACATTATGGCTGGTTGGAGACAGTCCGAACCACAAGTACCGGGTCCATGGTTCTGGGCGTATACTGGGGGGACGGGGGGGACTCCCATTAACCCCTGACTATACCGGGGATACGCTTATCACAATGCCTTTCTGGTCTGTGCTGAAGCAGGGCATTCTGGCAGCCAAGTGGCTTGACCTTTATTAGTGAGCCTGGTTACCCCCTCTCGGAACCACAGACTTAGAAATCGCCAGCTCATATACAGTGCATAAAATATATTTATATATATACACCAATATACACCATTTTAATAAAAAATATCACAAAATTCTTCTAAGTCCCTCGAGAAGAGTAAAAGACGCGCACGTTCATTTTCAGAGCTCCTAGACCTTCCTATAAGAAGTTAGCCAAAAAGTAGCTTCGAAAAACGCTTAGGTTAAGTTTCAGAGTTGCTTCTAATGTACAAAAAGCTGGACTTAGACATAATTTCACTCTCACAACATTATGGCTGGTTGGAGACAGTTCGAACAACAAGTACCGGGTCAATGGTTCTGGGCGTATACTGGGGGGACGGGGACGACTCCCATTAACCCCTGACTATACCGGGGATACGCTTATCACAATGCCTTTCTGGTCTGTGCTGAAGCAGGGCATTCTGGCAGCCAAGTGGCTTGACCTTTATTAGTGAGCCTGGTTACCCCCTCTCGGAACTACAGACTTAGAAATCGCCAGCTCATATACAGTGCATAAAATATATTTATATATATACCCTTATACACCATTTTAATAAAAAATATCACAAAATTCTTCTAAGTCCCTCGGGAAGAGTGAAAGACGCGTACGTTCATTTTCAGAGCTCCTAGACCTTCCTATAAGAAGTTAGCCAAAAAGTAGCTTCGAAAAACGCTTAGGTTAAGTTTCAGAGTTGCTTCTAATGTACCGAAGCTGGACTTAGACATAATTTCACTCTCACAACATTATGGCTGGTTGGAGACAGTCCGAACCACAAGTACCGGGTCCATGGTTCTGGGCGTATACTGGGGGGACGGGGGGGACTCCCATTAACCCCTGACTATACCGGGGATACGCTTATCACAATGCCTTTCTGGTCTGTGCTGAAGCAGGGCATTCTGGCAGCCAAGTGGCTTGACATTTATTAGTGAGCCTGGTTACCCCCTCTCGGAACTACAGACTTAGAAATCGCCAGCTCATATACAGTGCATAAAATATATTTATATATATACCCTTATACACCATTTTAATAAAAAATATCACAACATTCTTCTAAGTCCCTCGGGAAGAGTGAAAGACGCGTACGTTCATTTTCAGAGCTCCTGGACCTTCCTATAAGAAGTTAGCCAAAAAGTAGCTTCGAAAAACGCTTAGGTTAAGTTTCAGAGTTGCTTCTAATGTACCGAAGCTGGACTTAGACATAATTTCACTCTCACAACATTATGGCTGGTTGGAGACATTCCGAACCACAAGTACCGGGTCCATGGTTCTGGGCGTATACTGGGGGGACGGGGACGACTCCCATTAACCCCTGAAAATACCGGGGATACGCTTATCACAATGCCTTTCTGGTCTGTGCTGAAGCAGGGCATACTGGCAGCCAAGTGGCTTGACCTTTATTAGTGAGCCTGGTTACCCCCTCTCGGAACTACAGACTTAGAAATTGCCAGCTCATATACAGTGCATAAAATATATTTATATATATACCCTTATACACCATTTTAATAAAAAATATCACAAAATTCTTCTTAGTCCCTCGGGAAGAGTGAAAGACGCGCACGTTCATTTTCAGAGCTCCTAGACCTTCCTATAAGAAGTTAGCCAAAAGTAGCTTCGAAAAACGCTTAGGTTAAGTTTCAGAGTTGCTTCTAATGTACCGAAGCTGGACTTAGACATAATTTCACTCTCACAACATTATGGCTGGTTGGAGACAGTTCGAACCACAAGTACCGGGTCAATGGTTCTGGGCGTATACTGGGGGGACGGGGACGACTCCCATTAACCCCTGACTATACCGGGGATACGCTTATCACAATGCCTTTCTGGTCTGTGCTGAAGCAGGGCATTCTGGCAGCCAAGTGGCTTGACCTTTATTAGTGAGCCTGGTTACCCCCTCTCGGAACTACAGACTTAGAAATCGCCAGCTCATATACAGTGCATAAAATATATTTATATATATACCCTTATACACCATTTTAATAAAAAATATCACAAAATTCTTCTAAGTCCCTCGGGAAGAGTGAAAGACGCGCACGTTCATTTTCAGAGCTCCTAGACCTTCCTATAAGAAGTTAGCCAAAAAGTAGCTTCGAAAAACGCTTACTGTAGGTTAAGTTTCAGAGTTGCTTCTAATGTACCGAAGCTGGACTTAGACATAATTTCACTCTCACAACATTATGGCTGGTTGGAGACAGTCCGAACCACAAGTACCGGGTCCATGGTTCTGGGCGTATACTGGGGGGACGGGGGGGACTCCCATTAACCCCTGACTATACCGGGGATACGCTTATCACAATGCCTTTCTGGTCTGTGCTGAAGCAGGGCATTCTGGCAGCCAAGTGGCTTGACCTTTATTAGTGAGCCTGGTTACCCCCTCTCGGAACCACAGACTTAGAAATCGCCAGCTCATATACAGTGCATAAAATATATTTATATATATACACCAATATACACCATTTTAATAAAAAATATCACAAAATTCTTCTAAGTCCCTCGAGAAGAGTAAAAGACGCGCACGTTCATTTTCAGAGCTCCTAGACCTTCCTATAAGAAGTCAGCCAAAAAGAAGCTTCGAAAAACGCTTAGGTTAAGTTTCAGAGTTGCTTCTAATGTACCGAAGCTGGACTTAGACATAATTTCACTCTCACAACATTATGGCTGGTTGGAGACAGTTCGAACAACAAGTACCGGGTCAATGGTTCTGGGCGTATACTGGGGGGACGGGGACGACTCTCATTAACCCCTGACTATACCGGGGATACGCTTATCACAATGCCTTTCTGGTCTGTGCTGAAGCAGGGCATTCTGGCAGCCAAGTGGCTTGACCTTTATTAGTGAGCCTGGTTACCCCCTCTCGGAACTACAGACTTAGAAATCGCCAGCTCATATACAGTGCATAAAATATATTGATATATATACCCTTATACACCATTTTAATAAAAAATATCACAAAATTCTTCTAAGTCCCTCGGGAAGAGTGAAAGACGCGTACGTTCATTTTCAGAGCTCCTAGACCTTCCTATAAGAAGTTAGCCAAAAAGTAGCTTCGAAAAACGCTTAGGTTAAGTTTCAGAGTTGCTTCTAATGTACCGAAGCTGGACTTAGACATAATTTCACTCTCACAACATTATGGCTGGTTGGAGACAGTCCGAACCACAAGTACCGGGTCCATGGTTCTGGGCGTATACTGGGGGGACGGGGGGGACTCCCATTAACCCCTGACTATACCGGGGATACGCTTATCACAATGCCTTTCTGGTCTGTGCTGAAGCAGGGCATTCTGGCAGCCAAGTGGCTTGACATTTATTAGTGAGCCTGGTTACCCCCTCTCGGAACTACAGACTTAGAAATCGCCAGCTCATATACAGTGCATAAAATATATTTATATATATACCCTTATACACCATTTTAATAAAAAATATCACAACATTCTTCTAAGTCCCTCGGGAAGAGTGAAAGACGCGTACGTTCATTTTCAGAGCTCCTGGACCTTCCTATAAGAAGTTAGCCAAAAAGTAGCTTCGAAAAACGCTTAGGTTAAGTTTCAGAGTTGCTTCTAATGTACCGAAGCTGGACTTAGACATAATTTCACTCTCACAACATTATGGCTGGTTGGAGACATTCCGAACCACAAGTACCGGGTCCATGGTTCTGGGCGTATACTGGGGGGACGGGGACGACTCCCATTAACCCCTGAAAATACCGGGGATACGCTTATCACAATGCCTTTCTGGTCTGTGCTGAAGCAGGGCATACTGGCAGCCAAGTGGCTTGACCTTTATTAGTGAGCCTGGTTACCCCCTCTCGGAACTACAGACTTAGAAATTGCCAGCTCATATACAGTGCATAAAATATATTTATATATATACCCTTATACACCATTTTAATAAAAAATATCACAAAATTCTTCTAAGTCCCTCGGGAAGAGTGAAAGACGCGCACGTTCATTTTCAGAGCTCCTAGACCTTCCTATAAGAAGTTAGCCAAAAAGTAGCTTCGAAAAACGCTTACTGTAGGTTAAGTTTCAGAGTTGCTTCTAATGTACCGAAGCTGGACTTAGACATAATTTCACTCTCACAACATTATGGCTGGTTGGAGACAGTCCGAACCACAAGTACCGGGTCAATGGTTCTGGGCGTATACTGGGGGGACGGGGACGACTCCCATTAACCCCTGACTATACCGGAGATACGCTTATCACAATGCCTTTCTGGTCTGTGCTGAAGCAGGGCATTCTGGCAGCCAAGTGGCTTGACCTTTATTAGTGAGCCTGGTTACCCCCTCTCGGAACCACATACTTAGAAATCGCCAGCTCATATACAGTGCATAAAATATATTTATATATATACCCTTATACACCATTTTAATTAAAAAAAATCACAAAATTCTTCTAAGTCCCTCAGGAAGAGTGAAAGACGCGCACGTTCATTTTCAGAGCTCCTAGACCTTCCTATAAGAAGTTAGCCAAAAAGTAGCTTCGAAAAACGCTTAGGTTAAGTTTCAGAGTTGCTTCTAATGTACCAAAGCTGGACTTAGACATAATTTCACTCTCACAACATTATGGCTGGTTGGAGACAGTCCGAACCACAAGTACCGGGTCCATGGTTCTGGGCGTATACTGGGGGGACGGGGACGACTCCCATTAACCCCTGACTATACCGGGGATACGCTTATCACAATGCCTTTCTGGTCTGTGCTGAAGCAGGGCATTCTGGCAGCAAAGTGGCTTGACCTTTATTAGTGAGCCTGGTTACCCCCTCTCGGAACTACATACTTAGAAATCGCCAGCTCATATACAGTGCATAAAATATATTTATATATATACCCTTATACACCATTTTAATAAAAAAAATCACAAAATTCTTCTAAGTCCCTCAGGAAGAGTGAAAGACGCGCACGTTCATTTTCAGAGCTCCTAGACCTTCCTATAAGAAGTTAGCCAAAAAGTAGCTTCGAAAAACGCTTAGGTTAAGTTTCAGAGTTGCTTCTAATGTACCAAAGCTGGACTTAGACATAATTTCACTCTCACAACATTATGGCTGGTTGGAGACAGTCCGAACCACAAGTACCGGGTCCATGGTTCTGGGCGTATACTGGGGGGACGGGGGGGACTCCCATTAACCCCTGACTATACCGGGGATACGCTTATCACAATGCCTTTCTGGTCTGTGCTGAAGCAGGGCATTCTGGCAGCCAAGTGGCTTGACCTTTATTAGTGAGCCTGGTTACCCCCTCTCGGAACTACAGACTTAGAAATCGCCAGCTCATATACAGTGCATAAAATATATTTATATATATACCCTTATACACCATTTTAATAAAAAATATCACAAAATTCTTCTAAGTCCCTCGGGAAGAGTGAAAGACGCGCACGTTCATTTTCAGAGCTCCTAGACCTTCCTATAAGAAGTTAGCCAAAAAGTAGCGTCGAAAAACGCTTAGGTTAAGTTTCAGAGTTGCTTCTAATGTACCAAAGCTGGACTTAGACATAATTTCACTCTCACAACATTATGGCTGGTTGGAGACAGTCCGAACCACAAGTACCGGGTCCATGGTTCTGGCGTACACTGGGGGGGACGGGGACGACTCCCATTAACCCCTGACTATACCGGGGATACGCTTATCACAATGCCTTTCTGGTCTGTGCTGAAGCAGGGCATTCTGGCAGCCAAGTGGCTTGACCTTTATTAGTGAGCCTGGTTACCCCCTCTCGGAACCACAGACTTAGAAATCGCCAGCTCATATACAGTGCATAAAATATATTTATATATATACCCTTATACACCATTTTAATAAAAAATATCACAAAATTCTTCTAAGTCCCTCGGGAAGAGTAAAAGACGCGCACGTTCAATTTCAGAGCTCCTAGACCTTCCTATAAGAAGTTAGCCAAAAAGCAGCTTCGAAAAACGCTTAGGTTAAGTTTCAGAGTTGCTTCTAATGTACCAAAGCTGGACTTAGACATAATTTCACTCTCACAACATTATGGCTGGTTGGAGACATTCCGAACCACAAGTACCGGGTCCATGGTTCTGGGCGTATACTGGGGGGACGGGGACGACTCCCATTAACCCCTGAAAATACCGGGGATACGCTTATCACAATGCCTTTCTGGTCTGTGCTGAAGCAGGGCATACTGGCAGCCAAGTGGCTTGACCTTTATTAGTGAGCCTGGTTACCCCCTATCGGAACTACAGACTTAGAAATTGCCAGCTCATATACAGTGCATAAAATATATTTATATATATACCCTTATACACAATTTTAATAAAAAATATCACAAAATTCTTCTTAGTCCCTCGGGAAGAGTGAAAGACGCGCACGTTCATTTTCAGAGCTCCTAGACCTTCCTATAAGAAGTTAGCCAAAAGTAGCTTCGAAAAACGCTTAGGTTAAGTTTCAGAGTTGCTTCTAATGTACCGAAGCTGGACTTAGACATAATTTCACTCTCACAACATTATGGCTGGTTGGAGACAGTCCGAACCACAAGTACCGGGTCCATGGTTCTGGGCGTATACTGGGGGGACGGGGACGACTCCCATAAACCCCTGAAAATACCGGGGATACGCTTATCACAATGCCTTTCTGGTCTGTGCTGAAGCAGGGCATTCTGCCAGCCAAGTGGCTTGACCTTTATTAGTGAGCCTGGTTACCCCCTCTCGGAACTACAGACTTAGAAATCGCCAGCTCATATACAGTGCATAAAATATATTTATATATATACCCTTATACACCATTTTAATAAAAAATATCACAAAATTCTTCTAAGTCCCTCGGGAAGAGTGAAAGACGCGCACGTTCATTTTCAGAGCTCCTAGACCTTCCTATAAGAAGTTAGCCAAAAAGTAGCTTCGAAAAACGCTTACTGTAGGTTAAGTTTCAGAGTTGCTTCTAATGTACCGAAGCTGGACTTAGACATAATTTCACTCTCACAACATTATGGCTGGTTGGAGACAGTCCGAACCACAAGTACCGGGTCAATGGTTCTGGGCGTATACTGGGGGGACGGGGACGACTCCCATTAACCCCTGACTATACCGGAGATACGCTTATCACAATGCCTTTCTGGTCTGTGCTGAAGCAGGGCATTCTGGCAGCCAAGTGGCTTGACCTTTATTAGTGAGCCTGGTTACCCCCTCTCGGAACCACATACTTAGAAATCGCCAGCTCATATACAGTGCATAAAATATATTTATATATATACCCTTATACACCATTTTAATTAAAAAAAATCACAAAATTCTTTTAAGTCCCTCAGGAAGAGTGAAAGACGCGCACGTTCATTTTCAGAGCTCCTAGACCTTCCTATAAGAAGTTAGCCAAAAAGTAGCTTCGAAAAACGCTTAGGTTAAGTTTCAGAGTTGCTTCTAATGTACCAAAGCTGGACTTAGACATAATTTCACTCTCACAACATTATGGCTGGTTGGAGACAGTCCGAACCACAAGTACCGGGTCCATGGTTCTGGGCGTATACTGGGGGGACGGGGACGACTCCCATTAACCCCTGACTATACCGGGGATACGCTTATCACAATGCCTTTCTGGTCTGTGCTGAAGCAGGGCATTCTGGCAGCCAAGTGGCTTGACCTTTATTAGTGAGCCTGGTTACCCCCTCTCGGAACCACAGAATTAGAAATCGCCAGCTCATATACAGTGCATAAAATATATTTATATATATACCCTTATACACCATTTTAATAAAAAATATCACAAAATTCTTCTAAGTCCCTCGGGAAGAGTAAAAGACGCGCACGTTCATTTTCAGAGCTCCTAGACCTTCCTATAAGAAGTTAGCCAAAAAGTAGCTTCGAAAAACGCTTAGGTTAAGTTTCAGAGTTGCTTCTAATGTACCGAAGCTGGACTTAGACATAATTTCACTCTCACAACATTATGGCTGGTTGGAGACAGTCCGAACCACAAGTACCGGGTCCATGGTTCTGGGCGTATACTGGGGGGACGGGGACGACTCCCATAAACCCCTGAAAATACCGGGGATACGCTTATCACAATGCCTTTCTGGTCTGTGCTGAAGCAGGGCATTCTGCCAGCCAAGTGGCTTGACCTTTATTAGTGAGCCTGGTTACCCCCTCTCGGAACTACAGACTTAGAAATCGCCAGCTCATATACAGTGCATAAAATATATTTATATATATACCCTTATACACCATTTTAATAAAAAATATCACAAAATTCTTCTAAGTCCCTCGGGAAGAGTGAAAGACGCGCACGTTCATTTTCAGAGCTCCTAGACCTTCCTATAAGAAGTTAGCCAAAAAGTAGCTTCGAAAAACGCTTACTGTAGGTTAAGTTTCAGAGTTGCTTCTAATGTACCGAAGCTGGACTTAGACATAATTTCACTCTCACAACATTATGGCTGGTTGGAGACAGTCCGAACCACAAGTACCGGGTCAATGGTTCTGGGCGTATACTGGGGGGACGGGGACGACTCCCATTAACCCCTGACTATACCGGAGATACGCTTATCACAATGCCTTTCTGGTCTGTGCTGAAGCAGGGCATTCTGGCAGCCAAGTGGCTTGACCTTTATTAGTGAGCCTGGTTACCCCCTCTCGGAACCACATACTTAGAAATCGCCAGCTCATATACAGTGCATAAAATATATTTATATATATACCCTTATACACCATTTTAATTAAAAAAAATCACAAAATTCTTTTAAGTCCCTCAGGAAGAGTGAAAGACGCGCACGTTCATTTTCAGAGCTCCTAGACCTTCCTATAAGAAGTTAGCCAAAAAGTAGCTTCGAAAAACGCTTAGGTTAAGTTTCAGAGTTGCTTCTAATGTACCAAAGCTGGACTTAGACATAATTTCACTCTCACAACATTATGGCTGGTTGGAGACAGTCCGAACCACAAGTACCGGGTCCATGGTTCTGGGCGTATACTGGGGGGACGGGGACGACTCCCATTAACCCCTGACTATACCGGGGATACGCTTATCACAATGCCTTTCTGGTCTGTGCTGAAGCAGGGCATTCTGGCAGCCAAGTGGCTTGACCTTTATTAGTGAGCCTGGTTACCCCCTCTCGGAACCACAGAATTAGAAATCGCCAGCTCATATACAGTGCATAAAATATATTTATATATATACCCTTATACACCATTTTAATAAAAAATATCACAAAATTCTTCTAAGTCCCTCGGGAAGAGTGAAAGACGCGCACGTTCATTTTCAGAGCTCCTAGACCTTCCTATAAGAAGTTAGCCAAAAAGTAGCTTCGAAAAACGCTTACTGTAGGTTGAGTTTCAGAGTTGCTTCTAATGTACCGAAGCTGGACTTAGACATAATTTCACTCTCACAACATTATGGCTGGTTGGAGACAGTCCGAACCACAAGTACCGGGTCAATGGTTCTGGGCGTATACTGGGGGGACGGGGACGACTCCCATTAACCCCTGACTATATCGGAGATACGCTTATCACAATGCCTTTCTGGTCTGTGCTGAAGCAGGGCATTCTGGCAGCCAAGTGGCTTGACCTTTATTAGTGAGCCTGGTTACCCCCTCTCGGAACCACATACTTAGAAATCGCCAGCTCATATACAGTGCATAAAATATATTTATATATATACCCTTATACACCATTTTAATAAAAAAAATCACAAAATTCTTCTAAGTCCCTCAGGAAGAGTGAAAGACGCGCACGTTCATTTTCAGAGCTCCTAGACCTTCCTATAAGAAGTTAGCCAAAAAGTAGCTTCGAAAAACGCTTACTGTAGGTTAAGTTTCAGAGTTGCTTCTAATGTACCGAAGCTGGACTTAGACATAATTTCACTCTCACAACATTATGGCTGGTTGGAGACAGTCCGAACCACAAGTACCGGGTCCATGGTTCTGGGCGTATACTGGGGGGACGGGGGGGACTCCCATTAACCCCTGACTATACCGGGGATACGCTTATCACAATGCCTTTCTGGTCTGTGCTGAAGCAGGGCATTCTGGCAGCCAAGTGGCTTGACCTTTATTAGTGAGCCTGGTTACCCCCTCTCGGAACTACAGACTTAGAAATCGCCAGCTCATATACAGTGCATAAAATATATTTATATATATACCCTTATACACCATTTTAATAAAAAATATCACAAAATTCTTCTAAGTCCCTCGGGAAGAGTGAAAGACACGCACGTTCAATTTCAGAGCTCCTAGACCTTCCTATAAGAAGTTAGCCAAAAAGTAGCTTCGAAAAACGCTTAGGTTAAGTTTCAGAGTTGCTTCTAATGTACCGAAGCTGGACTTAGACATAATTTCACTCTCACAACATTATGGCTGGTTGGAGACAGTCCGAACCACAAGTACCGGGTCCATGGTTCTGGGCGTATACTGGGGGGACGGGGACGACTCCCATAAACCCCTGAAAATACCGGGGATACGCTTATCACAATGCCTTTCTGGTCTGTGCTGAAGCAGGGCATTCTGCCAGCCAAGTGGCTTGACCTTTATTAGTGAGCCTGGTTACCCCCTCTCGGAACTACAGACTTAGAAATCGCCAGCTCATATACAGTGCATAAAATATATTTATATATATACCCTTATACACCATTTTAATAAAAAATATCACAAAATTCTTCTAAGTCCCTCGGGAAGAGTGAAAGACGCGCACGTTCATTTTCAGAGCTCCTAGACCTTCCTATAAGAAGTTAGCCAAAAAGTAGCTTCGAAAAACGCTTACTGTAGGTTAAGTTTCAGAGTTGCTTCTAATGTACCGAAGCTGGACTTAGACATAATTTCACTCTCACAACATTATGGCTGGTTGGAGACAGTCCGAACCACAAGTACCGGGTCAATGGTTCTGGGCGTATACTGGGGGGACGGGGACGACTCCCATTAACCCCTGACTATACCGGAGATACGCTTATCACAATGCCTTTCTGGTCTGTGCTGAAGCAGGGCATTCTGGCAGCCAAGTGGCTTGACCTTTATTAGTGAGCCTGGTTACCCCCTCTCGGAACCACATACTTAGAAATCGCCAGCTCATATACAGTGCATAAAATATATTTATATATATACCCTTATACACCATTTTAATTAAAAAAAATCACAAAATTCTTTTAAGTCCCTCAGGAAGAGTGAAAGACGCGCACGTTCATTTTCAGAGCTCCTAGACCTTCCTATAAGAAGTTAGCCAAAAAGTAGCTTCGAAAAACGCTTAGGTTAAGTTTCAGAGTTGCTTCTAATGTACCAAAGCTGGACTTAGACATAATTTCACTCTCACAACATTATGGCTGGTTGGAGACAGTCCGAACCACAAGTACCGGGTCCATGGTTCTGGGCGTATACTGGGGGGACGGGGACGACTCCCATTAACCCCTGACTATACCGGGGATACGCTTATCACAATGCCTTTCTGGTCTGTGCTGAAGCAGGGCATTCTGGCAGCCAAGTGGCTTGACCTTTATTAGTGAGCCTGGTTACCCCCTCTCGGAACCACAGAATTAGAAATCGCCAGCTCATATACAGTGCATAAAATATATTTATATATATACCCTTATACACCATTTTAATAAAAAATATCACAAAATTCTTCTAAGTCCCTCGGGAAGAGTGAAAGACGCGCACGTTCATTTTCAGAGCTCCTAGACCTTCCTATAAGAAGTTAGCCAAAAAGTAGCTTCGAAAAACGCTTACTGTAGGTTAAGTTTCAGAGTTGCTTCTAATGTACCGAAGCTGGACTTAGACATAATTTCACTCTCACAACATTATGGCTGGTTGGAGACAGTCCGAACCACAAGTACCGGGTCCATGGTTCTGGGCGTATACTGGGGGGACGGGGACGACTCCCATAAACCCCTGAAAATACCGGGGATACGCTTATCACAATGCCTTTCTGGTCTGTGCTGAAGCAGGGCATTCTGCCAGCCAAGTGGCTTGACCTTTATTAGTGAGCCTGGTTACCCCCTCTCGGAACTACAGACTTAGAAATCGCCAGCTCATATACAGTGCATAAAATATATTTATATATATACCCTTATACACCATTTTAATAAAAAATATCACAAAATTCTTCTAAGTCCCTCGGGAAGAGTGAAAGACGCGCACGTTCATTTTCAGAGCTCCTATACCTTCCTATAAGAAGTTAGCCAAAAAGTATCTTCGAAAAACGCTTAGGTTAAGTTTCAGAGTTGCTTCTAATGTACCGAAGCTGGACTTAGACATAATTTCACTCTCACAACATTATGGCTGGTTGGAGACAGTCCGAACCACAAGTACCGGGTCAATGGTTCTGGGCGTATACTGGGGGGACGGGGACGACTCCCATTAACCCCTGACTATACCGGAGATACGCTTATCACAATGCCTTTCTGGTCTGTGCTGAAGCAGGGCATTCTGGCAGCCAAGTGGCTTGACCTTTATTAGTGAGCCTGGTTACCCCCTCTCGGAACCACATACTTAGAAATCGCCAGCTCATATACAGTGCATAAAATATATTTATATATATACCCTTATACACCATTTTAATTAAAAAAAATCACAAAATTCTTTTAAGTCCCTCAGGAAGAGTGAAAGACGCGCACGTTCATTTTCAGAGCTCCTAGACCTTCCTATAAGAAGTTAGCCAAAAAGTAGCTTCGAAAAACGCTTAGGTTAAGTTTCAGAGTTGCTTCTAATGTACCAAAGCTGGACTTAGACATAATTTCACTCTCACAACATTATGGCTGGTTGGAGACAGTCCGAACCACAAGTACCGGGTCCATGGTTCTGGGCGTATACTGGGGGGACGGGGACGACTCCCATTAACCCCTGACTATACCGGGGATACGCTTATCACAATGCCTTTCTGGTCTGTGCTGAAGCAGGGCATTCTGGCAGCCAAGTGGCTTGACCTTTATTAGTGAGCCTGGTTACCCCCTCTCGGAACCACAGAATTAGAAATCGCCAGCTCATATACAGTGCATAAAATATATTTATATATATACCCTTATACACCATTTTAATAAAAAATATCACAAAATTCTTCTAAGTCCCTCGGGAAGAGTGAAAGACGCGCACGTTCATTTTCAGAGCTCCTAGACCTTCCTATAAGAAGTTAGCCAAAAAGTAGCTTCGAAAAACGCTTACTGTAGGTTGAGTTTCAGAGTTGCTTCTAATGTACCGAAGCTGGACTTAGACATAATTTCACTCTCACAACATTATGGCTGGTTGGAGACAGTCCGAACCACAAGTACCGGGTCAATGGTTCTGGGCGTATACTGGGGGGACGGGGACGACTCCCATTAACCCCTGACTATATCGGAGATACGCTTATCACAATGCCTTTCTGGTCTGTGCTGAAGCAGGGCATTCTGGCAGCCAAGTGGCTTGACCTTTATTAGTGAGCCTGGTTACCCCCTCTCGGAACCACATACTTAGAAATCGCCAGCTCATATACAGTGCATAAAATATATTTATATATATACCCTTATACACCATTTTAATAAAAAAAATCACAAAATTCTTCTAAGTCCCTCAGGAAGAGTGAAAGACGCGCACGTTCATTTTCAGAGCTCCTAGACCTTCCTATAAGAAGTTAGCCAAAAAGTAGCTTCGAAAAACGCTTACTGTAGGTTAAGTTTCAGAGTTGCTTCTAATGTACCGAAGCTGGACTTAGACATAATTTCACTCTCACAACATTATGGCTGGTTGGAGACAGTCCGAACCACAAGTACCGGGTCCATGGTTCTGGGCGTATACTGGGGGGACGGGGGGGACTCCCATTAACCCCTGACTATACCGGGGATACGCTTATCACAATGCCTTTCTGGTCTGTGCTGAAGCAGGGCATTCTGGCAGCCAAGTGGCTTGACCTTTATTAGTGAGCCTGGTTACCCCCTCTCGGAACTACAGACTTAGAAATCGCCAGCTCATATACAGTGCATAAAATATATTTATATATATACCCTTATACACCATTTTAATAAAAAATATCACAAAATTCTTCTAAGTCCCTCGGGAAGAGTGAAAGACACGCACGTTCAATTTCAGAGCTCCTAGACCTTCCTATAAGAAGTTAGCCAAAAAGTAGCTTCGAAAAACGCTTAGGTTAAGTTTCAGAGTTGCTTCTAATGTACCGAAGCTGGACTTAGACATAATTTCACTCTCACAACATTATGGCTGGTTGGAGACAGTCCGAACCACAAGTACCGGGTCCATGGTTCTGGGCGTATACTGGGGGGACGGGGACGACTCCCATAAACCCCTGAAAATACCGGGGATACGCTTATCACAATGCCTTTCTGGTCTGTGCTGAAGCAGGGCATTCTGCCAGCCAAGTGGCTTGACCTTTATTAGTGAGCCTGGTTACCCCCTCTCGGAACTACAGACTTAGAAATCGCCAGCTCATATACAGTGCATAAAATATATTTATATATATACCCTTATACACCATTTTAATAAAAAATATCACAAAATTCTTCTAAGTCCCTCGGGAAGAGTGAAAGACGCGCACGTTCATTTTCAGAGCTCCTAGACCTTCCTATAAGAAGTTAGCCAAAAAGTAGCTTCGAAAAACGCTTACTGTAGGTTAAGTTTCAGAGTTGCTTCTAATGTACCGAAGCTGGACTTAGACATAATTTCACTCTCACAACATTATGGCTGGTTGGAGACAGTCCGAACCACAAGTACCGGGTCAATGGTTCTGGGCGTATACTGGGGGGACGGGGACGACTCCCATTAACCCCTGACTATACCGGAGATACGCTTATCACAATGCCTTTCTGGTCTGTGCTGAAGCAGGGCATTCTGGCAGCCAAGTGGCTTGACCTTTATTAGTGAGCCTGGTTACCCCCTCTCGGAACCACATACTTAGAAATCGCCAGCTCATATACAGTGCATAAAATATATTTATATATATACCCTTATACACCATTTTAATTAAAAAAAATCACAAAATTCTTTTAAGTCCCTCAGGAAGAGTGAAAGACGCGCACGTTCATTTTCAGAGCTCCTAGACCTTCCTATAAGAAGTTAGCCAAAAAGTAGCTTCGAAAAACGCTTAGGTTAAGTTTCAGAGTTGCTTCTAATGTACCAAAGCTGGACTTAGACATAATTTCACTCTCACAACATTATGGCTGGTTGGAGACAGTCCGAACCACAAGTACCGGGTCCATGGTTCTGGGCGTATACTGGGGGGACGGGGACGACTCCCATTAACCCCTGACTATACCGGGGATACGCTTATCACAATGCCTTTCTGGTCTGTGCTGAAGCAGGGCATTCTGGCAGCCAAGTGGCTTGACCTTTATTAGTGAGCCTGGTTACCCCCTCTCGGAACCACAGAATTAGAAATCGCCAGCTCATATACAGTGCATAAAATATATTTATATATATACCCTTATACACCATTTTAATAAAAAATATCACAAAATTCTTCTAAGTCCCTCGGGAAGAGTGAAAGACGCGCACGTTCATTTTCAGAGCTCCTAGACCTTCCTATAAGAAGTTAGCCAAAAAGTAGCTTCGAAAAACGCTTAGGTTAAGTTTCAGAGTTGCTTCTAATGTACCGAAGCTGGACTTAGACATAATTTCACTCTCACAACATTATGGCTGGTTGGAGACAGTCCGAACCACAAGTACCGGGTCCATGGTTCTGGGCGTATACTGGGGGGACGGGGACGACTCCCATAAACCCCTGAAAATACCGGGGATACGCTTATCACAATGCCTTTCTGGTCTGTGCTGAAGCAGGGCATTCTGCCAGCCAAGTGGCTTGACCTTTATTAGTGAGCCTGGTTACCCCCTCTCGGAACTACAGACTTAGAAATCGCCAGCTCATATACAGTGCATAAAATATATTTATATATATACCCTTATACACCATTTTAATAAAAAATATCACAAAATTCTTCTAAGTCCCTCGGGAAGAGTGAAAGACGCGCACGTTCATTTTCAGAGCTCCTAGACCTTCCTATAAGAAGTTAGCCAAAAAGTAGCTTCGAAAAACGCTTACTGTAGGTTAAGTTTCAGAGTTGCTTCTAATGTACCGAAGCTGGACTTAGACATAATTTCACTCTCACAACATTATGGCTGGTTGGAGACAGTCCGAACCACAAGTACCGGGTCAATGGTTCTGGGCGTATACTGGGGGGACGGGGACGACTCCCATTAACCCCTGACTATACCGGAGATACGCTTATCACAATGCCTTTCTGGTCTGTGCTGAAGCAGGGCATTCTGGCAGCCAAGTGGCTTGACCTTTATTAGTGAGCCTGGTTACCCCCTCTCGGAACCACATACTTAGAAATCGCCAGCTCATATACAGTGCATAAAATATATTTATATATATACCCTTATACACCATTTTAATTAAAAAAAATCACAAAATTCTTTTAAGTCCCTCAGGAAGAGTGAAAGACGCGCACGTTCATTTTCAGAGCTCCTAGACCTTCCTATAAGAAGTTAGCCAAAAAGTAGCTTCGAAAAACGCTTACTGTAGGTTAAGTTTCAGAGTTGCTTCTAATGTACCGAAGCTGGACTTAGACATAATTTCACTCTCACAACATTATGGCTGGTTGGAGACAGTCCGAACCACAAGTACCGGGTCAATGGTTCTGGGCGTATACTGGGGGGACGGGGACGACTCCCATTAACCCCTGACTATACCGGAGATACGCTTATCACAATGCCTTTCTGGTCTGTGCTGAAGCAGGGCATTCTGGCAGCCAAGTGGCTTGACCTTTATTAGTGAGCCTGGTTACCCCCTCTCGGAACCACATACTTAGAAATCGCCAGCTCATATACAGTGCATAAAATATATTTATATATATACCCTTATACACCATTTTAATTAAAAAAAATCACAAAATTCTTTTAAGTCCCTCAGGAAGAGTGAAAGACGCGCACGTTCATTTTCAGAGCTCCTAGACCTTCCTATAAGAAGTTAGCCAAAAAGTAGCTTCGAAAAACGCTTAGGTTAAGTTTCAGAGTTGCTTCTAATGTACCAAAGCTGGACTTAGACATAATTTCACTCTCACAACATTATGGCTGGTTGGAGACAGTCCGAACCACAAGTACCGGGTCCATGGTTCTGGGCGTATACTGGGGGGACGGGGACGACTCCCATTAACCCCTGACTATACCGGGGATACGCTTATCACAATGCCTTTCTGGTCTGTGCTGAAGCAGGGCATTCTGGCAGCCAAGTGGCTTGACCTTTATTAGTGAGCCTGGTTACCCCCTCTCGGAACCACAGAATTAGAAATCGCCAGCTCATATACAGTGCATAAAATATATTTATATATATACCCTTATACACCATTTTAATAAAAAATATCACAAAATTCTTCTAAGTCCCTCGGGAAGAGTGAAAGACGCGCACGTTCATTTTCAGAGCTCCTAGACCTTCCTATAAGAAGTTAGCCAAAAAGTAGCTTCGAAAAACGCTTACTGTAGGTTGAGTTTCAGAGTTGCTTCTAATGTACCGAAGCTGGACTTAGACATAATTTCACTCTCACAACATTATGGCTGGTTGGAGACAGTCCGAACCACAAGTACCGGGTCAATGGTTCTGGGCGTATACTGGGGGGACGGGGACGACTCCCATTAACCCCTGACTATATCGGAGATACGCTTATCACAATGCCTTTCTGGTCTGTGCTGAAGCAGGGCATTCTGGCAGCCAAGTGGCTTGACCTTTATTAGTGAGCCTGGTTACCCCCTCTCGGAACCACATACTTAGAAATCGCCAGCTCATATACAGTGCATAAAATATATTTATATATATACCCTTATACACCATTTTAATAAAAAAAATCACAAAATTCTTCTAAGTCCCTCAGGAAGAGTGAAAGACGCGCACGTTCATTTTCAGAGCTCCTAGACCTTCCTATAAGATGTTAGCCAAAAAGTAGCTTCGAAAAACGCTTAGGTTAAGTTTCAGAGTTGCTTCTAATGTACCAAAGCTGGACTTAGACATAATTTCACTCTCACAACATTATGGCTGGTTGGAGACAGTCCGAACCACAAGTACCGGGTCCATGGTTCTGGGCGTATACTGGGGGGACGGGGGGGACTCCCATTAACCCCTGACTATACCGGGGATACGCTTATCACAATGCCTTTCTGGTCTGTGCTGAAGCAGGGCATTCTGGCAGCCAAGTGGCTTGACCTTTATTAGTGAGCCTGGTTACCCCCTCTCGGAACTACAGACTTAGAAATCGCCAGCTCATATACAGTGCATAAAATATATTTATATATATACCCTTATACACCATTTTAATAAAAAATATCACAAAATTCTTTTAAGTCCCTCAGGAAGAGTGAAAGACGCGCACGTTCATTTTCAGAGCTCCTAGACCTTCCTATAAGAAGTTAGCCAAAAAGTAGCTTCGAAAAACGCTTACTGTAGGTTAAGTTTCAGAGTTGCTTCTAATGTACCGAAGCTGGACTTAGACATAATTTCACTCTCACAACATTATGGCTGGTTGGAGACAGTCCGAACCACAAGTACCGGGTCAATGGTTCTGGGCGTATACTGGGGGGACGGGGACGACTCCCATTAACCCCTGACTATACCGGAGATACGCTTATCACAATGCCTTTCTGGTCTGTGCTGAAGCAGGGCATTCTGGCAGCCAAGTGGCTTGACCTTTATTAGTGAGCCTGGTTACCCCCTCTCGGAACCACATACTTAGAAATCGCCAGCTCATATACAGTGCATAAAATATATTTATATATATACCCTTATACACCATTTTAATTAAAAAAAATCACAAAATTCTTTTAAGTCCCTCAGGAAGAGTGAAAGACGCGCACGTTCATTTTCAGAGCTCCTAGACCTTCCTATAAGAAGTTAGCCAAAAAGTAGCTTCGAAAAACGCTTAGGTTAAGTTTCAGAGTTGCTTCTAATGTACCAAAGCTGGACTTAGACATAATTTCACTCTCACAACATTATGGCTGGTTGGAGACAGTCCGAACCACAAGTACCGGGTCCATGGTTCTGGGCGTATACTGGGGGGACGGGGACGACTCCCATTAACCCCTGACTATACCGGGGATACGCTTATCACAATGCCTTTCTGGTCTGTGCTGAAGCAGGGCATTCTGGCAGCCAAGTGGCTTGACCTTTATTAGTGAGCCTGGTTACCCCCTCTCGGAACCACAGAATTAGAAATCGCCAGCTCATATACAGTGCATAAAATATATTTATATATATACCCTTATACACCATTTTAATAAAAAATATCACAAAATTCTTCTAAGTCCCTCGGGAAGAGTGAAAGACGCGCACGTTCATTTTCAGAGCTCCTAGACCTTCCTATAAGAAGTTAGCCAAAAAGTAGCTTCGAAAAACGCTTACTGTAGGTTGAGTTTCAGAGTTGCTTCTAATGTACCGAAGCTGGACTTAGACATAATTTCACTCTCACAACATTATGGCTGGTTGGAGACAGTCCGAACCACAAGTACCGGGTCAATGGTTCTGGGCGTATACTGGGGGGACGGGGACGACTCCCATTAACCCCTGACTATATCGGAGATACGCTTATCACAATGCCTTTCTGGTCTGTGCTGAAGCAGGGCATTCTGGCAGCCAAGTGGCTTGACCTTTATTAGTGAGCCTGGTTACCCCCTCTCGGAACCACATACTTAGAAATCGCCAGCTCATATACAGTGCATAAAATATATTTATATATATACCCTTATACACCATTTTAATAAAAAAAATCACAAAATTCTTCTAAGTCCCTCAGGAAGAGTGAAAGACGCGCACGTTCATTTTCAGAGCTCCTAGACCTTCCTATAAGATGTTAGCCAAAAAGTAGCTTCGAAAAACGCTTAGGTTAAGTTTCAGAGTTGCTTCTAATGTACCAAAGCTGGACTTAGACATAATTTCACTCTCACAACATTATGGCTGGTTGGAGACAGTCCGAACCACAAGTACCGGGTCCATGGTTCTGGGCGTATACTGGGGGGACGGGGGGGACTCCCATTAACCCCTGACTATACCGGGGATACGCTTATCACAATGCCTTTCTGGTCTGTGCTGAAGCAGGGCATTCTGGCAGCCAAGTGGCTTGACCTTTATTAGTGAGCCTGGTTACCCCCTCTCGGAACTACAGACTTAGAAATCGCCAGCTCATATACAGTGCATAAAATATATTTATATATATACCCTTATACACCATTTTAATAAAAAATATCACAAAATTCTTCTAAGTCCCTCGGGAAGAGTGAAAGACGCGCACGTTCATTTTCAGAGCTCCTAGACCTTCCTATAAGAAGTTAGCCAAAAAGTAGCTTCGAAAAACGCTTAGGTTAAGTTTCAGAGTTGCTTCTAATGTACCAAAGCTGGACTTAGACATAATTTCACTCTCACAACATTATGGCTGGTTGGAGACAGTCCGAATTACAAGTACCGGGTCCATGGTTCTGGGCGTATACTGGGGGGACGGGGGGGACTCCCATTAACCCCTGACTATACCGGGGATACGCTTATCACAATGCCTTTCTGGTCTGTGCTGAAGCAGGGCATTCTGGTAGCCAAGTGGCTTGACCTTTATTAGTGAGCCTGGTTACCCCCTCTCGGAACTACAGACTTAGAAATCGCCAGCTCATATACAGTGCATAAAATATATTTATATATATACCCTTATACACCATTTTAATAAAAAATATCACAAAATTCTTCTAAGTCCCTCGGGAACAGTGAAAGACGCGCACGTTCATTTTCAGAGCTCCTAGACCTTCCTATAAGAAGTTAGCCAAAAAGTAGCTTCGAAAAACGCTTAGGTTAAGTTTCAGAGTTGCTTCTAATGTACCAAAGCTGGACTTAGACATAATTTCACTCTCACAACATTATGGCTGGTTGGAGACAGTCCGAACCACAAGTACCGGGTCCATGGTTCTGGGCGTATACTGGGGGGACGGGGGGGACTCCCATTAACCCCTGACTATACCGGGGATACGCTTATCACAATGCCTTTCTGGTCTGTGCTGAAGCAGGGCATTCTGGTAGCCAAGTGGCTTGACCTTTATTAGTGAGCCTGGTTACCCCCTCTCGGAACCACAGACTTAGAAATCGCCAGCTCAGAAATCGCCAGCTCATATACAGTGCATAAAATATATTTATATATATACCCTTATACACCATTTTAATAAAAAATATCACAAAATTCTTCTAAGTCCCTTGGGAAGAGTGAAAGACACGCACGTTGAATTTCAGAGCTCCTAGACCTTCCTATAAGAAGTTAGCCAAAAAGTAGCTTCGAAAAACGCTTAGGTTAAGTTTCAGAGTTGCTTCTAATGTACCAAAGCTGGACTTAGACATAATTTCACTCTCACAACATTATGGCTGGTTGGAGACAGTCCGAACCACAAGTACCGGGTCCATGGTTCTGGGCGTATACTGGGGGGACGGGGACGACTCCCATTAACCCCTGAAAATACCGGGGATACGCTTATCACAATGCCTTTCTGGTCTGTGCTGAAGCAGGGCATTCTGGCAGCCAAGTGGCTTGACCTTTATTAGTGAGCCTGGTTACCCCCTCTCGGAACTACAGACTTAGAAATCGCCAGCTCATATACAGTGCATAAAATATATTTATATATATACCCTTATACACCATTTTAATAAAAAAATATCACAAAATTCTTCTTAGTCCCTCGGGAAGAGTGAAAGACGCGCACGTTCATTTTCAGAGCTCCTAGACCTTCCTATAAGAAGTTAGCCAAAAAGTAGCTTCGAAAAACGCTTAGGTTAAGTTTCAGAGTTGCTTCTAATGTACCGAAGCTGGACTTAGACATAATTTCACTCTCACAACATTATGGCTGGTTGGAGACAGTCCGAACCACAAGTACCGGGTCCATGGTTCTGGGCGTATACTGGTGGGACGGGGACGACTCCCATTAACCCCTGACTATACCGGGGATACGCTTATCACAATGCCTTTCTGGTCAGTGCTGAAGCAGGGCATTCTGGCAGCCAAGTGGCTTGACCTTTATTAGTGAGCCTGGTTACCCCCTCTCGGAACCACAGACTTAGAAATCGCCAGCTCATATACAGTGCATAAAAATATTTATATATATACCCTTATACACCATTTTAATAAAAATATCACAACATTCTTCTAAGTCCCTCGGGAAGAGTGAAAGACGCGCACGTTCAATTTCAGACCTCCTAGACCTTCCTATAAGAAGTTAGCCAAAAAGTAGCTTCGAAAAACGCTTAGGTTAAGTTTCAGAGTTGCTTCTAATGTACCGAAGCTGGACTTAGACATAATTTCACTCTCACAACATTATGGCTGGTTGGAGACAGTCCGAACCACAAGTACCGGGTCCATGGTTCTGGGCGTATACTGGGGGGACGGGGGGGACTCCCATTAACCCCTGACTATACCGAGGATACGCTTATCACAATGCCTTTCTGGTCTGTGCTGAAGCAGGGCATTCTGGCAGCCAAGTGGCTTGACCTTTATTAGTGAGCCTGGTTACCCCCTCTCGGAACCACAGACTTAGAAATCGCCAGCTCATATACAGTGCATAAAATATATTTATATATATACCCTTATACACCATTTTAATAAAAAATATCACAACATTCTTCTAAGTCCCTCGGGAAGAGTGAAAGACGCGCACGTTCAATTTCAGACCTCCTAGACCTTCCTATAAGAAGTTAGCCAAAAAGTAGCTTCGAAAAACGCTTAGGTTAAGTTTCAGAGTTGCTTCTAATGTACCGAAGCTGGACTTAGACATAATTTCACTCTCACAACATTATGGCTGGTTGGAGACAGTCCGAACCACAAGTACCGGGTCCATGGTTCTGGGCGTATACTGGGGGGACGGGGACGACTCCCATTAACCCCTGAAAATACCGGGGATACGCTTATCACAATGCCTTTCTGGTCTGTACTGAAGCAGGGCATTCTGGCAGCCAAGTGGCTTGACCTTTATTAGTGAGCCTGGTTACCCCCTCTCGGAACTACAGACTTAGAAATCGCCAGCTCATATACAGTGCATAAAATATATTTATATATATACCCTTATACACCATTTTAATAAAAAAATATCACAAAATTCTTCTTAGTCCCTCGGGAAGAGTGAAAGACGCGCACGTTCATTTTCAGAGCTCCTAGACCTTCCTATAAGAAGTTAGCCAAAAAGTAGCTTCGAAAAACGCTTAGGTTAAGTTTCAGAGTTGCTTCTAATGTACCGAAGCTGGACTTAGACATAATTTCACTCTCACAACATTATGGCTGGTTGGAGACAGTCCGAACCACAAGTACCGGGTCCATGGTTCTGGGCGTATACTGGTGGGACGGGGACGACTCCCATTAACCCCTGACTATACCGGGGATACGCTTATCACAATGCCTTTCTGGTCAGTGCTGAAGCAGGGCATTCTGGCAGCCAAGTGGCTTGACCTTTATTAGTGAGCCTGGTTACCCCCTCTCGGAACCACAGACTTAGAAATCGCCAGCTCATATACAGTGCATAAAAATATTTATATATATACCCTTATACACCATTTTAATAAAAAATATCACAACATTCTTCTAAGTCCCTCGGGAAGAGTGAAAGACGCGCACGTTCAATTTCAGACCTCCTAGACCTTCCTATAAGAAGTTAGCCAAAAAGTAGCTTCGAAAAACGCTTAGGTTAAGTTTCAGAGTTGCTTCTAATGTACCGAAGCTGGACTTAGACATAATTTCACTCTCACAACATTATGGCTGGTTGGAGACAGTCTGAACCACAAGTACCGGGTCCATGGTTCTGGGCGTATACTGGGGGGACGGGGGGGACTCCCATTAACCCCTGACTATACCGAGGATACGCTTATCACAATGCCTTTCTGGTCTGTGCTGAAGCAGGGCATTCTGGCAGCCAAGTGGCTTGACCTTTATTAGTGAGCCTGGTTACCCCCTCTCGGAACCACAGACTTAGAAAGCGCCAGCTCATATACAGTGCATAAAATATATTTATATATATACCCTTATACACCATTTTAATAAAAAATATCACAAAATTCTTCTAAGTCCCTCGGGAAGAGTGAAAGACGCGCACGTTCAATTTCAGAGCTTCTAGACCTTCCTATAAGAAGTTAGCCAAAAAGTAGCTTCGAAAAACGCTTAGGTTAAGTTTCAGAGTTGCTTCTAATGTACCAAAGCTGGACTTAGACATAATTTCACTCTCACAACATTATGGCTGGTTGGAGACAGTCCGAACCACAAGTACCGGTTCCATGGTTCTGGGCGTATACTGGGGGGACGGGGACGACTCCCATTAACCCCTGAAAATACCGGGGATACGCTTATCACAATGCCTTTCTGGTCTGTGCTGAAGCAGGGCATTCTGGCAGCCAAGTGGCTTGACCTTTATTAGTGAGCCTGGTTACCCCCTCTCGGAACTACAGACTTAGAAATCGCCAGCTCATATACAGTGCATAAAATATATTTATATATATACCCTTATACACCATTTTAATAAAAAAATATCACAAAATTCTTCTTAGTCCCTCGGGAAGAGTGAAAGACGCGCACGTTCATTTTCAGAGCTCCTAGACCTTCCTATAAGAAGTTAGCCAAAAAGTAGCTTCGAAAAACGCTTAGGTTAAGTTTCAGAGTTGCTTCTAATGTACCGAAGCTGGACTTAGACATAATTTCACTCTCACAACATTATGGCTGGTTGGAGACAGTCCGAACCACAAGTACCGGGTCCATGGTTCTGGGCGTATACTGGTGGGACGGGGACGACTCCCATTAACCCCTGACTATACCGGGGATACGCTTATCACAATGCCTTTCTGGTCTGTGCTGAAGCAGGGCATTCTGGCAGCCAAGTGGCTTGACCTTTATTAGTGAGCCTGGTTACCCCCTCTCGGAACCACAGACTTAGAAAGCGCCAGCTCATATACAGTGCATAAAATATATTTATATATATACCCTTATACACCATTTTAATAAAAAATATCACAAAATTCTTCTAAGTCCCTCGGGAAGAGTGAAAGACGCGCACGTTCAATTTCAGAGCTTCTAGACCTTCCTATAAGAAGTTAGCCAAAAAGTAGCTTCGAAAAACGCTTAGGTTAAGTTTCAGAGTTGCTTCTAATGTACCAAAGCTGGACTTAGACATAATTTCACTCTCACAACATTATGGCTGGTTGGAGACAGTCCGAACCACAAGTACCGGGTCCATGGTTCTGGGCGTATACTGGGGGGACGGGGACGACTCCCATTAACCCCTGAAAATACCGGGGATACGCTTATCACAATGCCTTTCTGGTCTGTGCTGAAGCAGGGCATTCTGGCAGCCAAGTGGCTTGACCTTTATTAGTGAGCCTGGTTACCCCCTCTCGGAACTACAGACTTAGAAATCGCCAGCTCATATACAGTGCATAAAATATATTTATATATATACCCTTATACACCATTTTAATAAAAAAATATCACAAAATTCTTCTTAGTCCCTCGGGAAGAGTGAAAGACGCGCACGTTCATTTTCAGAGCTCCTAGACCTTCCTATAAGAAGTTAGCCAAAAAGTAGCTTCGAAAAACGCTTAGGTTAAGTTTCAGAGTTGCTTCTAATGTACCGAAGCTGGACTTAGACATAATTTCACTCTCACAACATTATGGCTGGTTGGAGACAGTCCGAACCACAAGTACCGGGTCCATGGTTCTGGGCGTATACTGGTGGGACGGGGACGACTCCCATTAACCCCTGACTATACCGGGGATACGCTTATCACAATGCCTTTCTGGTCAGTGCTGAAGCAGGGCATTCTGGCAGCCAAGTGGCTTGACCTTTATTAGTGAGCCTGGTTACCCCCTCTCGGAACCACAGACTTAGAAATCGCCAGCTCATATACAGTGCATAAAAATATTTATATATATACCCTTATACACCATTTTAATAAAAAATATCACAACATTCTTCTAAGTCCCTCGGGAAGAGTGAAAGACGCGCACGTTCAATTTCAGACCTCCTAGACCTTCCTATAAGAAGTTAGCCAAAAAGTAGCTTCGAAAAACGCTTAGGTTAAGTTTCAGAGTTGCTTCTAATGTACCGAAGCTGGACTTAGACATAATTTCACTCTCACAACATTATGGCTGGTTGGAGACAGTCCGAACCACAAGTACCGGGTCCATGGTTCTGGGCGTATACTGGGGGGACGGGGGGGACTCCCATTAACCCCTGACTATACCGAGGATACGCTTATCACAATGCCTTTCTGGTCTGTGCTGAAGCAGGGCATTCTGGCAGCCAAGTGGCTTGACCTTTATTAGTGAGCCTGGTTACCCCCTCTCGGAACCACAGACTTAGAAATCGCCAGCTCATATACAGTGCATAAAATATATTTATATATATACCCTTATACACCATTTTAATAAAAAATATCACAAAATTCTTCTAAGTCCCTCGGGAAGAGTGAAAGACGCGCACGTTCAATTTCAGAGCTTCTAGACCTTCCTATAAGAAGTTAGCAAAAAGTAGCTTCGAAAAACGCTTAGGTTAAGTTTCAGAGTTGCTTCTAATGTACCAAAGCTGGACTTAGACATAATTTCAGTCTCACAACATTATGGCTGGTTGGAGACAGTCCGAACCACAAGTACCGGGTCCATGGTTCTGGGCGTATACTGGGGGGAAGGGGACGACTCCCATTAACCCCTGAAAATACCGGGGATACGCTTATCACAATGCCTTTCTGGTCTGTGCTGAAGCAGGGCATTCTGGCAACCAAGTGGCTTGACCTTTATTAGTGAGCCTGGTTACCCCCTCTCGGAACTACAGACTTAGAAATCGCCAGCTCATATACAGTGCATAAAATATATTTATATATATACCCTTATACACCATTTTAATAAAAAATATCAAAAAATTCTTCTTAGTCCCTCGGGAAGAGTGAAAGACGCGCTCGTTCATTTTCAGAGCTCCTAAACCTTCCTATAAGAAGTTAGCCAAAAAGTAGCTTCGAAAAACGCTTAGGTTAAGTTTCAGAGTTGCTTCTAATGTACCAAAGCTGGACTTAGACATAATTTCACTCTCACAACATTATGGGTGGTTGGAGACAGTCCGAACCACAAGTACCGGGTCCATGGTTCTGGGCGTATACTGGGGGGACGGGGACGACTCCCATTAACCCCTGAAAATACCGGGGATACGCTTATCACAATGCCTTTCTGGTCTGTGCTGAAGCAGGGCATTCTGGCAGCCAAGTGGCTTGACCTTTATTAGTGAGCCTGGTTACCCCCTCTCGGAACTACAGACTTAGAAATCGCCAGCTCATATACAGTGCATAAAATATATTTATATATATACCCTTATACACCATTTTAATAAAAAAATATCACAAAATTCTTCTTAGTCCCTCGGGAAGAGTGAAAGACGCGCACGTTCATTTTCAGAGCTCCTAGACCTTCCTATAAGAAGTTAGCCAAAAAGTAGCTTCGAAAAACGCTTAGGTTAAGTTTCAGAGTTGCTTCTAATGTACCGAAGCTGGACTTAGACATAATTTCACTCTCACAACATTATGGCTGGTTGGAGACAGTCCGAACCACAAGTACCGGGTCCATGGTTCTGGGCGTATACTGGTGGGACGGGGACGACTCCCATTAACCCCTGACTATACCGGGGATACGCTTATCACAATGCCTTTCTGGTCAGTGCTGAAGCAGGGCATTCTGGCAGCCAAGTGGCTTGACCTTTATTAGTGAGCCTGGTTACCCCCTCTCGGAACCACAGACTTAGAAATCGCCAGCTCATATACAGTGCATAAAAATATTTATATATATACCCTTATACACCATTTTAATAAAAAATATCACAACATTCTTCTAAGTCCCTCGGGAAGAGTGAAAGACGCGCACGTTCAATTTCAGACCTCCTAGACCTTCCTATAAGAAGTTAGCCAAAAAGTAGCTTCGAAAAACGCTTAGGTTAAGTTTCAGAGTTGCTTCTAATGTACCGAAGCTGGACTTAGACATAATTTCACTCTCACAACATTATGGCTGGTTGGAGACAGTCCGAACCACAAGTACCGGGTCCATGGTTCTGGGCGTATACTGGGGGGACGGGGGGGACTCCCATTAACCCCTGACTATACCGAGGATACGCTTATCACAATGCCTTTCTGGTCTGTGCTGAAGCAGGGCATTCTGGCAGCCAAGTGGCTTGACCTTTATTAGTGAGCCTGGTTACCCCCTCTCGGAACCACAGACTTAGAAATCGCCAGCTCATATACAGTGCATAAAATATATTTATATATATACCCTTATACACCATTTTAATAAAAAATATCAAAAAATTATTCTTAGTCCCTCGGGAAGAGTGAAAGACGCGCTCGTTCATTTTCAGAGCTCCTAAACCTTCCTATAAGAAGTTAGCCAAAAGTAGCTTCGAAAAACGCTTAGGTTAAGTTTCAGAGTTGCTTCTAATGTACCGAAGCTGGACTTAGACATAATTTCACTCTCACAACATTATGGCTGGTTGGAGACAGTCCGAGCCACAAGTACCGGGTCCATGGTTCTGGGCGTATACTGGGGGGACGGGGACGACTCCCATTAACCCCTGAAAACACCGGGGATACGCTTATCACAATGCCTTTCTGGTCTGTGCTGAAGCAGGGCATTCTGGCATCCAAGTGGCTTGACCTTTATTAGTGAGCCTGGTTACCCCCTCTCGGAACTACAGACTTAGAAATCGCCAGCTCATATACAGTGCATAAAATATATTTATATATATACCCTTATACACCATTTTAATAAAAAATATCAAAAAATTCTTCTTAGTCCCTCGGGAAGAGTGAAAGACGCGCTCGTTCATTTTCAGAGCTTCTAGACCTTCCTATAAGAAGTTAGCCAAAAAGTAGCTTCGAAAAACGCTTAGGTTAAGTTTCAGAGTTGCTTCTAATGTACCAAAGCTGGACTTAGACATAATTTCACTCTCACAACATTATGGCTGGTTGGAGACAGTCCGAACCACAAGTACCGGGTCCATGGTTCTGGGCGTATACTGGGGCGACGGGGACGACTCCCATTAACCCCTGACTATACCGGGGATACGCTTATCACAATGCCTTTCTGGTCTGTGCTGAAGCAGGGCATTCTGGCAGCCAAGTGGCTTGACCTTTATTATTGAGCCTGGTTACCCCCTCTCGGAACTACAGACTTAGAAATCGCCAGCTCATATACAGTGCATAAAATATATTTATATACTGTATATACCCTTATACACCATTTTAATAAAAAATATCACAAAATTCTTCTAAGTCCCTCGGGAAGAGTGAAAGACGAGCACGTTCAATTTAAGAGCTCCTAGACCTTCCTATAACAAGTTAGCCAAAAAGTAGCTTCGAAAAACGCTTAGGTTAAGTTTCAGAGTTGCTTCTAATGTACCAAAGCTGGACTTAGACATAATTTCACTCTCACAACATTATGGCTGGTTGGAGACAGTCCGAACCACAAGTACCGGGTCCATGGTTCTGGGCGTATACTGGGGCGATGGGGACGACTCCCATTAACCCCTGACTATACCGGGGATACGCTTATCACAATGCCTTTCTGGTCTGTGCTGAAGCAGGGCATTCTGGCAGCCAAGTGGCTTGACCTTTATTAGTGAGCCTGGTTACCCCCTCTCGGAACTACAGACTTAGAAATCGCCAGCTCATATACAGTGCATAAAATATATTTATATATATACCCTTATACACCATTTTAATGAAAAATATCACAAAATTCTTCTTAGTCCCTCGGGAAGAGTGAAAGACGCGCACGTTCATTTTCAGAGCTTCTAGACCTTCCTATAAGAAGTTAGCCAAAAAGTAGCTTCGAAAAACGCTTAGGTTAAGTTTCAGAGTTGCTTCTAATGTACCAAAGCTGGACTTAGACATAATTTCACTCTCACAACATTATGGCTGGTTGGAGACAGTCCGAACCACAAGTACCGGGTCCATGGTTCTGGGCGTATACTGGGGCGACGGGGACGACTCCCATTAACCCCTGACTATACCGGGGATACGCTTATCATAATGCCTTTCTGGTCTGTGCTGAAGCAGGGCATTCTGGCAGCCAAGTGGCTTGACCTTTATTAGTGAGCCTGGTTACCCCCTCTCGGAACTACAGACTTAGAAATCGCCAGCTCATATACAGTGCATAAAATATATTTATATATATACCCTTATACACCATTTTAATAAAAAATATCACAAAATTCTTCTAAGTCCCTCGGGAAGAGTGAAAGACGCGCACGTTCATTTTCAGAGATCCTAGACCTTCCTATAAGAAGTTAGCCAAAAAGTAGCTTCGAAAAACGCTTAGGTTAAGTTTCAGAGTTGCTTCTAATGTACCAAAGCTGGACTTAGACATAATTTCACTCTCACAACATTATGGCTGGTTGGAGACAGTCCGAACCACAAGTACCGGGTCCATGGTTCTGGGCGTATACTGGGGGGACGGGGGGGACTCCCATTAACCCCTGACTATACCGGGGATACGCTTATCACAATGCCTTTCTGGTCTGTGCTGAAGCAGGGCATTCTGGCAGCCAAGTGGCTTGACCTTTATTAGTGAGCCTGGTTACCCCCTCTCGGAACTACAGACTTAGAAATCGCCAGCTCATATACAGTGCATAAAATATATTTATATACTGTATATACCCTTATACACCATTTTAATAAAAAATATCACAAAATTCGTCTAAGTCCCTCGGGAAGAGTGAAAGACGAGCACGTTCAATTTAAGAGCTCCTAGACCTTCCTATAAGAAGTTAGCCAAAAAGTAGCTTCGAAAAACGCTTAGGTTAAGTTTCAGAGTTGCTTCTAATGTACCGAAGCTGGACTTAGACATAATTTCACTCTCACAACATTATGGCTGGTTGGAGACAGTCCGAACCACAAGTACCGGGTCCATGGTTCTGGGCGTATACTGGGGCGACGGGGACGACTCCCATTAACCCCTGACTATACCGGGGATACGCTTATCACAATGCCTTTCTGGTCTGTGCTGAAGCAGGGCATTCTGGCAGCCAAGTGGCTTGACCTTTATTAGTGAGCCTGGTTACCCCCTCTCGGAACTACAGACTTAGAAATCGCCAGCTCATATACAGTGCATAAAATATATTTATATATATACCCTTATACACCATTTTAATGAAAAATATCACAAAATTCTTCTTAGTCCCTCGGGAAGAGTGAAAGACGCGCACGTTCATTTTCAGAGCTTCTAGACCTTCCTATAAGAAGTTAGCCAAAAAGTAGCTTCGAAAAACGCTTAGGTTAAGTTTCAGAGTTGCTTCTAATGTACCAAAGCTGGACTTAGACATAATTTCACTCTCACAACATTATGGCTGGTTGGAGACAGTCCGAACCACAAGTACCGGGTCCATGGTTCTGGGCGTATACTGGGGCGACGGGGACGACTCCCATTAACCCCTGACTATACCGGGGATACGCTTATCACAATGCCTTTCTGGTCTGTGCTGAAGCAGGGCATTCTGGCAGCCAAGTGGCTTGACCTTTATTAGTGAGCCTGGTTACCCCCTCTCGGAACTACAGACTTAGAAATCGCAAGCTCATAAACAGTGCATAAAATATATTTATATATATACCCTTATACACCATTTTAATAAAAAATATCACAAAATTCTTCTAAGTCCCTCGGGAAGAGTGAAAGACGCGCACGTTCATTTTCAGAGCTCCTAGACCTTCCTATAAGAAGTTAGCCAAAAAGTAGCTTCGAAAAACGCTTAGGTTAAGTTTCAGAGTTGCTTCTAATGTACCAAAGCTGGACTTAGACATAATTTCACTCTCACAACATTATGGCTGGTTGGAGACAGTCCGAACCACAAGTACCGGGTCCATGGTTCTGGGCGTATACTGGGGGGACGGGGGGGACTCCCATTAACCCCTGACTATACCGGGGATACGCTTATCACAATGCCTTTCTGGTCTGTGCTGAAGCAGGGCATTCTGGCAGCCAAGTGGCTTGACCTTTATTAGTGAGCCTGGTTACCCCCTCTCGGAACTACAGACTTAGAAATCGCCAGCTCATATACAGTGCATAAAATATATTTATATATACAGTATACCCTTATACACCATTTTAATAAAAAATATCACACAATTCTTCTAAGTCCCTCGGGAAGAGTGAAAAACGCGCACGTTCATTTTCAGAGCTCCTAGACCTTCCTATAAGAAGTTAGCCAAAAAGTAGCTTCGAAAAACGCTTAGGTTAAGTTTTAGAGTTGCTTCTAATGTACCAAAGCTGGACCTAGACATAATTTCACTCTCACAACATTATGGCTGGTTGGAGACAGTCCGAACCACAAGTACCGGGTCCATGGTTCTGGGCGTATACTGGGGGGACGGGGGGTACTCCCATTAACCCCTGACTATACCGGGGATATGCTTATCACAATACCTTTCTGGTCTGTGCTGAAGCAGGGCATTCTGGCAGCCAAGTGGCTTGACCTTTATTAGTGAGCCTGGTTACCCCCTCTCGGAATTACAGACTTAGAAATCGCCAGCTCATATACAGTGCATAAAATATATTTATATATATACCCTTATACACCATTTTAATAAAAAATATCACAAAATTCTTCTAAGTCCCTCGGGAAGAGTGAAAGACGCGCACGTTCAATTTCAGAGCTTCTAGACCTTCCTATAAGAAGTTAGCCAAAAAGTAGCTTCGAAAAACGCTTAGGTTAAGTTTCAGAGTTGCTTCTAATGTACCAAAGCTGGACTTAGACATAATTTCACTCTCACAACATTATGGCTGGTTGGAGACAGTCCGAACCACAAGTACCGGGTCCATGGTTCTGGGCGTATACTGGGGGGACGGGGACGACTCCCATTAACCCCTGAAAATACCGGGGATACGCTTATCACAATGCCTTTCTGGTCTGTGCTGAAGCAGGGCATTCTGGCAGCCAAGTGGCTTGACCTTTATTAGTGAGCCTGGATACCCCCTCTCGGAACTACAGACTTAGAAATCGCCAGCTCATATACAGTGCATAAAATATATTTATATATATACCCTTATACACCATTTTAATAAAAAAATATCACAAAATTCTTCTTAGTCCCTCGGGAAGAGTGAAAGACGCGCACGTTCATTTTCAGAGCTCCTAGACCTTCCTATAAGAAGTTAGCCAAAAAGTAGCTTCGAAAAACGCTTAGGTTAAGTTTCAGAGTTGCTTCTAATGTACCGAAGCTGGACTTAGACATAATTTCACTCTCACAACATTATGGCTGGTTGGAGACAGTCCGAACCACAAGTACCGGGTCCATGGTTCTGGGCGTATACTGGTGGGACGGGGACGACTCCCATTAACCCCTGACTATACCGGGGATACGCTTATCACAATGCCTTTCTGGTCAGTGCTGAAGCAGGGCATTCTGGCAGCCAAGTGGCTTGACCTTTATTAGTGAGCCTGGTTACCCCCTCTCGGAACCACAGACTTAGAAATCGCCAGCTCATATACAGTGCATAAAAATATTTATATATATACCCTTATACACCATTTTAATAAAAAATATCACAACATTCTTCTAAGTCCCTCGGGAAGAGTGAAAGACGCGCACGTTCAATTTCAGACCTCCTAGACCTTCCTATAAGAAGTTAGCCAAAAAGTAGCTTCGAAAAACGCTTAGGTTAAGTTTCAGAGTTGCTTCTAATGTACCGAAGCTGGACTTAGACATAATTTCACTCTCACAACATTATGGCTGGTTGGAGACAGTCCGAACCACAAGTACCGGGTCCATGGTTCTGGGCGTATACTGGGGGGACGGGGGGGACTCCCATTAACCCCTGACTATACCGAGGATACGCTTATCACAATGCCTTTCTGGTCTGTGCTGAAGCAGGGCATTCTGGCAGCCAAGTGGCTTGACCTTTATTAGTGAGCCTGGTTACCCCCTCTCGGAACCACAGACTTAGAAATCGCCAGCTCATATACAGTGCATAAAATATATTTATATATATACCCTTATACACCATTTTAATAAAAAATATCACAAAATTCTTCTAAGTCCCTCGGGAAGAGTGAAAGACGCGCACGTTCAATTTCAGAGCTTCTAGACCTTCCTATAAGAAGTTAGCAAAAAGTAGCTTCGAAAAACGCTTAGGTTAAGTTTCAGAGTTGCTTCTAATGTACCAAAGCTGGACTTAGACATAATTTCAGTCTCACAACATTATGGCTGGTTGGAGACAGTCCGAACCACAAGTACCGGGTCCATGGTTCTGGGCGTATACTGGGGGGAAGGGGACGACTCCCATTAACCCCTGAAAATACCGGGGATACGCTTATCACAATGCCTTTCTGGTCTGTGCTGAAGCAGGGCATTCTGGCAACCAAGTGGCTTGACCTTTATTAGTGAGCCTGGTTACCCCCTCTCGGAACTACAGACTTAGAAATCGCCAGCTCATATACAGTGCATAAAATATATTTATATATATACCCTTATACACCATTTTAATAAAAAATATCAAAAAATTCTTCTTAGTCCCTCGGGAAGAGTGAAAGACGCGCTCGTTCATTTTCAGAGCTCCTAAACCTTCCTATAAGAAGTTAGCCAAAAAGTAGCTTCGAAAAACGCTTAGGTTAAGTTTCAGAGTTGCTTCTAATGTACCAAAGCTGGACTTAGACATAATTTCACTCTCACAACATTATGGGTGGTTGGAGACAGTCCGAACCACAAGTACCGGGTCCATGGTTCTGGGCGTATACTGGGGGGACGGGGACGACTCCCATTAACCCCTGAAAATACCGGGGATACGCTTATCACAATGCCTTTCTGGTCTGTGCTGAAGCAGGGCATTCTGGCAGCCAAGTGGCTTGACCTTTATTAGTGAGCCTGGTTACCCCCTCTCGGAACTACAGACTTAGAAATCGCCAGCTCATATACAGTGCATAAAATATATTTATATATATACCCTTATACACCATTTTAATAAAAAAATATCACAAAATTCTTCTTAGTCCCTCGGGAAGAGTGAAAGACGCGCACGTTCATTTTCAGAGCTCCTAGACCTTCCTATAAGAAGTTAGCCAAAAAGTAGCTTCGAAAAACGCTTAGGTTAAGTTTCAGAGTTGCTTCTAATGTACCGAAGCTGGACTTAGACATAATTTCACTCTCACAACATTATGGCTGGTTGGAGACAGTCCGAACCACAAGTACCGGGTCCATGGTTCTGGGCGTATACTGGTGGGACGGGGACGACTCCCATTAACCCCTGACTATACCGGGGATACGCTTATCACAATGCCTTTCTGGTCAGTGCTGAAGCAGGGCATTCTGGCAGCCAAGTGGCTTGACCTTTATTAGTGAGCCTGGTTACCCCCTCTCGGAACCACAGACTTAGAAATCGCCAGCTCATATACAGTGCATAAAAATATTTATATATATACCCTTATACACCATTTTAATAAAAAATATCACAACATTCTTCTAAGTCCCTCGGGAAGAGTGAAAGACGCGCACGTTCAATTTCAGACCTCCTAGACCTTCCTATAAGAAGTTAGCCAAAAAGTAGCTTCGAAAAACGCTTAGGTTAAGTTTCAGAGTTGCTTCTAATGTACCGAAGCTGGACTTAGACATAATTTCACTCTCACAACATTATGGCTGGTTGGAGACAGTCCGAACCACAAGTACCGGGTCCATGGTTCTGGGCGTATACTGGGGGGACGGGGGGGACTCCCATTAACCCCTGACTATACCGAGGATACGCTTATCACAATGCCTTTCTGGTCTGTGCTGAAGCAGGGCATTCTGGCAGCCAAGTGGCTTGACCTTTATTAGTGAGCCTGGTTACCCCCTCTCGGAACCACAGACTTAGAAATCGCCAGCTCATATACAGTGCATAAAATATATTTATATATATACCCTTATACACCATTTTAATAAAAAATATCAAAAAATTATTCTTAGTCCCTCGGGAAGAGTGAAAGACGCGCTCGTTCATTTTCAGATCTCCTAAACCTTCCTATAAGAAGTTAGCCAAAAGTAGCTTCGAAAAACGCTTAGGTTAAGTTTCAGAGTTGCTTCTAATGTACCGAAGCTGGACTTAGACATAATTTCACTCTCACAACATTATGGCTGGTTGGAGACAGTCCGAGCCACAAGTACCGGGTCCATGGTTCTGGGCGTATACTGGGGGGACGGGGACGACTCCCATTAACCCCTGAAAACACCGGGGATACGCTTATCACAATGCCTTTCTGGTCTGTGCTGAAGCAGGGCATTCTGGCATCCAAGTGGCTTGACCTTTATTAGTGAGCCTGGTTACCCCCTCTCGGAACTACAGACTTAGAAATCGCCAGCTCATATACAGTGCATAAAATATATTTATATATATACCCTTATACACCATTTTAATAAAAAATATCAAAAAATTCTTCTTAGTCCCTCGGGAAGAGTGAAAGACGCGCTCGTTCATTTTCAGAGCTTCTAGACCTTCCTATAAGAAGTTAGCCAAAAAGTAGCTTCGAAAAACGCTTAGGTTAAGTTTCAGAGTTGCTTCTAATGTACCAAAGCTGGACTTAGACATAATTTCACTCTCACAACATTATGGCTGGTTGGAGACAGTCCGAACCACAAGTACCGGGTCCATGGTTCTGGGCGTATACTGGGGCGACGGGGACGACTCCCATTAACCCCTGACTATACCGGGGATACGCTTATCACAATGCCTTTCTGGTCTGTGCTGAAGCAGGGCATTCTGGCAGCCAAGTGGCTTGACCTTTATTATTGAGCCTGGTTACCCCCTCTCGGAACTACAGACTTAGAAATCGCCAGCTCATATACAGTGCATAAAATATATTTATATACTGTATATACCCTTATACACCATTTTAATAAAAAATATCACAAAATTCTTCTAAGTCCCTCGGGAAGAGTGAAAGACGAGCACGTTCAATTTAAGAGCTCCTAGACCTTCCTATAAGAAGTTAGCCAAAAAGTAGCTTCGAAAAACGCTTAGGTTAAGTTTCAGAGTTGCTTCTAATGTACCAAAGCTGGACTTAGACATAATTTCACTCTCACAACATTATGGCTGGTTGGAGACAGTCCGAACCACAAGTACCGGGTCCATGGTTCTGGGCGTATACTGGGGCGATGGGGACGACTCCCATTAACCCCTGACTATACCGGGGATACGCTTATCACAATGCCTTTCTGGTCTGTGCTGAAGCAGGGCATTCTGGCAGCCAAGTGGCTTGACCTTTATTAGTGAGCCTGGTTACCCCCTCTCGGAACTACAGACTTAGAAATCGCCAGCTCATATACAGTGCATAAAATATATTTATATATATACCCTTATACACCATTTTAATGAAAAATATCACAAAATTCTTCTTAGTCCCTCGGGAAGAGTGAAAGACGCGCACGTTCATTTTCAGAGCTTCTAGACCTTCCTATAAGAAGTTAGCCAAAAAGTAGCTTCGAAAAACGCTTAGGCTAAGTTTCAGAGTTGCTTCTAATGTACCAAAGCTGGACTTAGACATAATTTCACTCTCACAACATTATGGCTGGTTGGAGACAGTCCGAACCACAAGTACCGGGTCCATGGTTCTGGGCGTATACTGGGGCGACGGGGACGACTCCCATTAACCCCTGACTATACCGGGGATACGCTTATCATAATGCCTTTCTGGTCTGTGCTGAAGCAGGGCATTCTGGCAGCCAAGTGGCTTGACCTTTATTAGTGAGCCTGGTTACCCCCTCTCGGAACTACAGACTTAGAAATCGCCAGCTCATATACAGTGCATAAAATATATTTATATATATACCCTTATACACCATTTTAATAAAAAATATCACAAAATTCTTCTAAGTCCCTCGGGAAGAGTGAAAGACGCGCACGTTCATTTTCAGAGATCCTAGACCTTCCTATAAGAAGTTAGCCAAAAAGTAGCTTCGAAAAACGCTTAAGTTAAGTTTCAGAGTTGCTTCTAATGTACCAAAGCTGGACTTAGACATAATTTCACTCTCACAACATTATGGCTGGTTGGAGACAGTCCGAACCACAAGTACCGGGTCCATGGTTCTGGGCGTATACTGGGGGGACGGGGGGGACTCCCATTAACCCCTGACTATACCGGGGATACGCTTATCACAATGCCTTTCTGGTCTGTGCTGAAGCAGGGCATTCTGGCAGCCAAGTGGCTTGACCTTTATTAGTGAGCCTGGTTACCCCCTCTCGGAACTACAGACTTAGAAATCGCCAGCTCATATACAGTGCATAAAATATATTTATATATACAGTATACCCTTATACACCATTTTAATAAAAAATATCACACAATTCTTCTAAGTCCCTCGGGAAGAGTGAAAAACGCGCACGTTCATTTTCAGAGCTCCTAGACCTTCCTATAAGAAGTTAGCCAAAAAGTAGCTTCGAAAAACGCTTAGGTTAAGTTTCAGAGTTGCTTCTAATGTACCAAAGCTGGACCTAGACATAATTTCACTCTCACAACATTATGGCTGGTTGGAGACAGTCCGAACCACAAGTACCGGGTCCATGGTTCTGGGCGTATACTGGGGGGAAGGGGGGGACTCCCATTAACCCCTGACTATACCGGGGATATGCTTATCACAATACCTTTCTGGTCTGTGCTGAAGCAGGGCATTCTGGCAGCCAAGTGGCTTGACCTTTATTAGTGAGCCTGGTTACCCCCTCTCGGAACTACAGACTTAGAAATCGCCAGCTCATACACTGGCGACACACTTTATTCGAGCTCGGCTAGTCCCACGAATTCGGGTATACCCGGGTGTATTGAGGTTTGTGACTGTTTTCTGCCCGAGTGCATTGGGTTATTTTCCAGGCAGGGATTAAAGCATTTTATTCCCGCTGGCTGCAATACTGCACAGTATATATATATATACTGCATTACAATTCATGAATTTATGCCATCTGGTAGACATGCGAAGCATTGCAGCCTATTAAATCCTAATCATTATCATTTAACAGATCAGCCGCCCGTCAGCCAGGCATGAACCCAGGCTGGGAAGGCAAATGCAACGGGGCTTGTCAGAGGTGAGGAGCGGCGCATTCCAGGTATCTGCCAGGTACATACTGGGTATTTGCTCGAATAAAGTGTGTCGGTGCAGTATACAGTGCATAAAATATATTTATATACTGTATATACCCTTATACACCATTTTAATAAAAAATATCACAAAATTCGTCTAAGTCCCTCGGGAAGAGTGAAAGACGAGCACGTTCAATTTAAGAGCTCCTAGACCTTCCTATAAGAAGTTAGCCAAAAAGTAGCTTCGAAAAACGCTTAGGTTAAGTTTCAGAGTTGCTTCTAATGTACCGAAGCTGGACTTAGACATAATTTCACTCTCACAACATTATGGCTGGTTGGAGACAGTCCGAACCACAAGTACCGGGTCCATGGTTCTGGGCGTATACTGGGGCGACGGGGACGACTCCCATTAACCCCTGACTATACCGGGGATACGCTTATCACAATGCCTTTCTGGTCTGTGCTGAAGCAGGGCATTCTGGCAGCCAAGTGGCTTGACCTTTATTAGTGAGCCTGGTTACCCCCTCTCGGAACTACAGACTTAGAAATCGCCAGCTCATATACAGTGCATAAAATATATTTATATATATACCCTTATACACCATTTTAATGAAAAATATCACAAAATTCTTCTTAGTCCCTCGGGAAGAGTGAAAGACGCGCACGTTCATTTTCAGAGCTTCTAGACCTTCCTATAAGAAGTTAGCCAAAAAGTAGCTTCGAAAAACGCTTAGGTTAAGTTTCAGAGTTGCTTCTAATGTACCAAAGCTGGACTTAGACATAATTTCACTCTCACAACATTATGGCTGGTTGGAGACAGTCCGAACCACAAGTACCGGGTCCATGGTTCTGGGCGTATACTGGGGCGACGGGGACGACTCCCATTAACCCCTGACTATACCGGGGATACGCTTATCACAATGCCTTTCTGGTCTGTGCTGAAGCAGGGCATTCTGGCAGCCAAGTGGCTTGACCTTTATTAGTGAGCCTGGTTACCCCCTCTCGGAACTACAGACTTAGAAATCGCAAGCTCATAAACAGTGCATAAAATATATTTATATATATACCCTTATACACCATTTTAATAAAAAATATCACAAAATTCTTCTAAGTCCCTCGGGAAGAGTGAAAGACGCGCACGTTCATTTTCAGAGCTCCTAGACCTTCCTATAAGAAGTTAGCCAAAAAGTAGCTTCGAAAAACGCTTAGGTTAAGTTTCAGAGTTGCTTCTAATGTACCAAAGCTGGACTTAGACATAATTTCACTCTCACAACATTATGGCTGGTTGGAGACAGTCCGAACCACAAGTACCGGGTCCATGGTTCTGGGCGTATACTGGGGGGACGGGGGGGACTCCCATTAACCCCTGACTATACCGGGGATACGCTTATCACAATGCCTTTCTGGTCTGTGCTGAAGCAGGGCATTCTGGCAGCCAAGTGGCTTGACCTTTATTAGTGAGCCTGGTTACCCCCTCTCGGAACTACAGACTTAGAAATCGCCAGCTCATATACAGTGCATAAAATATATTTATATATACAGTATACCCTTATACACCATTTTAATAAAAAATATCACACAATTCTTCTAAGTCCCTCGGGAAGAGTGAAAAACGCGCACGTTCATTTTCAGAGCTCCTAGACCTTCCTATAAGAAGTTAGCCAAAAAGTAGCTTCGAAAAACGCTTAGGTTAAGTTTTAGAGTTGCTTCTAATGTACCAAAGCTGGACCTAGACATAATTTCACTCTCACAACATTATGGCTGGTTGGAGACAGTCCGAACCACAAGTACCGGGTCCATGGTTCTGGGCGTATACTGGGGGGACGGGGGGTACTCCCATTAACCCCTGACTATACCGGGGATATGCTTATCACAATACCTTTCTGGTCTGTGCTGAAGCAGGGCATTCTGGCAGCCAAGTGGCTTGACCTTTATTAGTGAGCCTGGTTACCCCCTCTCGGAATTACAGACTTAGAAATCGCCAGCTCATATACAGTGCATAAAATATATTTATATATATACCCTTATACACCATTTTAATAAAAAATATCACAAAATTCTTCTAAGTCCCTCGGGAAGAGTGAAAGACGCGCACATTCATTTTCAGCGCTCCTAGACCTTCCTATAAGAAGTTAGCCAAAAAGTAGCTTCGAAAAACGCTTAGGTTAAGTTTCAGAGTTGCTTCTAATGTACCAAAGCTGGACTTAGACATAATTTCACTCTCACAACATTATGGCTGGTTGGAGACAGTCCGAACCACAAGTACCGGGTCCATGGTTCTGGGCGTATACTGGGGGGACGGGGGGGACTCCCATTAACCCCTGACTATACCGGGGATACGCTTATCACAATGCCTTTCTGGTCTGTGCTGAAGCAGGGCATTCTGGCAGCCAAGTGGCTTGACCTTTATTAGTGAGCCTGGTTACCCCCTCTCGGAACTACAGACTTAGAAATCGCCAGCTCATATACAGTGCATAAAATATATTTATATATATACCCTTATACACCATTTTAATGAAAAATATCACAAAATTCTTCTTAGTCCCTCGGGAAGAGTGAAAGACGCGCACGTTCATTTTCAGAGCTTCTAGACCTTCCTATAAGAAGTTAGCCAAAAAGTAGCTTCGAAAAACGCTTAGGTTAAGTTTCAGAGTTGCTTCTAGTGTACCAAAGCTGGACTTAGACATAATTTCACTCTCACAACATTATGGCTGGTTGGAGACAGTCCGAACCACAAGTACCGGGTCCATGGTTCTGGGCGTATACTGGGGCGACGGGGACGACTCCCATTAACCCCTGACTATACCGGGGATACGCTTATCACAATGCCTTTCTGGTCTGTGCTGAAGCAGGGCATTCTGGCAGCCAAGTGGCTTGACCTTTATTAGTGAGCCTGGTTACCCCCTCTCGGAACTACAGACTTAGAAATCGCCAGCTCATATACAGTGCATAAAATATATTTATATATATACCCTTATACACCATTTTAATAAAAAATATCACAAAATTCTTCTAAGTCCCTCGGGAAGAGTGAAAGACGCGCACGTTCATTTTCAGAGATCCTAGACCTTCCTATAAGAAGTTAGCCAAAAAGTAGCTTCGAAAAACGCTTAGGTTAAGTTTCAGAGTTGCTTCTAATGTACCAAAGCTGGACTTAGACATAATTTCACTCTCACAACATTATGGCTGGTTGGAGACAGTCCGAACCACAAGTACCGGGTCCATGGTTCTGGGCGTATACTGGGGGGACGGGGGGGACTCCCATTAACCCCTGACTATACCGGGGATACGCTTATCACAATGCCTTTCTGGTCTGTGCTGAAGCAGGGCATTCTGGCAGCCAAGTGGCTTGACCTTTATTAGTGAGCCTGGTTACCCCCTCTCGGAACTACAGACTTAGAAATCGCCAGCTCATATACAGTGCATAAAATATATTTATATATACAGTATACCCTTATACACCATTTTAATAAAAAATATCACACAATTCTTCTAAGTCCCTCGGGAAGAGTGAAAAACGCGCACGTTCATTTTCAGAGCTCCTAGACCTTCCTATAAGAAGTTAGCCAAAAAGTAGCTTCGAAAAACGCTTAGGTTAAGTTTCAGAGTTGCTTCTAATGTACCAAAGCTGGACCTAGACATAATTTCACTCTCACAACATTATGGCTGGTTGGAGACAGTCCGAACCACAAGTACCGGGTCCATGGTTCTGGGCGTATACTGGGGGGACAGGGGGGACTCCCATTAACCCCTGACTATACCGGGGATATGCTTATCACAATACCTTTCTGGTCTGTGCTGAAGCAGGGCATTCTGGCAGCCAAGTGGCTTGACCTTTATTAGTGAGCCTGGTTACCCCCTCTCGGAACTACAGACTTAGAAATCGCCAGCTCATATACAGTGCATAAAATATATTTATATATATACCCTTATACACCATTTTAATGAAAAATATCACAAAATTCTTCTTAGTCCCTCGGGAAGAGTGAAAGACGCGCACGTTCATTTTCAGAGCTTCTAGACCTTCCTATAAGAAGTTAGCCAAAAAGTAGCTTCGAAAAACGCTTAGGTTAAGTTTCAGAGTTGCTTCTAATGTACCAAAGCTGGACTTAGACATAATTTCACTCTCACAACATTATGGCTGGTTGGAGACAGTCCGAACCACAAGTACCGGGTCCATGGTTCTGGGCGTATACTGGGGCGACGGGGACGACTCCCATTAACCCCTGACTATACCGGGGATACGCTTATCACAATGCCTTTCTGGTCTGTGCTGAAGCAGGGCATTCTGGCAGCCAAGTGGCTTGACCTTTATTAGTGAGCCTGGTTACCCCCTCTCGGAACTACAGACTTAGAAATCGCCAGCTCATAAACAGTGCATAAAATATATTTATATATATACCCTTATACACCATTTTAATAAAAAATATCACAAAATTCTTCTAAGTCCCTCGGGAAGAGTGAAAGACGCGCACGTTCATTTTCAGAGCTCCTAGACCTTCCTATAAGAAGTTAGCCAAAAAGTAGCTTCGAAAAACGCTTAGGTTAAGTTTCAGAGTTGCTTCTAATGTACCAAAGCTGGACTTAGACATAATTTCACTCTCACAACATTATGGCTGGTTGGAGACAGTCCGAACCACAAGTACCGGGTCCATGGTTCTGGGCGTATACTGGGGGGACGGGGGGGACTCCCATTAACCCCTGACTATACCGGGGATACGCTTATCACAATGCCTTTCTGGTCTGTGCTGAAGCAGGGCATTCTGGCAGCCAAGTGGCTTGACCTTTATTAGTGAGCCTGGTTACCCCCTCTCGGAACTACAGACTTAGAAATCGCCAGCTCATATACAGTGCATAAAATATATTTATATATACAGTATACCCTTATACACCATTTTAATAAAAAATATCACACAATTCTTCTAAGTCCCTCGGGAAGAGTGAAAGACGCGCACGTTCATTTTCAGAGCTCCTAGACCTTCCTATAAGAAGTTAGCCAAAAAGTAGCTTCGAAAAACGCTTAGGTTAAGTTTCAGAGTTGCTTCTAATGTACCAAAGCTGGACCTAGACATAATTTCACTCTCACAACATTATGGCTGGTTGGAGACAGTCCGAACCACAAGTACCGGGTCCATGGTTCTGGGCGTATACTGGGGGGACGGGGGGTACTCCCATTAACCCCTGACTATATCGGGGATATACTTATCACAATACCTTTCTGGTCTGTGCTGAAGCAGGGCATTCTGGCAGCCAAGTGGCTTGACCTTTATTAGTGAGCCTGGTTACCCCCTCTCGGAACTACAGACTTAGAAATCGCCAGCTCATATACAGTGCATAAAATATATTTATATATATACCCTTATACACCATTTTAATAAAAAATATCACAAAATTCTTCTAAGTCCCTCGGGAAGAGTGAAAGACGCGCACGTTCATTTTCAGAGATCCTAGACCTTCCTATAAGAAGTTAGCCAAAAAGTAGCTTCGAAAAACGCTTAGGTTAAGTTTCAGAGTTGCTTCTAATGTACCAAAGCTGGACTTAGACATAATTTCACTCTCACAACATTATGGCTGGTTGGAGACAGTCCGAACCACAAGTACCGGGTCCATGGTTCTGGGCGTATACTGGGGGGACGGGGACGACTCCCATTAACCCCTGACTATACCGGGGATACGCTTATCACAATGCCTTTCTGGTCTGTGCTGAAGCAGGGCATTCTGGCAGCCAAGTGGCTTGACCTTTATTAGTGAGCCTGGTTACCCCCTCTCGGAACTACAGACTTAGAAATCGCCAGCTCATATACAGTGCATAAAATATATTTATATATACAGTATACCCTTATACACCATTTTAATAAAAAATATCACACAATTCTTCTAAGTCCCTCGGGAAGAGTGAAAAACGCGCACGTTCATTTTCAGAGCTCCTAGACCTTCCTATAAGAAGTTAGACAAAAAGTAGCTTCGAAAAACGCTTAGGTTAAGTTTCAGAGTTGCTTCTAATGTACCAAAGCTGGACCTAGACATAATTTCACTCTCACAACATTATGGCTGGTTGGAGACAGTCCGAACCACAAGTACCGGGTCCATGGTTCTGGGCGTATACTGGGGGGACGGGGGGGACTCCCATTAACCCCTGACTATACCGGGGATATGCTTATCACAATACCTTTCTGGTCTGTGCTGAAGCAGGGCATTCTGGCAGCCAAGTGGCTTGACCTTTATTAGTGAGCCTGGTTACCCCCTCTCGGAACTACAGACTTAGAAATCGCCAGCTCATATACAGTGCATAAAATATATTTATATACTGTATATACCCTTATACACAATTTTAATAAAAAATATCACAAAATTCTTCTAAGTCCCTCGGGAAGAGTGAAAGACGAGCACGTTCAATTTAAGAGCTCCTAGACCTTCCTATAAGAAGTTAGCCAAAAAGTAGCTTCGAAAAACGCTTAGGTTAAGTTTCAGAGTTGCTTCTAATGTACCAAAGCTGGACTTAGACATAATTTCACTCTCACAACATTATGGCTGGTTGGAGACAGTCCGAACCACAAGTACCGGGTCCATGGTTCTGGGCGTATACTGGGGCGACGGGGACGACTCCCATTAACCCCTGACTATACCGGGGATACGCTTATCACAATGCCTTTCTGGTCTGTGCTGAAGCAGGGCATTCTGGCAGCCAAGTGGCTTGACCTTTATTAGTGAGCCTGGTTACCCCCTCTCGGAACTACAGACTTAGAAATCGCCAGCTCATATACAGTGCATAAAATATATTTATATATACAGTATACCCTTATACACCATTTTAATAAAAAATATCACACAATTCTTCTAAGTCCCTCGGGAAGAGTGAAAAACGCGCACGTTCATTTTCAGAGCTCCTAGACCTTCCTATAAGAAGTTAGCCAAAAAGTAGCTTCGAAAAACGCTTAGGTTAAGTTTCAGAGTTGCTTCTAATGTACCAAAGCTGGACCTAGACATAATTTCACTCTCACAACATTATGGCTGGTTGGAGACAGTCCGAACCACAAGTACCGGGTCCATGGTTCTGGGCGTATACTGGGGGGACGGGGGGGACTCCCATTAACCCCTGACTATACCGGGGATATGCTTATCACAATACCTTTCTGGTCTGTGCTGAAGCAGGGCATTCTGGCAGCCAAGTGGCTTGACCTTTATTAGTGAGCCTGGTTACCCCCTCTCGGAACTACAGACTTAGAAATCGCCAGCTCATATACAGTGCATAAAATATATTTATATACTGTATATACCCTTATACACCATTTTAATAAAAAATATCACAAAATTCTTCTAAGTCCCTCGGGAAGAGTGAAAGACGAGCACTTTCAATTTAAGAGCTCCTAGACCTTCCTATAAGAAGTTAGCCAAAAAGTAGCTTCGAAAAACGCTTAGGTTAAGTTTCAGAGTTGCTTCTAATGTACCAAAGCTGGACTTAGACATAATTTCACTCTCACAACATTATGGCTGGTTGGAGACAGTCCGATCCACAAGTACCGGGTCCATGGTTCTGGGCGTATACTGGGGGGACGGGGACGACTCCCATTAACCCCTGACTATACCGGGGATACGCTTATCACAATGCCTTTCTGGTCTGTGCTGAAGCAGGACATTCTGGCAGCCAAGTGGCTTGACCTTTATTAGTGAGCCTGGTTACCCCCTCTCGGAACTACAGACTTAGAAATCGCCAGCTCATATACAGTGCATAAAATATATTTATATATATACCCTTATACACCATTTTAATGAAAAATATCACAAAATTCTTCTTAGTCCCTCGGGAAGAGTGAAAGACGCGCACGTTCATTTTCAGAGCTTCTAGACCTTCCTATAAGAAGTTAGCCAAAAAGTAGCTTCGAAAAACGCTTAGGTTAAGTTTCAGAGTTGCTTCTAATGTACCAAAGCTGGACTTAGACATAATTTCACTCTCACAACATTATGGCTGGTTGGAGACAGTCCGAACCACAAGTACCGGGTCCATGGTTCTGGGCGTATACTGGGGCGACGGGGACGACTCCCATTAACCCCTGACTATACCGGGGATACGCTTATCACAATGCCTTTCTGGTCTGTGCTGAAGCAGGGCATTCTGGCAGCCAAGTGGCTTGACCTTTATTAGTGAGCCTGGTTACCCCCTCTCGGAACTACAGACTTAGAAATCGCCAGCTCATAAACAGTGCATAAAATATATTTATATATATACCCTTATACACCATTTTAATAAAAAATATCACAAAATTCTTCTAAGTCCCTCGGGAAGAGTGAAAGACGCGCACGTTCATTTTCAGAGCTCCTAGACCTTCCTATAAGAAGTTAGCCAAAAAGTAGCTTCGAAAAACGCTTAGGTTAAGTTTCAGAGTTGCTTCTAATGTACCAAAGCTGGACTTAGACATAATTTCACTCTCACAACATTATGGCTGGTTGGAGACAGTCCGAACCACAAGTACCGGGTCCATGGTTCTGGGCGTATACTGGGGGGACGGGGGGGACTCCCATTAACCCCTGACTATACCGGGGATACGCTTATCACAATGCCTTTCTGGTCTGTGCTGAAGCAGGGCATTCTGGCAGCCAAGTGGCTTGACCTTTATTAGTGAGCCTGGTTACCCCCTCTCGGAACTACAGACTTAGAAATCGCCAGCTCATATACAGTGCATAAAATATATTTATATATACAGTATACCCTTATACACCATTTTAATAAAAAATATCACACAATTCTTCTAAGTCCCTCGGGAAGAGTGAAAAACGCGCACGTTCATTTTCAGAGCTCCTAGACCTTCCTATAAGAAGTTAGCCAAAAAGTAGCTTCGAAAAACGCTTAGGTTAAGTTTCAGAGTTGCTTCTAATGTACCAAAGCTGGACCTAGACATAATTTCACTCTCACAACATTATGGCTGGTTGGAGACAGTCCGAACCACAAGTACCGGGTCCATGGTTCTGGGCGTATACTGGGGGGACGGGGGGGACTCCCATTAACCCCTGACTATACCGGGGATATGCTTATCACAATACCTTTCTGGTCTGTGCTGACGCAGGGCATTCTGGCAGCCAAGTGGCTTGACCTTTATTAGTGAGCCTGGTTACCCCCTCTCGGAACTACAGACTTAGAAATCGCCAGCTCATATACAGTGCATAAAATATATTTATATATATACCCTTATACACCATTTTAATGAAAAATATCACAAAATTCTTCTTAGTCCCTCGGGAAGAGTGAAAGACGCGCACGTTCATTTTCAGAGCTTCTAGACCTTCCTATAAGAAGTTAGCCAAAAAGTAGCTTCGAAAAACGCTTAGGTTAAGTTTCAGAGTTGCTTCTAATGTACCAAAGCTGGACTTAGACATAATTTCACTCTCACAACATTATGGCTGGTTGGAGACAGTCCGAACCACAAGTACCGGGTCCATGGTTCTGGGCGTATACTGGGGCGACGGGGACGACTCCCATTAACCCCTGACTATACCGGGGATACGCTTATCACAATGCCTTTCTGGTCTGTGCTGAAGCAGGGCATTCTGGCAGCCAAGTGGCTTGACCTTTATTAGTGAGCCTGGTTACCCCCTCTCGGAACTACAGACTTAGAAATCGCCAGCTCATAAACAGTGCATAAAATATATTTATATATATACCCTTATACACCATTTTAATAAAAAATATCACAAAATTCTTCTAAGTCCCTCGGGAAGAGTGAAAGACGCGCACGTTCATTTTCAGAGCTCCTAGACCTTCCTATAAGAAGTTAGCCAAAAAGTAGCTTCGAAAAACGCTTAGGTTAAGTTTCAGAGTTGCTTCTAATGTACCAAAGCTGGACTTAGACATAATTTCACTCTCACAACATTATGGCTGGTTGGAGACAGTCCGAACCACAAGTACCGGGTCCATGGTTCTGGGCGTATACTGGGGGGACGGGGGGGACTCCCATTAACCCCTGACTATACCGGGGATACGCTTATCACAATGCCTTTCTGGTCTGTGCTGAAGCAGGGCATTCTGGCAGCCAAGTGGCTTGACCTTTATTAGTGAGCCTGGTTACCCCCTCTCGGAACTACAGACTTAGAAATCGCCAGCTCATATACAGTGCATAAAATATATTTATATATACAGTATACCCTTATACACCATTTTAATAAAAAATATCACACAATTCTTCTAAGTCCCTCGGGAAGAGTGAAAAACGCGCACGTTCATTTTCAGAGCTCCTAGACCTTCCTATAAGAAGTTAGCCAAAAAGTAGCTTCGAAAAACGCTTAGGTTAAGTTTCAGAGTTGCTTCTAATGTACCAAAGCTGGACCTAGACATAATTTCACTCTCACAACATTATGGCTGGTTGGAGACAGTCCGAACCACAAGTACCGGGTCCATGGTTCTGGGCGTATACTGGGGGGACGGGGGGTACTCCCATTAACCCCTGACTATACCAGGGATATGCTTATCACAATACCTTTCTGGTCTGTGCTGAAGCAGGGCATTCTGGCAGCCAAGTGGCTTAACCTTTATTAGTGAGCCTGGTTACCCCCTCTCGGAATTACAGACTTAGAAATCGCCAGCTCATATACAGTGCATAAAATATATTTATATATATACCCTTATACACCATTTTAATAAAAAATATCACAAAATTCTTCTAAGTCCCTCGGGAAGAGTGAAAGACGCGCACATTCATTTTCAGCGCTCCTAGACCTTCCTATAAGAAGTTAGCCAAAAAGTAGCTTCGAAAAACGCTTAGGTTAAGTTTCAGAGTTGCTTCTAATGTACCAGAGCTGGACTTAGACATAATTTCACTCTCACAACATTATGGCTGGTTGGAGACAGTCCGAACCACAAGTACCGGGTCCATGGTTCTGGGCGTATACTGGGGCGACGGGGACGACTCCCATTAACCCCTGACTATACCGGGGATACGCTTATCACAATGCCTTTCTGGTCTGTGCTGAAGCAGGGCATTCTGGCAGCCAAGTGGCTTGACCTTTATTAGTGAGCCTGGTTACCCCCTCTCGGAACTACAGACTTAGAAATCGCCAGCTCATAAACAGTGCATAAAATATATTTATATATATACCCTTATACACCATTTTAATAAAAAATATCACAAAATTCTTCTAAGTCCCTCGGGAAGAGTGAAAGACGCGCACGTTCATTTTCAGAGCTCCTAGACCTTCCTATAAGAAGTTAGCCAAAAAGTAGCTTCGAAAAACGCTTAGGTTAAGTTTCAGAGTTGCTTCTAATGTACCAAAGCTGGACTTAGACATAATTTCACTCTCACAACATTATGGCTGGTTGGAGACAGTCCGAACCACAAGTACCGGGTCCATGGTTCTGGGCGTATACTGGGGGGACGGGGGGGACTCCCATTAACCCCTGACTATACCGGGGATACGCTTATCACAATGCCTTTCTGGTCTGTGCTGAAGCAGGGCATTCTGGCAGCCAAGTGGCTTGACCTTTATTAGTGAGCCTGGTTACCCCCTCTCGGAACTACAGACTTAGAAATCGCCAGCTCATATACAGTGCATAAAATATATTTATATATACAGTATACCCTTATACACCATTTTAATAAAAAATATCACACAATTCTTCTAAGTCCCTCGGGAAGAGTGAAAAACGCGCACGTTAATTTTCAGAGCTCCTAGACCTTCCTATAAGAAGTTAGCCAAAAAGTAGCTTCGAAAAACGCTTAGGTTAAGTTTCAGAGTTGCTTCTAATGTACCAAAGCTGGACCTAGACATAATTTCACTCTCACAACATTATGGCTGGTTGGAGACAGTCCGAACCACAAGTACCGGGTCCATGGTTCTGGGCGTATACTGGGGGGACGGGGGGTACTCCCATTAACCCCTGACTATACCAGGGATATGCTTATCACAATACCTTTCTGGTCTGTGCTGAAGCAGGGCATTCTGGCAGCCAAGTGGCTTAACCTTTATTAGTGAGCCTGGTTACCCCCTCTCGGAATTACAGACTTAGAAATCGCCAGCTCATATACAGTGCATAAAATATATTTATATATATACCCTTATACACCATTTTAATAAAAAATATCACAAAATTCTTCTAAGTCCCTCGGGAAGAGTGAAAGACGCGCACATTCATTTTCAGCGCTCCTAGACCTTCCTATAAGAAGTTAGCCAAAAAGTAGCTTCGAAAAACGCTTAGGTTAAGTTTCAGAGTTGCTTCTAATGTACCAGAGCTGGACTTAGACATAATTTCACTCTCACAACATTATGGCTGGTTGGAGACAGTCCGAACCACAAGTACCGGGTCCATGGTTCTGGGCGTATACTGGGGGGACGGGGGGGACTCCCATTAACCCCTGACTATACCGGGGATACGCTTATCACAATGCCTTTCTGGTCTGTGCTGAAGCAGGGCATTCTGGCAGCCAAGTGGCTTGACCTTTATTAGTGAGCCTGGTTACCCCCTCTCGGAACTACAGACTTAGAAATCGCCAGCTCATATACAGTGCATAAAATATATTTATATATACAGTATACCCTTATACACCATTTTAATAAAAAATATCACACAATTCTTCTAAGTCCCTCGGGAAGAGTGAAAAACGCGCACGTTAATTTTCAGAGCTCCTAGACCTTCCTATAAGAAGTTAGCCAAAAAGTAGCTTCGAAAAACGCTTAGGTTAAGTTTCAGAGTTGCTTCTAATGTACCAAAGCTGGACCTAGACATAATTTCACTCTCACAACATTATGGCTGGTTGGAGACAGTCCGAACCACAAGTACCGGGTCCATGGTTCTGGGCGTATACTGGGGGGACGGGGGGTACTCCCATTAACCCCTGACTATACCAGGGATATGCTTATCACAATACCTTTCTGGTCTGTGCTGAAGCAGGGCATTCTGGCAGCCAAGTGGCTTAACCTTTATTAGTGAGCCTGGTTACCCCCTCTCGGAATTACAGACTTAGAAATCGCCAGCTCATATACAGTGCATAAAATATATTTATATATATACCCTTATACACCATTTTAATAAAAAATATCACAAAATTCTTCTAAGTCCCTCGGGAAGAGTGAAAGACGCGCACATTCATTTTCAGCGCTCCTAGACCTTCCTATAAGAAGTTAGCCAAAAAGTAGCTTCGAAAAACGCTTAGGTTAAGTTTCAGAGTTGCTTCTAATGTACCAGAGCTGGACTTAGACATAATTTCACTCTCACAACATTATGGCTGGTTGGAGACAGTCCGAACCACAAGTACCGGGTCCATGGTTCTGGGCGTATACTGGGGGGACGGGGGGGACTCCCATTAACCCCTGACTATACCGGGGATACGCTTATCACAATGCCTTTCTGGTCTGTGCTGAAGCAGGGCATTCTGGCAGCCAAGTGGCTTGACCTTTATTAGTGAGCCTGGTTACCCCCTCTCGGAACTACAGACTTAGAAATCGCCAGCTCATATACAGTGCAGAAAATATATTTATATATATACCCTTATACACCATTTTAATGAAAAATATCACAAAATTCTTCTTAGTCCCTCGGGAAGAGTGAAAGACGCGCACGTTCATTTTCAGAGCTTCTAGACCTTCCTATAAGAAGTTAGCCAAAAAGTAGCTTCGAAAAACGCTTAGGTTAAGTTTCAGAGTTGCTTCTAATGTACCAAAGCTGGACTTAGACATAATTTCACTCTCACAACATTATGGCTGGTTGGAGACAGTCCGAACCACAAGTACCGGGTCCATGGTTCTGGGCGTATACTGGGGCGACGGGGACGACTCCCATTAACCCCTAACTATACCGGGGATACGCTTATCACAATGCCTTTCTGGTCTGTGCTGAAGCAGGGCATTCTGGCAGCCAAGTGGCTTGACCTTTATTAGTGAGCCTGGTTACCCCCTCTCGGAACTACAGACTTAGAAATCGCCAGCTCATAAACAGTGCATAAAATATATTTATATATATACCCTTATACACCATTTTAATAAAAAATATCACAAAATTCTTCTAAGTCCCTCGGGAAGAGTGAAAGACGCGCACGTTCATTTTCAGAGCTCCTAGACCTTCCTATAAGAAGTTAGCCAAAAAGTAGCTTCGAAAAACGCTTAGGTTAAGTTTCAGAGTTGCTTCTAATGTACCAAAGCTGGACTTAGACATAATTTCACTCTCACAACATTATGGCTGGTTGGAGACAGTCCGAACCACAAGTACCGGGTCCATGGTTCTGGGCGTATACTGGGGGGACGGGGGGGACTCCCATTAACCCCTGACTATACCGGGGATACGCTTATCACAATGCCTTTCTGGTCTGTGCTGAAGCAGGGCATTCTGGCAGCCAAGTGGCTTGACCTTTATTAGTGAGCCTGGTTACCCCCTCTCGGAACTACAGACTTAGAAATCGCCAGCTCATATACAGTGCATAAAATATATTTATATATACAGTATACCCTTATACACCATTTTAATAAAAAATATCACACAATTCTTCTAAGTACCTCGGGAAGAGTGAAAAACGCGCACGTTCATTTTCAGAGCTCCTAGACCTTCCTATAAGAAGTTAGCCAAAAAGTAGCTTCGAAAAACGCTTAGGTTAAGTTTCAGAGTTGCTTCTAATGTACCAAAGCTGGACCTAGACATAATTTCACTCTCACAACATTATGGCTGGTTGGAGACAGTCCGAACCACAAGTACCGGGTCCATGGTTCTGGGCGTATACTGGGGGGACGGGGGGTACTCCCATTAACCCCTGACTATACCGGGGATATGCTTATCACAATACCTTTCTGGTCTGTGCTGAAGCAGGGCATTCTGGCAGCCAAGTGGCTTGACCTTTATTAGTGAGCCTGGTTACCCCCTCTCGGAATTACAGACTTAGAAATCGCCAGCTCATATACAGTGCATAAAATATATTTATATATATACCCTTATACACCATTTTAATAAAAAATATCACAAAATTCTTCTAAGTCCCTCGGGAAGAGTGAAAGACGCGCACATTCATTTTCAGCGCTCCTAGACCTTCCTATAAGAAGTTAGCCAAAAAGTAGCTTCGAAAAACGCTTAGGTTAAGTTTCAGAGTTGCTTCTAATGTACCAAAGCTGGACTTAGACATAATTTCACTCTCACAACATTATGGCTGGTTGGAGACAGTCCGAACCACAAGTACCGGGTCCATGGTTCTGGGCGTATACTGGGGGGACGGGGGGGACTCCCATTAACCCCTGACTATACCGGGGATACGCTTATCACAATGCCTTTCTGGTCTGTGCTGAAGCAGGGCATTCTGGCAGCCAAGTGGCTTGACCTTTATTAGTGAGCCTGGTTACCCCCTCTCGGAACTACAGACTTAGAAATCGCCAGCTCATAAACAGTGCATAAAATATATTTATATATATACCCTTATACACCATTTTAATAAAAAATATCACAAAATTCTTCTAAGTCCCTCGGGAAGAGTGAAAGACGCGCACGTTCATTTTCAGAGCTCCTAGACATTCCTATAAGAAGTTAGCCAAAAAGTAGCTTCGAAAAACGCTTAGGTTAAGTTTCAGAGTTGCTTCTAATGTACCAAAGCTGGACTTAGACATAATTTCACTCTCACAACATTATGGCTGGTTGGAGACAGTCCGAACCACAAGTACCGGGTCCATGGTTCTGGGCGTATACTGGGGGGACGGGGGGGACTCCCATTAACCCCTGACTATACCGGGGATACGCTTATCACAATGCCTTTCTGGTCTGTGCTGAAGCAGGGCATTCTGGCAGCCAAGTGGCTTGACCTTTATTAGTGAGCCTGGTTACCCCCTCTCGGAACTACAGACTTAGAAATCGCCAGCTCATATACAGTGCATAAAATATATTTATATATACAGTATACCCTTATACACCATTTTAATAAAAAATATCACACAATTCTTCTAAGTCCCTCGGGAAGAGTGAAAAACGCGCACGTTAATTTTCAGAGCTCCTAGACCTTCCTATAAGAAGTTAGCCAAAAAGTAGCTTCGAAAAACGCTTAGGTTAAGTTTCAGAGTTGCTTCTAATGTACCAAAGCTGGACCTAGACATAATTTCACTCTCACAACATTATGGCTGGTTGGAGACAGTCCGAACCACAAGTACCGGGTCCATGGTTCTGGGCGTATACTGGGGGGACGGGGGGTACTCCCATTAACCCCTGACTATACCAGGGATATGCTTATCACAATACCTTTCTGGTCTGTGCTGAAGCAGGGCATTCTGGCAGCCAAGTGGCTTAACCTTTATTAGTGAGCCTGGTTACCCCCTCTCGGAATTACAGACTTAGAAATCGCCAGCTCATATACAGTGCATAAAATATATTTATATATATACCCTTATACACCATTTTAATAAAAAATATCACAAAATTCTTCTAAGTCCCTCGGGAAGAGTGAAAGACGCGCACATTCATTTTCAGCGCTCCTAGACCTTCCTATAAGAAGTTAGCCAAAAAGTAGCTTCGAAAAACGCTTAGGTTAAGTTTCAGAGTTGCTTCTAATGTACCAGAGCTGGACTTAGACATAATTTCACTCTCACAACATTATGGCTGGTTGGAGACAGTCCGAACCACAAGTACAGGGTCCATGGTTCTGGGCGTATACTGGGGGGACGGGGGGGACTCCCATTAACCCCTGACTATACCGGGGATACGCTTATCACAATGCCTTTCTGGTCTGTGCTGAAGCAGGGCATTCTGGCAGCCAAGTGGCTTGACCTTTATTAGTGAGCCTGGTTACCCCCTCTCGGAACTACAGACTTAGAAATCGCCAGCTCATATACAGTGCATAAAATATATTTATATATATACCCTTATACACCATTTTAATGAAAAATATCACAAAATTCTTCTTAGTCCCTCGGGAAGAGTGAAAGACGCGCACGTTCATTTTCAGAGCTTCTAGACCTTCCTATAAGAAGTTAGCCAAAAAGTAGCTTCGAAAAACGCTTAGGTTAAGTTTCAGAGTTGCTTCTAATGTACCAAAGCTGGACTTAGACATAATTTCACTCTCACAACATTATGGCTGGTTGGAGACAGTCCGAACCACAAGTACCGGGTCCATGGTTCTGGGCGTATACTGGGGCGACGGGGACGACTCCCATTAACCCCTAACTATACCGGGGATACGCTTATCACAATGCCTTTCTGGTCTGTGCTGAAGCAGGGCATTCTGGCAGCCAAGTGGCTTGACCTTTATTAGTGAGCCTGGTTACCCCCTCTCGGAACTACAGACTTAGAAATCGCCAGCTCATAAACAGTGCATAAAATATATTTATATATATACCCTTATACACCATTTTAATAAAAAATATCACAAAATTCTTCTAAGTCCCTCGGGAAGAGTGAAAGACGCGCACGTTCATTTTCAGAGCTCCTAGACCTTCCTATAAGAAGTTAGCCAAAAAGTAGCTTCGAAAAACGCTTAGGTTAAGTTTCAGAGTTGCTTCTAATGTACCAAAGCTGGACTTAGACATAATTTCACTCTCACAACATTATGGCTGGTTGGAGACAGTCCGAACCACAAGTACCGGGTCCATGGTTCTGGGCGTATACTGGGGGGACGGGGGGGACTCCCATTAACCCCTGACTATACCGGGGATACGCTTATCACAATGCCTTTCTGGTCTGTGCTGAAGCAGGGCATTCTGGCAGCCAAGTGGCTTGACCTTTATTAGTGAGCCTGGTTACCCCCTCTCGGAACTACAGACTTAGAAATCGCCAGCTCATATACAGTGCATAAAATATATTTATATATACAGTATACCCTTATACACCATTTTAATAAAAAATATCACACAATTCTTCTAAGTACCTCGGGAAGAGTGAAAAACGCGCACGTTCATTTTCAGAGCTCCTAGACCTTCCTATAAGAAGTTAGCCAAAAAGTAGCTTCGAAAAACGCTTAGGTTAAGTTTCAGAGTTGCTTCTAATGTACCAAAGCTGGACCTAGACATAATTTCACTCTCACAACATTATGGCTGGTTGGAGACAGTCCGAACCACAAGTACCGGGTCCATGGTTCTGGGCGTATACTGGGGGGACGGGGGGTACTCCCATTAACCCCTGACTATACCGGGGATATGCTTATCACAATACCTTTCTGGTCTGTGCTGAAGCAGGGCATTCTGGCAGCCAAGTGGCTTGACCTTTATTAGTGAGCCTGGTTACCCCCTCTCGGAATTACAGACTTAGAAATCGCCAGCTCATATACAGTGCATAAAATATATTTATATATATACCCTTATACACCATTTTAATAAAAAATATCACAAAATTCTTCTAAGTCCCTCGGGAAGAGTGAAAGACGCGCACATTCATTTTCAGCGCTCCTAGACCTTCCTATAAGAAGTTAGCCAAAAAGTAGCTTCGAAAAACGCTTAGGTTAAGTTTCAGAGTTGCTTCTAATGTACCAAAGCTGGACTTAGACATAATTTCACTCTCACAACATTATGGCTGGTTGGAGACAGTCCGAACCACAAGTACCGGGTCCATGGTTCTGGGCGTATACTGGGGGGACGGGGGGGACTCCCATTAACCCCTGACTATACCGGGGATACGCTTATCACAATGCCTTTCTGGTCTGTGCTGAAGCAGGGCATTCTGGCAGCCAAGTGGCTTGACCTTTATTAGTGAGCCTGGTTACCCCCTCTCGGAACTACAGACTTAGAAATCGCCAGCTCATAAACAGTGCATAAAATATATTTATATATATACCCTTATACACCATTTTAATAAAAAATATCACAAAATTCTTCTAAGTCCCTCGGGAAGAGTGAAAGACGCGCACGTTCATTTTCAGAGCTCCTAGACATTCCTATAAGAAGTTAGCCAAAAAGTAGCTTCGAAAAACGCTTAGGTTAAGTTTCAGAGTTGCTTCTAATGTACCAAAGCTGGACTTAGACATAATTTCACTCTCACAACATTATGGCTGGTTGGAGACAGTCCGAACCACAAGTACCGGGTCCATGGTTCTGGGCGTATACTGGGGGGACGGGGGGGACTCCCATTAACCCCTGACTATACCGGGGATACGCTTATCACAATGCCTTTCTGGTCTGTGCTGAAGCAGGGCATTCTGGCAGCCAAGTGGCTTGACCTTTATTAGTGAGCCTGGTTACCCCCTCTCGGAACTACAGACTTAGAAATCGCCAGCTCATATACAGTGCATAAAATATATTTATATATACAGTATACCCTTATACACCATTTTAATAAAAAATATCACACAATTCTTCTAAGTCCCTCGGGAAGAGTGAAAAACGCGCACGTTCATTTTCAGAGCTCCTAGACCTTCCTATAAGAAGTTAGCCAAAAAGTAGCTTCGAAAAACGCTTAGGTTAAGTTTCAGAGTTGCTTCTAATGTACCAAAGCTGGACCTAGACATAATTTCACTCTCACAACATTATGGCTGGTTGGAGACAGTCCGAACCACAAGTACCGGGTCCATGGTTCTGGGCGTATACTGGGGGGACGGGGGGTACTCCCATTAACCCCTGACTATACCGGGGATATGCTTATCACAATACCTTTCTGGTCTGTGCTGAAGCAGGGCATTCAGGCAGCCAAGTGGCTTGACCTTTATTAGTGAGCCTGGTTACCCCCTCTCGGAATTACAGACTTAGAAATCGCCAGCTCATATACAGTGCATAAAATATATTTATATATATATACCCTTATACACCATTTTAATAAAAAATATCACAAAATTCTTCTAAGTCCCTCGGGAAGAGTGAAAGACGCGCACATTCATTTTCAGCGCTCCTAGACCTTCCTATAAGAAGTTAGCCAAAAAGTAGCTTCGAAAAACGCTTAGGTTAAGTTTCAGAGTTGCTTCTAATGTACCAAAGCTGGACTTAGACATAATTTCACTCTCACAACATTATGGCTGGTTGGAGACAGTCCGAACCACAAGTACCGGGTCCATGGTTCTGGGCGTATTCTGGGGGGACGGGAACGACTCCCATTAAACCCTGACTATACCGGAGATACGCTTATCACAATGCCTTTCTGGTCTGTGCTGAAGCAGGGCATTCTGGCAGCCAAGTGGCTTGACCTTTATTACTCAGCCTGGTTACCCCCTCTCGGAACTACAGACTTAGAAATCGCCAGCTCATATACAGTGCATAAAATATATTTATATATATACCCTTATACACCATTTTAATAAAAAATATCACAAAATTCTTCTAAGTCCCTCGGGAAGAGGGAAAGACGCGCACGTTCATTTTCAGAGCTCCTAGACCTTCCTATAAGAAGTTAGCCAAAAAGTAGCTTCGAAAAACGCTTAGGTTAAGTTTCAGAGTTGCTTCTAATGTACCAAAGCTGGACTTAGACATAATTTCACTCTCACAACATTATGGCTGGTTGGAGACAGTCCGAACCACAAGTACCGGGTCCATGGTTCTGGGCGTATATTGGGGGGACGGGGGGGACTCCCATTAACCCCTGACTATACCGGGGATACGCTTATCACAATGCCTTTCTGGTCTGTGCTGAAGCAGGGCATTCTGGCAGCCAAGTGGCTTGACCTTTATTAGTGAGCCTGGTTACCCCCTCTCGGAACTACAGACTTAGAAATAACCAGCTCATATACAGTGCATAAAATATATTTATATATACAGTATACCCTTATACACCATTTTAATAAAAAATATCACACAATTCTTCTAAGTCCCTCGGGAAGAGTGAAAGACGCGCACGTTCATTTTCAGAACTCCTAGACCTTCCTATAAAAAGTTAGCCAAAAAGTAGCTTCGAAAAACGCTTAGGTTAAGTTTCAGAGTTGCTTCTAATGTACCAAAGCTGGACCTAGACATAATTTCACTCTCACAACATTATGGCTGGTTGGAGACAGTCCGAACCACAAGTACCGGGTCCATGGTTCTGGGCGTATATTGGGGGGACGGGGGGGACTCCCATTAACCCCTGACTATACCGGGGATACGCTTATCACAATGCCTTTCTGGTCTGTGCTGAAGCAGGGCATTCTGGCAGCCAAGTAGCTTGACCTTTATTAGTGAGCCTGGTTACCCCCTCTCGGAACTACAGACTTAGAAATAACCAGCTCATATACAGTGCATAAAATATAGTTATATATACAGTATACCCTTATACACCATTTTAATAAAAAATATCACACAATTCTTCTAAGTCCCTCGGGAAGAGTGAAAAACGCGCACGTTCATTTTCAGAGCTCCTAGACCTTCCTATAAGAAGTTAGCCAAAAAGTAGCTTCGAAAAACGCTTAGGTTAAGTTTCAGAGTTGCTTCTAATGTACCGAAGCTGGACTTAGACATAATTTCACTCTCACAACATTATGGCTGGTTGGAGACAGTCCGAACCACAAGTACCGGGTCCATGGTTCTGGGCGTATACTGGGGGGACGGGAACGACTCCCATTAAACCCTGACTATACCGGAGATACGCTTATCACAATGCCTTTCTGGTCTGTGCTGAAGCAGGGCATTCTGGCAGCCAAGTGGCTTGACCTTTATTACTGAGCCTGGTTACCCCCTCTCGGAACTACAGACTTAGAAATCGCCAGCTCATATACAGTGCATAAAATATATTTATATATATACCCTTATACACCATTTTAATAAAAAATATCACAAAATTCTTCTAAGTCCCTCGGGAAGAGTGAAAGACGCGCACGTTCATTTTCAGAGCTCCTAGACCTTCCTATAAGAAGTTAGCCAAAAAGTAGCTTCGAAAAACGCTTAGGTTAAGTTTCAGAGTTGCTTCTAATGTACCAAAGCTGGACTTAGACATAATTTCACTCTCACAACATTATGGCTGGTTGGAGACAGTCCGAACCACAAGTACCGGGTCCATGGTTCTGGGCGTATATTGGGGGGACGGGGGGGACTCCCATTAACCCCTGACTATACCGGGGATACGCTTATCACAATGCCTTTCTGGTCTGTGCTGAAGCAGGGCATTCTGGCAGCCAAGTGGCTTGACCTTTATTAGTGAGCCTGGTTACCCCCTCTCGGAACTACAGACTTAGAAATCGCCAGCTCATATACAGTGCATAAAATATATTTATATATATATACCCTTATACACCATTTTAATAAAAAATATCACAAAATTCTTCTAAGTCCCTCGGGAAGAGTGAAAGACGCGCACATTCATTTTCAGCGCTCCTAGACCTTCCTATAAGAAGTTAGCCAAAAAGTAGCTTCGAAAAACGCTTAGGTTAAGTTTCAGAGTTGCTTCTAATGTACCAAAGCTGGACCTAGACATAATTTCACTCTCACAACATTATGGCTGGTTGGAGACAGTCCGAACCACAAGTACCGGGTCCATGGTTCTGGGCGTATACTGGGGGGACGGGGGGTACTCCCATTAACCCCTGACTATACCGGGGATATGCTTATCACAATACCTTTCTGGTCTGTGCTGAAGCAGGGCATTCAGGCAGCCAAGTGGCTTGACCTTTATTAGTGAGCCTGGTTACCCCCTCTCGGAATTACAGACTTAGAAATCGCCAGCTCATATACAGTGCATAAAATATATTTATATATATATACCCTTATACACCATTTTAATAAAAAATATCACAAAATTCTTCTAAGTCCCTCGGGAAGAGTGAAAGACGCGCACATTCATTTTCAGCGCTCCTAGACCTTCCTATAAGAAGTTAGCCAAAAAGTAGCTTCGAAAAACGCTTAGGTTAAGTTTCAGAGTTGCTTCTAATGTACCAAAGCTGGACTTAGACATAATTTCACTCTCACAACATTATGGCTGGTTGGAGACAGTCCGAACCACAAGTACCGGGTCCATGGTTCTGGGCGTATTCTGGGGGGACGGGAACGACTCCCATTAAACCCTGACTATACCGGAGATACGCTTATCACAATGCCTTTCTGGTCTGTGCTGAAGCAGGGCATTCTGGCAGCCAAGTGGCTTGACCTTTATTACTCAGCCTGGTTACCCCCTCTCGGAACTACAGACTTAGAAATCGCCAGCTCATATACAGTGCATAAAATATATTTATATATATACCCTTATACACCATTTTAATAAAAAATATCACAAAATTCTTCTAAGTCCCTCGGGAAGAGGGAAAGACGCGCACGTTCATTTTCAGAGCTCCTAGACCTTCCTATAAGAAGTTAGCCAAAAAGTAGCTTCGAAAAACGCTTAGGTTAAGTTTCAGAGTTGCTTCTAATGTACCAAAGCTGGACTTAGACATAATTTCACTCTCACAACATTATGGCTGGTTGGAGACAGTCCGAACCACAAGTACCGGGTCCATGGTTCTGGGCGTATATTGGGGGGACGGGGGGGACTCCCATTAACCCCTGACTATACCGGGGATACGCTTATCACAATGCCTTTCTGGTCTGTGCTGAAGCAGGGCATTCTGGCAGCCAAGTGGCTTGACCTTTATTACTGAGCCTGGTTACCCCCTCTCGGAACTACAGACTTAGAAATCGCCAGCTCATATACAGTGCATAAAATATATTTATATATATACCCTTATACACCATTTTAATAAAAAATATCACAAAATTCTTCTAAGTCCCTCGGGAAGAGTGAAAGACGCGCACGTTCATTTTCAGAGCTCCTAGACCTTCCTATAAGAAGTTAGCCAAAAAGTAGCTTCGAAAAACGCTTAGGTTAAGTTTCAGAGTTGCTTCTAATGTACCAAAGCTGGACTTAGACATAATTTCACTCTCACAACATTATGGCTGGTTGGAGACAGTCCGAACCACAAGTACCGGGTCCATGGTTCTGGGCGTATATTGGGGGGACGGGGGGGACTCCCATTAACCCCTGACTATACCGGGGATACGCTTATCACAATGCCTTTCTGGTCTGTGCTGAAGCAGGGCATTCTGGCAGCCAAGTGGCTTGACCTTTATTAGTGAGCCTGGTTACCCCCTCTCGGAACTACAGACTTAGAAATCGCCAGCTCATATACAGTGCATAAAATATATTTATATATATATACCCTTATACACCATTTTAATAAAAAATATCACAAAATTCTTCTAAGTCCCTCGGGAAGAGTGAAAGACGCGCACATTCATTTTCAGCGCTCCTAGACCTTCCTATAAGAAGTTAGCCAAAAAGTAGCTTCGAAAAACGCTTAGGTTAAGTTTCAGAGTTGCTTCTAATGTACCAAAGCTGGACCTAGACATAATTTCACTCTCACAACATTATGGCTGGTTGGAGACAGTCCGAACCACAAGTACCGGGTCCATGGTTCTGGGCGTATACTGGGGGGACGGGGGGTACTCCCATTAACCCCTGACTATACCGGGGATATGCTTATCACAATACCTTTCTGGTCTGTGCTGAAGCAGGGCATTCAGGCAGCCAAGTGGCTTGACCTTTATTAGTGAGCCTGGTTACCCCCTCTCGGAATTACAGACTTAGAAATCGCCAGCTCATATACAGTGCATAAAATATATTTATATATATATACCCTTATACACCATTTTAATAAAAAATATCACAAAATTCTTCTAAGTCCCTCGGGAAGAGTGAAAGACGCGCACATTCATTTTCAGCGCTCCTAGACCTTCCTATAAGAAGTTAGCCAAAAAGTAGCTTCGAAAAACGCTTAGGTTAAGTTTCAGAGTTGCTTCTAATGTACCAAAGCTGGACTTAGACATAATTTCACTCTCACAACATTATGGCTGGTTGGAGACAGTCCGAACCACAAGTACCGGGTCCATGGTTCTGGGCGTATTCTGGGGGGACGGGAACGACTCCCATTAAACCCTGACTATACCGGAGATACGCTTATCACAATGCCTTTCTGGTCTGTGCTGAAGCAGGGCATTCTGGCAGCCAAGTGGCTTGACCTTTATTACTCAGCCTGGTTACCCCCTCTCGGAACTACAGACTTAGAAATCGCCAGCTCATATACAGTGCATAAAATATATTTATATATATACCCTTATACACCATTTTAATAAAAAATATCACAAAATTCTTCTAAGTCCCTCGGGAAGAGGGAAAGACGCGCACGTTCATTTTCAGAGCTCCTAGACCTTCCTATAAGAAGTTAGCCAAAAAGTAGCTTCGAAAAACGCTTAGGTTAAGTTTCAGAGTTGCTTCTAATGTACCAAAGCTGGACTTAGACATAATTTCACTCTCACAACATTATGGCTGGTTGGAGACAGTCCGAACCACAAGTACCGGGTCCATGGTTCTGGGCGTATATTGGGGGGACGGGGGGGACTCCCATTAACCCCTGACTATACCGGGGATACGCTTATCACAATGCCTTTCTGGTCTGTGCTGAAGCAGGGCATTCTGGCAGCCAAGTGGCTTGACCTTTATTAGTGAGCCTGGTTACCCCCTCTCGGAACTACAGACTTAGAAATAACCAGCTCATATACAGTGCATAAAATATATTTATATATACAGTATACCCTTATACACCATTTTAATAAAAAATATCACACAATTCTTCTAAGTCCCTCGGGAAGAGTGAAAGACGCGCACGTTCATTTTCAGAACTCCTAGACCTTCCTATAAAAAGTTAGCCAAAAAGTAGCTTCGAAAAACGCTTAGGTTAAGTTTCAGAGTTGCTTCTAATGTACCAAAGCTGGACCTAGACATAATTTCACTCTCACAACATTATGGCTGGTTGGAGACAGTCCGAACCACAAGTACCGGGTCCATGGTTCTGGGCGTATATTGGGGGGACGGGGGGGACTCCCATTAACCCCTGACTATACCGGGGATACGCTTATCACAATGCCTTTCTGGTCTGTGCTGAAGCAGGGCATTCTGGCAGCCAAGTAGCTTGACCTTTATTAGTGAGCCTGGTTACCCCCTCTCGGAACTACAGACTTAGAAATAACCAGCTCATATACAGTGCATAAAATATAGTTATATATACAGTATACCCTTATACACCATTTTAATAAAAAATATCACACAATTCTTCTAAGTCCCTCGGGAAGAGTGAAAAACGCGCACGTTCATTTTCAGAGCTCCTAGACCTTCCTATAAGAAGTTAGCCAAAAAGTAGCTTCGAAAAACGCTTAGGTTAAGTTTCAGAGTTGCTTCTAATGTACCGAAGCTGGACTTAGACATAATTTCACTCTCACAACATTATGGCTGGTTGGAGACAGTCCGAACCACAAGTACCGGGTCCATGGTTCTGGGCGTATACTGGGGGGACGGGAACGACTCCCATTAAACCCTGACTATACCGGAGATACGCTTATCACAATGCCTTTCTGGTCTGTGCTGAAGCAGGGCATTCTGGCAGCCAAGTGGCTTGACCTTTATTACTGAGCCTGGTTACCCCCTCTCGGAACTACAGACTTAGAAATCGCCAGCTCATATACAGTGCATAAAATATATTTATATATATACCCTTATACACCATTTTAATAAAAAATATCACAAAATTCTTCTAAGTCCCTCGGGAAGAGTGAAAGACGCGCACGTTCATTTTCAGAGCTCCTAGACCTTCCTATAAGAAGTTAGCCAAAAAGTAGCTTCGAAAAACGCTTAGGTTAAGTTTCAGAGTTGCTTCTAATGTACCAAAGCTGGACTTAGACATAATTTCACTCTCACAACATTATGGCTGGTTGGAGACAGTCCGAACCACAAGTACCGGGTCCATGGTTCTGGGCGTATATTGGGGGGACGGGGGGGACTCCCATTAACCCCTGACTATACCGGGGATACGCTTATCACAATGCCTTTCTGGTCTGTGCTGAAGCAGGGCATTCTGGCAGCCAAGTGGCTTGACCTTTATTAGTGAGCCTGGTTACCCCCTCTCGGAACTACAGACTTAGAAATAACCAGCTCATATACAGTGCATAAAATATATTTATATATACAGTATACCCTTATACACCATTTTAATAAAAAATATCACACAATTCTTCTAAGTCCCTCGGGAAGAGTGAAAGACGCGCACGTTCATTTTCAGAACTCCTAGACCTTCCTATAAAAAGTTAGCCAAAAAGTAGCTTCGAAAAACGCTTAGGTTAAGTTTCAGAGTTGCTTCTAATGTACCAAAGCTGGACCTAGACATAATTTCACTCTCACAACATTATGGCTGGTTGGAGACAGTCCGAACCACAAGTACCGGGTCCATGGTTCTGGGCGTATATTGGGGGGACGGGGGGGACTCCCATTAACCCCTGACTATACCGGGGATACGCTTATCACAATGCCTTTCTGGTCTGTGCTGAAGCAGGGCATTCTGGCAGCCAAGTAGCTTGACCTTTATTAGTGAGCCTGGTTACCCCCTCTCGGAACTACAGACTTAGAAATCGCCAGCTCATATACAGTGCATAAAATATATTTATATATACAGTATACCCTTATACACCATTTTAATAAAAAATATCACACAATTCTTCTAAGTCCCTCGGGAAGAGTGAAAAACGCGCACGTTCATTTTCAGAGCTCCTAGACCTTCCTATAAGAAGTTAGCCAAAAAGTAGCTTCGAAAAACGCTTAGGTTAAGTTTCAGAGTTGCTTCTAATGTACCAAAGCTGGACCTAGACATAATTTCACTCTCACAACATTATGGCTGGTTGGAGACAGTCCGAACCACAAGTACCGGGTCCATGGTTCTGGGCGTATACTGGGGGGACGGGGGGGACTCCCATTAACCCCTGACTATACCGGGGATATGCTTATCACAATACCTTTCTGGTCTGTGCTGAAGCAGGGCATTCTGGCAGCCAAGTGGCTTGACCTTTATTAGTGAGCCTGGTTACCCCCTCTCGGAACTACAGACTTAGAAATAACCAGCTCATATACAGTGCATAAAATATATTTATATATATACCCTTATACACCATTTTAATAAAAAATATCACAAAATTCTTCTAAGTCCCTCGGGAAGAGTGAAAGACGCGCACGTTCATTTTCAGACCTCCTAGACCTTCCTATAAGAAGTTAGCCAAAAAGTAGCTTCGAAAAACGCTTAGGTTAAGTTTCAGAGTTGCTTCTAATGTACCGAAGCTGGACTTAGACATAATTTCACTCTCACAACATTATGGCTGGTTGGAGACAGTCCGAACCACAAGTACCGGGTCAATGGTTCTGGGCGTATACTGGGGGGACGGGGACGACTCCCATTAACCCCTGACTATACCGGGGATACGCTTATCACAATGCCTTTCTGGTCTGTGCTGAAGCAGGGCATTCTGGCAGCCAAGTGGCTTGACCTTTATTAGTGAGCCTGGTTACCCCCTCTCGGAACTACAGACTTAGAAATCGCCAGCTCATATACAGTGCATAAAATATATTTATATATATACCCTTATACACCATTTTAATAAAAAATATCACAAAATTCTTCTAAGTCCCTCGGGAAGAGTGAAAAACGCGCACGTTCATTTTCAGAGCTCCTAGACCTTCCTATAAGAAGTTAGCCAAAAAGTAGCTTCGAAAAACGCTTAGGTTAAGTTTCAGAGTTGCTTCTAATGTACCAAAGCTGGACCTAGACATAATTTCACTCTCACAACATTATGGCTGGTTGGAGACAGTCCGAACCACAAGTACCGGGTCCATGGTTCTGGGCGTATACTGGGGGGACGGGGGGGACTCCCATTAACCCCTGACTATACCGGGGATATGCTTATCACAATACCTTTCTGGTCTGTGCTGAAGCAGGGCATTCTGGCAGCCAAGTGGCTTGACCTTTATTAGTGAGCCTGGTTACCCCCTCTCGGAACTACAGACTTAGAAATCGCAAGCTCATATACAGTGCATAAAATATATTTATATATATACCCTTATACACCATTTTAATAAAAAATATCACAAAATTCTTCTAAGTCCCTCGGGAAGAGTGAAAGACGCGCACGTTCATTTTCAGCGCTCCTAGACCTTCCTATAAGAAGTTAGCCAAAAAGTAGCTTCGAAAAACGCTTAGGTTAAGTTACAGAGTTGCTTCTAATGTACCAAAGCTGGACTTAGACATAATTTCACTCTCACAACATTATGGCTGGTTGGAGACAGTCCGAACCACAAGTACCGGGTCCATGGTTCTGGGCGTATACTGGGGGGACGGGGACGACTCCCATTAACCCCTGACTATACCGGGGATACGCTTATCACAATGCCTTTCTGGTCTGTGCTGAAGCAGGGCATTCTGGCAGCCAAGTGGCTTGACCTTTATTAGTGAGCCTGGTTACCCCCTCTCGGAACTACAGACTTAGAAATAACCAGCTCATATACAGTGCATAAAATATATTTATATATATGTATATATATATATATACCCTTATACACCATTTTAATAAAAAATATCACAAAATTCTTATAAGTCCCTCGGAAAGAGTGAAAGACGCGCACGTTCATTTTCAGAGCTCCTAGACCTTCCTATAAGAAGTTAGCCAAAAAGTAGCTTCGAAAAACGCTTAGGTTAAGTTTCAGAGTTGCTTCTAATGTACCGAAGCTGGACTTAGACATAATTTCACTCTCACAACATTATGGCTGGTTGGAGACAGTCCGAACCACAAGTACCGGGTCAATGGTTCTGGGCGTATACTGGGGGGACGGGGACGACTCCCATTAACCCCTGACTATACCGGGGATATGCTTATCACAATGCCTTTCTGGTCTGTGCTGAAGCAGGGCATTCTGGCAGCCAAGTGGCTTGACCTTTATTAGTGAGCCTGGTTACCCCCTCTCGGAACTACAGACTTAGAAATCGCCAGCTCATATACAGTGCATAAAATATATTTATATATACAGTATACCCTTATACACCATTTTAATAAAAAATATCACACAATTCTTCTAAGTCCCTCGGGAAGAGTGAAAAACGCGCACGTTCATTTTCAGAGCTCCTAGACCTTCCTATAAGAAGTTAGCCAAAAAGTAGCTTCGAAAAACGCTTAGGTTAAGTTTCAGAGTTGCTTCTAATGTACCAAAGCTGGACCTAGACATAATTTCACTCTCACAACATTATGGCTGGTTGGAGACAGTCCGAACCACAAGTACCGGGTCCATGGTTCTGGGCGTATACTGGGGGGACGGGGACGACTCCCATTAACCCCTGACTATACCGGGGATACGCTTATCACAATGCCTTTCTGGTCTGTGCTGAAGCAGGGCATTCTGGCAGCCAAGTGGCTTGACCTTTATTAGTGAGCCTGGTTACCCCCTCTCGGAACTACAGACTTAGAAATAACCAGCTCATATACAGTGCATAAAATATATTTATATATATACCCTTATACACCATTTTAATAAAAAATATCACAAAATTCTTCTAAGTCCCTCGGGAAGAGTGAAAGACGCGCACGTTCATTTTCAGACCTCCTAGACCTTCCTATAAGAAGTTAGCCAAAAAGTAGCTTCGAAAAACGCTTAGGTTAAGTTTCAGAGTTGCTTCTAATGTACCGAAGCTGGACTTAGACATAATTTCACTCTCACAACATTATGGCTGGTTGGAGACAGTCCGAACCACAAGTACCGGGTCAATGGTTCTGGGCGTATACTGGGGGGACGGGGACGACTCCCATTAACCCCTGACTATACCGGGGATACGCTTATCACAATGCCTTTCTGGTCTGTGCTGAAGCAGGGCATTCTGGCAGCCAAGTGGCTTGACCTTTATTAGTGAGCCTGGTTACCCCCTCTCGGAACTACAGACTTAGAAATCGCCAGCTCATATACAGTGCATAAAATATATTTATATATATACCCTTATACACCATTTTAATAAAAAATATCACAAAATTCTTCTAAGTCCCTCGGGAAGAGTGAAAAACGCGCACGTTCATTTTCAGAGCTCCTAGACCTTCCTATAAGAAGTTAGCCAAAAAGTAGCTTCGAAAAACGCTTAGGTTAAGTTTCAGAGTTGCTTCTAATGTACCAAAGCTGGACCTAGACATAATTTCACTCTCACAACATTATGGCTGGTTGGAGACAGTCCGAACCACAAGTACCGGGTCCATGGTTCTGGGCGTATACTGGGGGGACGGGGGGGACTCCCATTAACCCCTGACTATACCGGGGATATGCTTATCACAATACCTTTCTGGTCTGTGCTGAAGCAGGGCATTCTGGCAGCCAAGTGGCTTGACCTTTATTAGTGAGCCTGGTTACCCCCTCTCGGAACTACAGACTTAGAAATCGCCAGCTCATATACAGTGCATAAAATATATTTATATATATACCCTTATACACCATTTTAATAAAAAATATCACAAAATTCTTCTAAGTCCCTCGGGAAGAGTGAAAGACGCGCACGTTCATTTTCAGCGCTCCTAGACCTTCCTATAAGAAGTTAGCCAAAAAGTAGCTTCGAAAAACGCTTAGGTTAAGTTACAGAGTTGCTTCTAATCTACCAAAGCTGGACTTAGACATAATTTCACTCTCACAACATTATGGCTGGTTGAAGACAGTCCGAACCACAAGTACCGGGTCCATGGTTCTGGGCGAATACTGGGGGGACGGGGACGACTCCCATTAACCCCTGACTATACCGGGGATACGCTTATCACAATGCCTTTCTGGTCTGTGCTGAAGCAGGGCATTCTGGCAGCCAAGTGGCTTGACCTTTATTAGTGAGCCTGGTTACCCCCTCTCGGAACTACAGACTTAGAAATAACCAGCTCATATACAGTGCATAAAATATATTTATATATATACCCTTATACACCATTTTAATAAAAAATATCACAAAATTCTTCTAAGTCCCTCGGGAAGAGTGAAAGACGCGCACGTTCATTTTCAGCGCTCCTAGACCTTCCTATAAGAAGTTAGCCAAAAAGTAGCTTCGAAAAACGCTTAGGTTAAGTTACAGAGTTGCTTCTAATGTACCAAAGCTGGACTTAGACATAATTTCACTCTCACAACATTATGGCTGGTTGGAGACAGTCCGAACCACAAGTACCGGGTCCATGGTTCTGGGCGTATACTGGGGGGACGGGGACGACTCCCATTAACCCCTGACTATACCGGGGATACGCTTATCACAATGCCTTTCTGGTCTGTGCTGAAGCAGGGCATTCTGGCAGCCAAGTGGCTTGACCTTTATTAGTGAGCCTGGTTACCCCCTCTCGGAACTACAGACTTAGAAATAACCAGCTCATATACAGTGCATAAAATATATTTATATATATATATATATATATATATATACCCTTATACACCATTTTAATAAAAAATATCACAAAATTCTTATAAGTCCCTCGGAAAGAGTGAAAGACGCGCACGTTCATTTTCAGAGCTCCTAGACCTTCCTATAAGAAGTTAGCCAAAAAGTAGCTTCGAAAAACGCTTAGGTTAAGTTTCAGAGTTGCTTCTAATGTACCGAAGCTGGACTTAGACATAATTTCACTCTCACAACATTATGGCTGGTTGGAGACAGTCCGAACCACAAGTACCGGGTCAATGGTTCTGGGCGTATACTGGGGGGACGGGGACGACTCCCATTAACCCCTGACTATACCGGGGATACGCTTATCACAATGCCTTTCTGGTCTGTGCTGAAGCAGGGCATTCTGGCAGCCAAGTGGCTTGACCTTTATTAGTGAGCCTGGTTACCCCCTCTCGGAACTACAGACTTAGAAATCGCCAGCTCATATACAGTGCATAAAATATATTTATATATATACCCTTATACACCATTTTAATAAAAAATATCACAAAATTCTTCTAAGTCCCTCGGGAAGAGTGAAAGACGCGCACGTTCATTTTCAGAGCTCCTAGACCTTCCTATAAGAAGTTAGCCAAAAAGTAGCTTCGAAAAACGCTTAGGTTAAGTTTCAGAGTTGCTTCTAATGTACCAAAGCTGGACTTAGACATAATTTCACTCTCACAACATTATGGCTGGTTGGAGACAGTCCGAACCACAAGTACCGGGTCCATGGTTCTGGGCGTATACTGGGGGGACGGGGGGGACTCCCATTAACCCCTGACTATACCGGGGATACGCTTATCACAATGCCTTTCTGGTCTGTGCTGAAGCAGGGCATTCTGGCAGCCAAGTGGCTTGACCTTTATTAGTGAGCCTGGTTACCCCCTCTCGGAACTACAGACTTAGAAATCGCCAGCTCATATACAGTGCATAAAATATATTTATATATACAGTATACCCTTATACACCATTTTAATAAAAAATATCACACAATTCTTCTAAGTCCCTCGGGAAGAGTGAAAAACGCGCACGTTCATTTTCAGAGCTCCTAGACCTTCCTATAAGAAGTTAGCCAAAAAGTAGCTTCGAAAAACGCTTAGGTTAAGTTTCAGAGTTGCTTCTAATGTACCGAAGCTGGACTTAGACATAATTTCACTCTCACAACATTATGGCTGGTTGGAGACAGTCCGAACCACAAGTACCGGGTCAATGGTTCTGGGCGTATACTGGGGGGACGGGGACGACTCCCATTAACCCCTGACTATACCGGGGATACGCTTATCACAATGCCTTTCTGGTCTGTGCTGAAGCAGGGCATTCTGGCAGCCAAGTGGCTTGACCTTTATTAGTGAGCCTGGTTACCCCCTCTCGGAACTACAGACTTAGAAATCGCCAGCTCATATACAGTGCATAAAATATATTTATATATATACCCTTATACACCATTTTAATAAAAAATATCACAAAATTCTTCTAAGTCCCTCGGGAAGAGTGAAAGACGCGCACGTTCATTTTCAGAGCTCCTAGACCTTCCTATAAGAAGTTAGCCAAAAAGTAGCTTCGAAAAACGCTTAGGTTAAGTTTCAGAGTTGCTTCTAATGTACCAAAGCTGGACTTAGACATAATTTCACTCTCACAACATTATGGCTGGTTGGAGACAGTCCGAACCACAAGTACCGGGTCCATGGTTCTGGGCGTATATTGGGGGGACGGGGGGGACTCCCATTAACCCCTGACTATACCGGGGATACGCTTATCACAATGCCTTTCTGGTCTGTGCTGAAGCAGGGCATTCTGGCAGCCAAGTGGCTTGACCTTTATTAGTGAGCCTGGTTACCCCCTCTCGGAACTACAGACTTAGAAATCGCCAGCTCATATACAGTGCATAAAATATATTTATATATACAGTATACCCTTATACACCATTTTAATAAAAAATATCACACAATTCTTCTAAGTCCCTCGGGAAGAGTGAAAAACGCGCACGTTCATTTTCAGAGCTCCTAGACCTTCCTATAAGAAGTTAGCCAAAAAGTAGCTTCGAAAAACGCTTAGGTTAAGTTTCAGAGTTGCTTCTAATGTACCAAAGCTGGACCTAGACATAATTTCACTCTCACAACATTATGGCTGGTTGGAGACAGTCCGAACCACAAGTACCGGGTCCATGGTTCTGGGCGTATACTGGGGGGACGGGGGGGACTCCCATTAACCCCTGACTATACCGGGGATATGCTTATCACAATACCTTTCTGGTCTGTGCTGAAGCAGGGCATTCTGGCAGCCAAGTGGCTTGACCTTTATTAGTGAGCCTGGTTACCCCCTCTCGGAACTACAGACTTAGAAATCGCCAGCTCATATACAGTGCATAAAATATATTTATATATACAGTATACCCTTATACACCATTTTAATAAAAAATATCACAAAATTCTTCTAAGTCCCTCGGGAAGAGTGAGAGACGCGCACGTTCATTTTCAGCGCTCCTAGACCTTCCTATAAGAAGTTAGCCAAAAAGTAGCTTCGAAAAACGCTTAGGTTAAGTTTCAGAGTTGCTTCTAATGTACCAAAGCTGGACTTAGACATAATTTCACTCTCACAACATTATGGCTGGTTGGAGACAGTCCGAACCACAAGTACCGGGTCCATGGTTCTGGGCGTATACTGGGGGGACGGGGACGACTCCCATTAACCCCTGACTATACCGGGGATACGCTTATCACAATGCCTTTCTGGTCTGTGCTGAAGCAGGGCATTCTGGCAGCCAAGTGGCTTGACCTTTATTAGTGAGCCTGGTTACCCCCTCTCGGAACTACAGACTTAGAAATAACCAGCTCATATACAGTGCATAAAATATATTTATATATATACCCTTATACACCATTTTAATAAAAAATATCACAAAATTCTTCTAAGTCCCTCGGGAAGAGTGAAAGACGCGCACGTTCATTTTCAGACCTCCTAGACCTTCCTATAAGAAGTTAGCCAAAAAGTAGCTTCGAAAAACGCTTAGGTTAAGTTTCAGAGTTGCTTCTAATGTACCGAAGCTGGACTTAGACATAATTTCACTCTCACAACATTATGGCTGGTTGGAGACAGTCCGAACCACAAGTACCGGGTCAATGGTTCTGGGCGTATACTGGGGGGACGGGGACGACTCCCATTAACCCCTGACTATACCGGGGATACGCTTATCACAATGCCTTTCTGGTCTGTGCTGAAGCAGGGCATTCTGGCAGCCAAGTGGCTTGACCTTTATTAGTGAGCCTGGTTACCCCCTCTCGGAACTACAGACTTAGAAATCGCCAGCTCATATACAGTGCATAAAATATATTTATATATATACCCTTATACACCATTTTAATAAAAAATATCACAAAATTCTTCTAAGTCCCTCGGGAAGAGTGAAAAACGCGCACGTTCATTTTCAGAGCTCCTAGACCTTCCTATAAGAAGTTAGCCAAAAAGTAGCTTCGAAAAACGCTTAGGTTAAGTTTCAGAGTTGCTTCTAATGTACCAAAGCTGGACCTAGACATAATTTCACTCTCACAACATTATGGCTGGTTGGAGACAGTCCGAACCACAAGTACCGGGTCCATGGTTCTGGGCGTATACTGGGGGGACGGGGGGGACTCCCATTAACCCCTGACTATACCGGGGATATGCTTATCACAATACCTTTCTGGTCTGTGCTGAAGCAGGGCATTCTGGCAGCCAAGTGGCTTGACCTTTATTAGTGAGCCTGGTTACCCCCTCTCGGAACTACAGACTTAGAAATCGCCAGCTCATATACAGTGCATAAAATATATTTATATATATACCCTTATACACCATTTTAATAAAAAATATCACAAAATTCTTCTAAGTCCCTCGGGAAGAGTGAAAGACGCGCACGTTCATTTTCAGCGCTCCTAGACCTTCCTATAAGAAGTTAGCCAAAAAGTAGCTTCGAAAAACGCTTAGGTTAAGTTACAGAGTTGCTTCTAATGTACCAAAGCTGGACTTAGACATAATTTCACTCTCACAACATTATGGCTGGTTGGAGACAGTCCGAACCACAAGTACCGGGTCCATGGTTCTGGGCGAATACTGGGGGGACGGGGACGACTCCCATTAACCCCTGACTATACCGGGGATACGCTTATCACAATGCCTTTCTGGTCTGTGCTGAAGCAGGGCATTCTGGCAGCCAAGTGGCTTGACCTTTATTAGTGAGCCTGGTTACCCCCTCTCGGAACTACAGACTTAGAAATAACCAGCTCATATACAGTGCATAAAATATATTTATATATATACCCTTATACACCATTTTAATAAAAAATATCACAAAATTCTTCTAAGTCCCTCGGGAAGAGTGAAAGACGCGCACGTTCATTTTCAGACCTCCTAGACCTTCCTATAAGAAGTTAGCCAAAAAGTAGCTTCGAAAAACGCTTAGGTTAAGTTTCAGAGTTGCTTCTAATGTACCGAAGCTGGACTTAGACATAATTTCACTCTCACAACATTATGGCTGGTTGGAGACAGTCCGAACCACAAGTACCGGGTCAATGGTTCTGGGCGTATACTGGGGGGACGGGGACGACTCCCATTAACCCCTGACTATACCGGGGATACGCTTATCACAATGCCTTTCTGGTCTGTGCTGAAGCAGGGCATTCTGGCAGCCAAGTGGCTTGACCTTTATTAGTGAGCCTGGTTACCCCCTCTCGGAACTACAGACTTAGAAATCGCCAGCTCATATACAGTGCATAAAATATATTTATATATATACCCTTATACACCATTTTAATAAAAAATATCACAAAATTCTTCTAAGTCCCTCGGGAAGAGTGAAAGACGCGCACGTTCATTTTCAGAGCTCCTATACCTTCCTATAAGAAGTTAGCCAAAAAGTAGCTTCGAAAAACGCTTAGGTTAAGTTTCAGAGTTGCTTCTAATGTACCAAAGCTGGACTTAGACATAATTTCACTCTCACAACATTATGGCTGGTTGGAGACAGTCCGAACCACAAGTACCGGGTCCATGGTTCTGGGCGTATACTGGGGGGACGGGGGGGACTCCCATTAACCCCTGACTATACCGGAGATACGCTTATCACAATGCCTTTCTGGTCTGTGCTGAAGCAGGGCATTCTGGCAGCCAAGTGGCTTGACCTTTATTAGTGAGCCTGGTTACCCCCTCTCGGAACTACAGACTTAGAAATCGCCAGCTCATATACAGTGCATAAAATATATTTATATATATACCCTTATACACCATTTTAATAAAAAATATCACAAAATTCTTCTAAGTCCCTCGGGAAGAGTGAAAGACGCGCACGTTCATTTTCAGAACTCCTAGACATCCTATAAAAAGTTAGCCAAAAAGTAGCTTCGAAAAACGCTTAGGTTAAGTTTCAGAGTTGCTTCTAATGTACCGAAGCTGGACTTAGACATAATTTCACTCTCACAACATTATGGCTGGTTGGAGACAGTCCGAACCACAAGTACCGGGTCAATGGTTCTGGGCGTATACTGGGGGGACGGGGACGACTCCCATTAACCCCTGACTATACCGGGGATACGCTTATCACAATGCCTTTCTGGTCTGTGCTGAAGCAGGGCATTCTGGCAGCCAAGTGGCTTGACCTTTATTAGTGAGCCTGGTTACCCCCTCTCGGAACTACAGACTTAGAAATCGCCAGCTCATATACAGTGCATAAAATATATTTATATATATACCCTTATACACCATTTTAATAAAAAATATCACAAAATTCTTCTAAGTCCCTCGGGAAGAGTGAAAGACGCGCACGTTCATTTTCAGAGCTCCTATACCTTCCTATAAGAAGTTAGCCAAAAAGTATCTTCGAAAAACGCTTAGGTTAAGTTTCAGAGTTGCTTCTAATGTACCAAAGCTGGACTTAGACATAATTTCACTCTCACAACATTATGGCTGGTTGGAGACAGTCCGAACCACAAGTACCGGGTCCATGGTTCTGGGCGTATACTGGGGGGACGGGGGGGACTCCCATTAACCCCTGACTATACCGGAGATACGCTTATCACAATGCCTTTCTGGTCTGTGCTGAAGCAGGGCATTCTGGCAGCCAAGTGGCTTGACCTTTATTAGTGAGCCTGGTTACCCCCTCTCGGAACTACAGACTTAGAAATCGCCAGCTCATATACAGTGCATAAAATATATTTATATATACAGTATACCCTTATACACCATTTTAATAAAAAATATCACACAATTCTTCTAAGTCCCTCGGGAAGAGTGAAAAACGCGCACGTTCATTTTCAGAGCTCCTAGACCTTCCTATAAGAAGTTAGCCAAAAAGTAGCTTCGAAAAACGCTTAGGTTAAGATTCAGAGTTGCTTCTAATGTACCAAAGCTGGACCTAGACATAATTTCACTCTCACAACATTATGGCTGGTTGGAGACAGTCCGAACCACAAGTACCGGGTCCATGGTTCTGGGCGTATACTGGGGGGACGGGTGGGACGGGGGGGACTCCCATTAACCCCTGACTATTCCGGGGATATGCTTATCACAATACCTTTCTGGTCTGTGCTGAAGCAGGGCATTCTGGCAGCCAAGTGGCTTGACCTTTATTAGTGAGCCTGGTTACCCCCTCTCGGAACTACAGACTTAGAAATCGCCAGCTCATATACAGTGCATAAAATATATTTATATATATACCCTTATACACCATTTTAATAAAAAATATCACAAAATTCTTCTAAGTCCCTCGGGAAGAGTGAAAGACGCGCATGTTCATTTTCAGCGCTCCTAGACCTTCCTATAAGAAGTTAGCCAAAAAGTAGCTTCGAAAAACGCTTAGGTTAAGTTTCAGAGTTGCTTCTAATGTACCAAAGCTGGACTTAGACATAATTTCACTCTCACAACATTATGGCTGGTTGGAGACAGTCCGAACCACAAGTACCGGGTCCATGGTTCTGGACGTATACTGGGGGGACGGGGACGACTCCCATTAACCCCTGACTATACCGGGGATACGCTTATCACAATGCCTTTCTGGTCTGTGCTGAAGCAGGGCATTCTGGCAGCCAAGTGGCTTGACCTTTATTAGTGAGCCTGGTTACCCCCTCTCGGAACTACAGACTTAGAAATAACCAGCTCATATACAGTGCATAAAATATATTTATATATATACCCTTATACACCATTTTAATAAAAAATATCACAAAATTCTTCTAAGTCCCTCGGGAAGAGTGAAAGACGCGCACGTTCATTTTCAGACCTCCTAGACCTTCCTATAAGAAGTTAGCCAAAAAGTAGCTTCGAAAAACGCTTAGGTTAAGTTTCAGAGTTGCATCTAATGTACCGAAGCTGGACTTAGACATAATTTCACTCTCACAACATTATGGCTGGTTGGAGACAGTCCGAACCACAAGTACCGGGTCAATGGTTCTGGGCGTATACTGGGGGGACGGGGACGACTCCCATTAACCCCTGACTATACCGGGGATACTCTTATCACAATGCCTTTCTGGTCTGTGCTGAAGCAGGGCATTCTGGCAGGCAAGTGGCTTGACCTTTATTAGTGAGCCTGGTTACCCCCTCTCGGAACTACAGACTTAGAAATCGCCAGCTCATATACAGTGCATAAAATATATTTATATATATACCCTTATACACCATTTTAATAAAAAATATCACAAAATTCTTCTAAGTCCCTCAGGAAGAGTGAAAGACGCGCACGTTCATTTTCAGAGCTCCTAGACCTTCCTATAAGAAGTTAGCCAAAAAGTAGCTTCGAAAAACGCTTAGGTTAAGTTTCAGAGTTGCTTCTAATGTACCAAAGCTGGACTTAGACATAATTTCACTCTCACAACATTATGGCTGGTTGGAGACAGTCCGAACCACAAGTACCGGGTCCATGGTTCTGGGCGTATACTGGGGGGACGGGGACGACTCCCATTAACCCCTGACTATACCGGAGATACGCTTATCACAATGCCTTTCTGGTCTGTGCTGAAGCAGGGCATTCTGGCAGCCAAGTGGCTTGACCTTTATTAGTGAGCCTGGTTACCCCCTCTCGGAACTACAGACTTAGAAATCGCCAGCTCATATACAGTGCATAAAATATATTTATATATATACCCTTATACACCATTTTAATAAAAAATATCACAAAATTCTTCTAAGTCCCTCGGGAAGAGTGAAAGACGCGCACGTTCATTTTCAGAACTACTAGACCTTCCTATAAAAAGTTAGCCAAAAAGTAGCTTCGAAAAACGCTTAGGTTAAGTTTCAGAGTTGCTTCTAATGTACCGAAGCTGGACTTAGACATAATTTCACTCTCACAACATTATGGCTGGTTGGAGACAGTCCGAACCACAAGTACCGGGTCCATGGTTCTGGGCGTATACTGGGGGGACGGGGGGGACTCCCATTAACCCCTGACTATACCGGGGATATGCTTATCACAATACCTTTCTGGTCTGTGCTGAAGCAGGGCATTCTGGCAGCCAAGTGGCTTGACCTTTATTAGTGAGCCTGGTTACCCCCTCTCGGAACTACAGACTTAGAAATCGCCAGCTCATATACAGTGCATAAAATATATTTATATATACAGTATACCCTTATACACCATTTTAATAAAAAATATCACAAAATTCTTCTAAGTCCCTCGGGAAGAGTGAGAGACGCGCACGTTCATTTTCAGCGCTCCTAGACCTTCCTATAAGAAGTTAGCCAAAAAGTAGCTTCGAAAAACGCTTAGGTTAAGTTTCAGAGTTGCTTCTAATGTACCAAAGCTGGACTTAGACATAATTTCACTCTCACAACATTATGGCTGGTTGGAGACAGTCCGAACCACAAGTACCGGGTCCATGGTTCTGGGCGTATACTGGGGGGACGGGGACGACTCCCATTAACCCCTGACTATACCGGGGATACGCTTATCACAATGCCTTTCTGGTCTGTGCTGAAGCAGGGCATTCTGGCAGCCAAGTGGCTTGACCTTTATTAGTGAGCCTGGTTACCCCCTCTCGGAACTACAGACTTAGAAATAACCAGCTCATATACAGTGCATAAAATATATTTATATATATACCCTTATACACCATTTTAATAAAAAATATCACAAAATTCTTCTAAGTCCCTCGGGAAGAGTGAAAGACGCGCACGTTCATTTTCAGACCTCCTAGACCTTCCTATAAGAAGTTAGCCAAAAAGTAGCTTCGAAAAACGCTTAGGTTAAGTTTCAGAGTTGCTTCTAATGTACCGAAGCTGGACTTAGACATAATTTCACTCTCACAACATTATGGCTGGTTGGAGACAGTCCGAACCACAAGTACCGGGTCAATGGTTCTGGGCGTATACTGGGGGGACGGGGACGACTCCCATTAACCCCTGACTATACCGGGGATACGCTTATCACAATGCCTTTCTGGTCTGTGCTGAAGCAGGGCATTCTGGCAGCCAAGTGGCTTGACCTTTATTAGTGAGCCTGGTTACCCCCTCTCGGAACTACAGACTTAGAAATCGCCAGCTCATATACAGTGCATAAAATATATTTATATATATACCCTTATACACCATTTTAATAAAAAATATCACAAAATTCTTCTAAGTCCCTCGGGAAGAGTGAAAAACGCGCACGTTCATTTTCAGAGCTCCTAGACCTTCCTATAAGAAGTTAGCCAAAAAGTAGCTTCGAAAAACGCTTAGGTTAAGTTTCAGAGTTGCTTCTAATGTACCAAAGCTGGACCTAGACATAATTTCACTCTCACAACATTATGGCTGGTTGGAGACAGTCCGAACCACAAGTACCGGGTCCATGGTTCTGGGCGTATACTGGGGGGACGGGGGGGACTCCCATTAACCCCTGACTATACCGGGGATATGCTTATCACAATACCTTTCTGGTCTGTGCTGAAGCAGGGCATTCTGGCAGCCAAGTGGCTTGACCTTTATTAGTGAGCCTGGTTACCCCCTCTCGGAACTACAGACTTAGAAATCGCCAGCTCATATACAGTGCATAAAATATATTTATATATATACCCTTATACACCATTTTAATAAAAAATATCACAAAATTCTTCTAAGTCCCTCGGGAAGAGTGAAAGACGCGCACGTTCATTTTCAGCGCTCCTAGACCTTCCTATAAGAAGTTAGCCAAAAAGTAGCTTCGAAAAACGCTTAGGTTAAGTTTCAGAGTTGCTTCTAATGTACCGAAGCTGGACTTAGACATAATTTCACTCTCACAACATTATGGCTGGTTGGAGACAGTCCGAACCACAAGTACCGGGTCAATGGTTCTGGGCGTATACTGGGGGGACGGGGACGACTCCCATTAACCCCTGACTATACCGGGGATACGCTTATCACAATGCCTTTCTGGTCTGTGCTGAAGCAGGGCATTCTGGCAGCCAAGTGGCTTGACCTTTATTAGTGAGCCTGGTTACCCCCTCTCGGAACTACAGACTTAGAAATCGCCAGCTCATATACAGTGCATAAAATATATTTATATATATACCCTTATACACCATTTTAATAAAAAATATCACAAAATTCTTCTAAGTCCCTCGGGAAGAGTGAAAAACGCGCACGTTCATTTTCAGAGCTCCTAGACCTTCCTATAAGAAGTTAGCCAAAAAGTAGCTTCGAAAAACGCTTAGGTTAAGTTTCAGAGTTGCTTCTAATGTACCAAAGCTGGACCTAGACATAATTTCACTCTCACAACATTATGGCTGGTTGGAGACAGTCCGAACCACAAGTACCGGGTCCATGGTTCTGGGCGTATACTGGGGGGACGGGGGGGACTCCCATTAACCCCTGACTATACCGGGGATATGCTTATCACAATACCTTTCTGGTCTGTGCTGAAGCAGGGCATTCTGGCAGCCAAGTGGCTTGACCTTTATTAGTGAGCCTGGTTACCCCCTCTCGGAACTACAGACTTAGAAATCGCCAGCTCATATACAGTGCATAAAATATATTTATATATATACCCTTATACACCATTTTAATAAAAAATATCACAAAATTCTTCTAAGTCCCTCGGGAAGAGTGAAAGACGCGCACGTTCATTTTCAGCGCTCCTAGACCTTCCTATAAGAAGTTAGCCAAAAAGTAGCTTCGAAAAACGCTTAGGTTAAGTTACAGAGTTGCTTCTAATGTACCAAAGCTGGACTTAGACATAATTTCACTCTCACAACATTATGGCTGGTTGGAGACAGTCCGAACCACAAGTACCGGGTCCATGGTTCTGGGCGAATACTGGGGGGACGGGGACGACTCCCATTAACCCCTGACTATACCGGGGATACGCTTATCACAATGCCTTTCTGGTCTGTGCTGAAGCAGGGCATTCTGGCAGCCAAGTGGCTTGACCTTTATTAGTGAGCCTGGTTACCCCCTCTCGGAACTACAGACTTAGAAATAACCAGCTCATATACAGTGCATAAAATATATTTATATATATACCCTTATACACCATTTTAATAAAAAATATCACAAAATTCTTCTAAGTCCCTCGGGAAGAGTGAAAGACGCGCACGTTCATTTTCAGACCTCCTAGACCTTCCTATAAGAAGTTAGCCAAAAAGTAGCTTCGAAAAACGCTTAGGTTAAGTTTCAGAGTTGCTTCTAATGTACCAAAGCTGGACTTAGACATAATTTCACTCTCACAACATTATGGCTGGTTGGAGACAGTCCGAACCACAAGTACCGGGTCAATGGTTCTGGGCGTATACTGGGGGGACGGGGACGACTCCCATTAACCCCTGACTATACCGGGGATACGCTTATCACAATGCCTTTCTGGTCTGTGCTGAAGCAGGGCATTCTGGCAGCCAAGTGGCTTGACCTTTATTAGTGAGCCTGGTTACCCCCTCTCGGAACTACAGACTTAGAAATCGCCAGCTCATATACAGTGCATAAAATATATTTATATATATACCCTTATACACCATTTTAATAAAAAATATCACAAAATTCTTCTAAGTCCCTCGGGAAGAGTGAAAGACGCGCACGTTCATTTTCAGAGCTCCTATACCTTCCTATAAGAAGTTAGCCAAAAAGTAGCTTCGAAAAACGCTTAGGTTAAGTTTCAGAGTTGCTTCTAATGTACCAAAGCTGGACTTAGACATAATTTCACTCTCACAACATTATGGCTGGTTGGAGACAGTCCGAACCACAAGTACCGGGTCCATGGTTCTGGGCGTATACTGGGGGGACGGGGGGGACTCCCATTAACCCCTGACTATACCGGAGATACGCTTATCACAATGCCTTTCTGGTCTGTGCTGAAGCAGGGCATTCTGGCAGCCAAGTGGCTTGACCTTTATTAGTGAGCCTGGTTACCCCCTCTCGGAACTACAGACTTAGAAATCGCCAGCTCATATACAGTGCATAAAATATATTTATATATATACCCTTATACACCATTTTAATAAAAAATATCACAAAATTCTTCTAAGTCCCTCGGGAAGAGTGAAAGACGCGCACGTTCATTTTCAGAACTCCTAGACATCCTATAAAAAGTTAGCCAAAAAGTAGCTTCGAAAAACGCTTAGGTTAAGTTTCAGAGTTGCTTCTAATGTACCGAAGCTGGACTTAGACATAATTTCACTCTCACAACATTATGGCTGGTTGGAGACAGTCCGAACCACAAGTACCGGGTCAATGGTTCTGGGCGTATACTGGGGGGACGGGGACGACTCCCATTAACCCCTGACTATACCGGGGATACGCTTATCACAATGCCTTTCTGGTCTGTGCTGAAGCAGGGCATTCTGGCAGCCAAGTGGCTTGACCTTTATTAGTGAGCCTGGTTACCCCCTCTCGGAACTACAGACTTAGAAATCGCCAGCTCATATACAGTGCATAAAATATATTTATATATATACCCTTATACACCATTTTAATAAAAAATATCACAAAATTCTTCTAAGTCCCTCGGGAAGAGTGAAAGACGCGCACGTTCATTTTCAGAGCTCCTATACCTTCCTATAAGAAGTTAGCCAAAAAGTATCTTCGAAAAACGCTTAGGTTAAGTTTCAGAGTTGCTTCTAATGTACCAAAGCTGGACTTAGACATAATTTCACTCTCACAACATTATGGCTGGTTGGAGACAGTCCGAACCACAAGTACCGGGTCCATGGTTCTGGGCGTATACTGGGGGGACGGGGGGGACTCCCATTAACCCCTGACTATACCGGAGATACGCTTATCACAATGCCTTTCTGGTCTGTGCTGAAGCAGGGCATTCTGGCAGCCAAGTGGCTTGACCTTTATTAGTGAGCCTGGTTACCCCCTCTCGGAACTACAGACTTAGAAATCGCCAGCTCATATACAGTGCATAAAATATATTTATATATACAGTATACCCTTATACACCATTTTAATAAAAAATATCACACAATTCTTCTAAGTCCCTCGGGAAGAGTGAAAAACGCGCACGTTCATTTTCAGAGCTCCTAGACCTTCCTATAAGAAGTTAGCCAAAAAGTAGCTTCGAAAAACGCTTAGGTTAAGATTCAGAGTTGCTTCTAATGTACCAAAGCTGGACCTAGACATAATTTCACTCTCACAACATTATGGCTGGTTGGAGACAGTCCGAACCACAAGTACCGGGTCCATGGTTCTGGGCGTATACTGGGGGGACGGGTGGGACGGGGGGGACTCCCATTAACCCCTGACTATTCCGGGGATATGCTTATCACAATACCTTTCTGGTCTGTGCTGAAGCAGGGCATTCTGGCAGCCAAGTGGCTTGACCTTTATTAGTGAGCCTGGTTACCCCCTCTCGGAACTACAGACTTAGAAATCGCCAGCTCATATACAGTGCATAAAATATATTTATATATATACCCTTATACACCATTTTAATAAAAAATATCACAAAATTCTTCTAAGTCCCTCGGGAAGAGTGAAAGACGCGCACGTTCATTTTCAGAACTCCTAGACATCCTATAAAAAGTTAGCCAAAAAGTAGCTTCGAAAAACGCTTAGGTTAAGTTTCAGAGTTGCTTCTAATGTACCGAAGCTGGACTTAGACATAATTTCACTCTCACAACATTATGGCTGGTTGGAGACAGTCCGAACCACAAGTACCGGGTCAATGGTTCTGGGCGTATACTGGGGGGACGGGGACGACTCCCATTAACCCCTGACTATACCGGGGATACGCTTATCACAATGCCTTTCTGGTCTGTGCTGAAGCAGGGCATTCTGGCAGCCAAGTGGCTTGACCTTTATTAGTGAGCCTGGTTACCCCCTCTCGGAACTACAGACTTAGAAATCGCCAGCTCATATACAGTGCATAAAATATATTTATATATATACCCTTATACACCATTTTAATAAAAAATATCACAAAATTCTTCTAAGTCCCTCGGGAAGAGTGAAAGACGCGCACGTTCATTTTCAGAGCTCCTATACCTTCCTATAAGAAGTTAGCCAAAAAGTATCTTCGAAAAACGCTTAGGTTAAGTTTCAGAGTTGCTTCTAATGTACCAAAGCTGGACTTAGACATAATTTCACTCTCACAACATTATGGCTGGTTGGAGACAGTCCGAACCACAAGTACCGGGTCCATGGTTCTGGGCGTATACTGGGGGGACGGGGGGGACTCCCATTAACCCCTGACTATACCGGAGATACGCTTATCACAATGCCTTTCTGGTCTGTGCTGAAGCAGGGCATTCTGGCAGCCAAGTGGCTTGACCTTTATTAGTGAGCCTGGTTACCCCCTCTCGGAACTACAGACTTAGAAATCGCCAGCTCATATACAGTGCATAAAATATATTTATATATACAGTATACCCTTATACACCATTTTAATAAAAAATATCACACAATTCTTCTAAGTCCCTCGGGAAGAGTGAAAAACGCGCACGTTCATTTTCAGAGCTCCTAGACCTTCCTATAAGAAGTTAGCCAAAAAGTAGCTTCGAAAAACGCTTAGGTTAAGATTCAGAGTTGCTTCTAATGTACCAAAGCTGGACCTAGACATAATTTCACTCTCACAACATTATGGCTGGTTGGAGACAGTCCGAACCACAAGTACCGGGTCCATGGTTCTGGGCGTATACTGGGGGGACGGGTGGGACGGGGGGGACTCCCATTAACCCCTGACTATTCCGGGGATATGCTTATCACAATACCTTTCTGGTCTGTGCTGAAGCAGGGCATTCTGGCAGCCAAGTGGCTTGACCTTTATTAGTGAGCCTGGTTACCCCCTCTCGGAACTACAGACTTAGAAATCGCCAGCTCATATACAGTGCATAAAATATATTTATATATATACCCTTATACACCATTTTAATAAAAAATATCACAAAATTCTTCTAAGTCCCTCGGGAAGAGTGAAAGACGCGCATGTTCATTTTCAGCGCTCCTAGACCTTCCTATAAGAAGTTAGCCAAAAAGTAGCTTCGAAAAACGCTTAGGTTAAGTTTCAGAGTTGCTTCTAATGTACCAAAGCTGGACTTAGACATAATTTCACTCTCACAACATTATGGCTGGTTGGAGACAGTCCGAACCACAAGTACCGGGTCCATGGTTCTGGACGTATACTGGGGGGACGGGGACGACTCCCATTAACCCCTGACTATACCGGGGATACGCTTATCACAATGCCTTTCTGGTCTGTGCTGAAGCAGGGCATTCTGGCAGCCAAGTGGCTTGACCTTTATTAGTGAGCCTGGTTACCCCCTCTCGGAACTACAGACTTAGAAATAACCAGCTCATATACAGTGCATAAAATATATTTATATATATACCCTTATACACCATTTTAATAAAAAATATCACAAAATTCTTCTAAGTCCCTCGGGAAGAGTGAAAGACGCGCACGTTCATTTTCAGACCTCCTAGACCTTCCTATAAGAAGTTAGCCAAAAAGTAGCTTCGAAAAACGCTTAGGTTAAGTTTCAGAGTTGCATCTAATGTACCGAAGCTGGACTTAGACATAATTTCACTCTCACAACATTATGGCTGGTTGGAGACAGTCCGAACCACAAGTACCGGGTCAATGGTTCTGGGCGTATACTGGGGGGACGGGGACGACTCCCATTAACCCCTGACTATACCGGGGATACTCTTATCACAATGCCTTTCTGGTCTGTGCTGAAGCAGGGCATTCTGGCAGGCAAGTGGCTTGACCTTTATTAGTGAGCCTGGTTACCCCCTCTCGGAACTACAGACTTAGAAATCGCCAGCTCATATACAGTGCATAAAATATATTTATATATATACCCTTATACACCATTTTAATAAAAAATATCACAAAATTCTTCTAAGTCCCTCAGGAAGAGTGAAAGACGCGCACGTTCATTTTCAGAGCTCCTAGACCTTCCTATAAGAAGTTAGCCAAAAAGTAGCTTCGAAAAACGCTTAGGTTAAGTTTCAGAGTTGCTTCTAATGTACCAAAGCTGGACTTAGACATAATTTCACTCTCACAACATTATGGCTGGTTGGAGACAGTCCGAACCACAAGTACCGGGTCCATGGTTCTGGGCGTATACTGGGGGGACGGGGACGACTCCCATTAACCCCTGACTATACCGGAGATACGCTTATCACAATGCCTTTCTGGTCTGTGCTGAAGCAGGGCATTCTGGCAGCCAAGTGGCTTGACCTTTATTAGTGAGCCTGGTTACCCCCTCTCGGAACTACAGACTTAGAAATCGCCAGCTCATATACAGTGCATAAAATATATTTATATATATACCCTTATACACCATTTTAATAAAAAATATCACAAAATTCTTCTAAGTCCCTCGGGAAGAGTGAAAGACGCGCACGTTCATTTTCAGAACTACTAGACCTTCCTATAAAAAGTTAGCCAAAAAGTAGCTTCGAAAAACGCTTAGGTTAAGTTTCAGAGTTGCTTCTAATGTACCGAAGCTGGACTTAGACATAATTTCACTCTCACAACATTATGGCTGGTTGGAGACAGTCCGAACCACAAGTACCGGGTCAATGGTTCTGGGCGTATACTGGGGGGACGGGGACGACTCCCATTAACCCCTGACTATACCGGAGATACGCTTATCACAATGCCTTTCTGGTCTGTGCTGAAGCAGGGCATTCTGGCAGCCAAGTGGCTTGACCTTTATTAGTGAGCCTGGTTACCCCCTCTCGGAACCACAGACTTAGAAATCGCCAGCTCATATACAGTGCATAAAATATATTTATATATATATACCCTTATACACCATTTTAATAAAAAATATCACAAAATTCCTCTAAGTCCCTCGGGAAGAGTGAAAGACACGTACGTTCATTTTCAGAGCTCCTAGACCTTCCTATAAGAAGTTAGCCAAAAAGTAGCTTCGAAAAACGCTTAGGTTAAGTTTCAGAGTTGCTTCTAATGTACCGAAGCTGGACTTAGACATAATTTCACTCTCACAACATTATGGCTGGTTGGAGACAGTCCGAACCACAAGTACCGGGTCCATGGTTCTGGGCGTATACTGGGGGGACGGGGACGACTCCCATTAACCCCTGACTATACCGGAGATACGCTTATCACAATGCCTTTCTGGTCTGTGCTGAAGCAGGGCATTCTGGCAGCCAAGTGGCTTGACCTTTATTAGTGAGCCTGGTTACCCCCTCTCGGAACTACAGACTTAGAAATCGCCAGCTCATATACAGTGCATAAAATATATTTATATATATACCCTTATACACCATTTTAATAAAAAATATCACAAAATTCGTCTAAGTCCCTCGGGAAGAGTGAAAGACGCGCACGTTCATTTTCAGAGCTCCTAGACCTTCCTATAAAAAGTTAGCCAAAAAGTAGCTTCGAAAAACGCTTAGGTTAAGTTTCAGAGTTGCTTCTAATGTACCAAAGCTGGACTTAGACATAATTTCACTCTCACAACATTATGGCTGGTTGGAGACAGTCCGAACCACAAGTACCGGGTCAATGGTTCTGGGCGCATACTGGGGGGATGGGGACGACTCCCATTAACCCCTGACTATACCGGAGATACGCTTATCACAATGCCTTTCTGGTCTGTGCTGAAGCAGGGCATTCTTGCAGCCAAGTGGCTTGACCTTTATTAGTGAGCCTGGTTACCCCCTCTCGGAACCACAGACTTAGAAATCGCCAGCTCATTTACAGTGCATAAAATATATTTATATATATATACCCTTATACACCATTTTAATAAAAAATATCACAAAATTCTTCTAAGTCCCTCGGGAAGAGTGAAAGACGCGTACGTTCATTTTCAGAGCTCCTAGACCTTCCTATAAGAAGTTAGCCAAAAAGTAGCTTCGAAAAACGCTTAGGTTAAGTTTCAGAGTTGCTTCTAATGTACCGAAGCTGGACTTAGACATAATTTCACTCTCACAACATTATGGCTGGTTGGAGACAGTCCGAACCACAAGTACCGGGTCCATGGTTCTGGGCGTATACTGGGGGGACGGGGACGACTCCCATTAACCCCTGACTATACCGGAGATACGCTTATCACAATGCCTTTCTGGTCTGTGCTGAAGCAGGGCATTCTGGCAGCCAAGTGGCTTGACCTTTATTAGTGAGCCTGGTTACCCCCTCTCGGAACTACAGACTTAGAAATCGCCAGCTCATATACAGTGCATAAAATATATTTATATACTGTATATACCCTTATACACCATTTTAATAAAAAATATCACAAAATTCTTCTAAGTCCCTCGGGAAGAGTGAAAGACGCGCACGTTCATTTTCAGAGCTCCTAGACCTTCCTATAAGAAGTTAGCCAAAAAGTAGCTTCGAAAAACGCTTAGGTTAAGTTTCAGAGTTGCTTCTAATGTACCAAAGCTGGACTTAGACATAATTTCACTCTCACAACATTATGGCTGGTTGGAGACAGTCCGAACCACAAGTACCGGGTCCATGGTTCTGGGCGTATACTGGGGAGACGGGGACGACTCCCATTAACCCCTGACTATACCGGAGATACGCTTATCACAATGCCTTTCTGGTCTGTGCTGAAGCAGGGCATTCTGGCAGCCAAGTGGCTTGACCTTTATTAGTGAGCCTGGTTACCCCCTCTCGGAACTACAGACTTAGAAATCGCCAGCTCATATACAGTGCATAAAATATATTTATATATATACCCTTATACACCATTTTAATAAAAAATATCACAAAATTCTTCTAAGTCCCTCGGGAAGAGTGAAAGACGCGCACATTCATTTTCAGAGCTCCTAGACCTTCCTATAAGAAGTTAGCCAAAAAGTAGCTTCGAAAAACGCTTAGGTTAAGTTTCAGAGTTGCTTCTAATGTACCGAAGCTGGACTTAGACATAATTTCACTCTCACAACATTATGGCTGGTTGGAGACAGTCCGAACCACAAGTACCGGGTCCATGGTTCTGGGCGTATACTGGGGGGACGGGAACGACTCCCATTAAACCCTGACTATACCGGAGATACGCTTATCACAATGCCTTTCTGGTCTGTGCTGAAGCAGGGCATTCTGGCAGCCAAGTGGCTTGACCTTTATTACTGAGCCTGGTTACCCCCTCTCGGAACTACAGACTTAGAAATCGCCAGCTCATATACAGTGCATAAAATATATTTATATATATACCCTTATACACCATTTTAATAAAAAATATCACAAAATTCTTCTAAGTCCCTCGGGAAGAGTGAAAGACGCGCACGTTCATTTTCAGAACTCCTAGACCTTCCTATAAGAAGTTAGCCAAAAAGTAGCTTCGAAAAACGCTTAGGTTAAGTTTCAGAGTTGCTTCTAATGTACCGAAGCTGGACTTAGACATAATTTCACTCTCACAACATTATGGCTGGTTGGAGACAGTCCGAACCACAAGTACCGGGTCAATGGTTCTGGGCGTATACTGGGGGGACGGGGACGACTCCCATTAACCCCTGACTATACCGGAGATACGCTTATCACAATGCCTTTCTGGTCTGTTCTGAAGCAGGGCATTCTGGCAGCCAAGTGGCTTGACCTTTATTACTGAGCCTGGTTACCCCCTCTCGGAACTACAGACTTAGAAATCGCCAGCTCATATACAGTGCATAAAATATATTTATATATATACCCTTATACACCATTTTAATAAAAAATATCACAAAATTCTTCTAAGTCCCTCGGGAAGAGTGAAAGACGCGCACGTTCATTTTCAGAACTCCTAGACCTTCCTATAAAAAGTTAGCCAAAAAGTAGCTTCGAAAAACGCTTAGGTTAAGTTTCAGAGTTGCTTCTAATGTACCGAAGCTGGACTTAGACATAATTTCACTCTCACAACATTATGGCTGGTTGGAGACAGTCCGAACCACAAGTACCGGGTCCATGGTTCTGGGCGTATACTGGGGGGACGGGGACGACTCCCATTAACCCCTGACTATACCGGAGATACGCTTATCACAATGCCTTTCTGGTCTGTGCTGAAGCAGGGCATTCTGGCAGCCAAGTGGCTTGACCTTTATTAGTGAGCCTGGTTACCCCCTCTCGGAACTACAGACTTAGAAATCGCCAGCTCATATACAGTGCATAAAATATATTTATATATATACCCTTATACACCATTTTAATAAAAAATATCACAAAATTCTTCTAAGTCCCTCGGGAAGAGTGAAAGACGCGCACATTCATTTTCAGAGCTCCTAGACCTTCCTATAAGAAGTTAGCCAAAAAGTAGCTTCGAAAAACGCTTAGGTTAAGTTTCAGAGTTGCTTCTAATGTACCGAAGCTGGACTTAGACATAATTTCACTCTCACAACATTATGGCTGGTTGGAGACAGTCCGAACCACAAGTACCGGGTCAATGGTTCTGGGCGTATACTGGGGGGACGGGGACGACTCCCATTAACCCCTGACTATACCGGAGATACGCTTATCACAATGCCTTTCTGGTCTGTGCTGAAGCAGGGCATTCTGGCAGCCAAGTGGCTTGACCTTTATTAGTGAGCCTGGTTACCCCCTCTCGGAACCACAGACTTAGAAATCGCCAGCTCATATACAGTGCATAAAATATATTTATATATATATACCCTTATACACCATTTTAATAAAAAATATCACAAAATTCTTCTAAGTCCCTCGGGAAGAGTGAAAGACGCGTAAGTTCATTTTCAGAGCTCCTAGACCTTCCTATAAGAAGTTAGCCAAAAAGTAGCTTCGAAAAACGCTTAGGTTAAGTTTCAGAGTTGCTTCTAATGTACCGAAGCTGGACTTAGACATAATTTCACTCTCACAACATTATGGCTGGTTGGAGACAGTCCGAACCACAAGTACCGGGTCCATGGTTCTGGGCGTATACTGGGGGGACGGGAACGACTCCCATTAAACCCTGACTATACCAGAGATACGCTTATCACAATGCCTTTCTGGTCTGTGCTGAAGCAGGGCATTCTGGCAGCCAAGTGGCTTGACCTTTATTACTGAGCTTGGTTACCCCCTCTCGGAACTACAGACTTAGAAATCGCCAGCTCATATACAGTGCATAAAATATATTTATATATATACCCTTATACACCATTTTAATAAAAAATATCACAAAATTCTTCTAAGTCCCTCGGGAAGAGTGAAAGACGCGCACGTTCATTTTCAGAACTCCTAGACCTTCCTATAAAAAGTTAGCCAAAAAGTAGCTTCGAAAAACGCTTAGGTTAAGTTTCAGAGTTGCTTCTAATGTACCGAAGCTGGACTTAGACAAAATTTCACTCTCACAACATTATGGCTGGTTGGAGACAGTCCGAACCACAAGTACCGGGTCAATGGTTCTGGGCGTATACTGGGGGGACGGGAACGACTCCCATTAACCCCTGACTATACCGGGGATACGCTTATCACAATGCCTTTCTGGTCTGTGCTGAAGCAGGGCATTCTGGCAGCCAATTGGCTTGACCTTTATTAGTGAGCCTGGTTACCCCCTCTCGGAACCACAGACTTAGAAATCGCCAGCTCATATACAGTGCATAAAATATATTTATATATATATATATACCCTTATACACCATTTTAATAAAAAATATCACAAAATTCTTCTAAGTCCCTCGGGAAGAGTGAAAGACGCGCACGTTCATTTTCAGAGCTCCTAGACCTTCCTATAAGAAGTTAGCCAAAAAGTAGCTTCGAAAAACGCTTAGGTTAAGTTTCAGAGTTGCTTCTAATGTACCAAAGCTGGACTTAGACATAATTTCACTCTCACAACATTATGGCTGGTTGGAGACAGTACGAACCACAAGTACCGGGTCCATGGTTCTGGGCGTATACTGGGGGGACGGGGACGACTCCCATTAACCCCTGACTATACCGGAGATACGCTTATCACAATGCCTTTCTGGTCTGTGCTGAAGCAGGGCATTCTGGCAGCCAAGTGGCTTGACCTTTATTAGTGAGCCTGGTTACCCCCTCTCGGAACTACAGACTTAGAAATCGCCAGCTCATATACAGTGCATAAAATATATTTATATATATATACCCTTATACACCATTTTAATAAAAAATATCACAAAATTCTTCTAAGTCCCTCGGGAAGAGTGAAAGATGCGTACGTTTATTTTCAGAGCTCCTAGACCTTCCTATAAGAAGTTAGCCAAAAAGTAGCTTCGAAAAACGCTTAGGTTAAGTTTCAGAGTTTCTTCTAATGTACCGAAGCTGGACTTAGACATAATTTCACTCTCACAACATTATGGCTGGTTGGAGACAGTCCGAACCACAAGTACCGGGTCCATGGTTCTGGGCGTATACTGGGGGGACGGGGACGACTCCCATTAAACCCTGACTATACCGGAGATACGCATATCACAATGCCTTTCTGGTCTGTGCTGAAGCAGGGCATTCTGGCAGCCAAGTGGCTTGACCTTTATTAGTGAGCCTGGTTACCCCCTCTCGGAACTACAGACTTAGAAATCGCCAGCTCATATACAGTGCATAAAATATATTTATATATATACCCTTATACACCATTTTAATAAAAAATATCACAAAATTCTTCTAAGTCCCTCGGGAAGAGTGAAAGACGCGCACGTTCATTTTCAGAACTACTAGACCTTCCTATAAAAAGTTAGCCAAAAAGTAGCTTCGAAAAACGCTTAGGTTAAGTTTCAGAGTTGCTTCTAATGTACCGAAGCTGGACTTAGACATAATTTCACTCTCACAACATTATGGCTGGTTGGAGACAGTCCGAACCACAAGTACCGGGTCAATGGTTCTGGGCGTATACTGGGGGGACGGGGACGACTCCCATTAACCCCTGACTATACCGGAGATACGCTTATCACAATGCCTTTCTGGTCTGTGCTGAAGCAGGGCATTCTGGCAGCCAAGTGGCTTGACCTTTATTAGTGAGCCTGGTTACCCCCTCTCGGAACCACAGACTTAGAAATCGCCAGCTCATATACAGTGCATAAAATATATTTATATATATATACCCTTATACACCATTTTAATAAAAAATATCACAAAATTCCTCTAAGTCCCTCGGGAAGAGTGAAAGACACGTACGTTCATTTTCAGAGCTCCTAGACCTTCCTATAAGAAGTTAGCCAAAAAGTAGCTTCGAAAAACGCTTAGGTTAAGTTTCAGAGTTGCTTCTAATGTACCGAAGCTGGACTTAGACATAATTTCACTCTCACAACATTATGGCTGGTTGGAGACAGTCCGAACCACAAGTACCGGGTCCATGGTTCTGGGCGTATACTGGGGGGACGGGGACGACTCCCATTAACCCCTGACTATACCGGAGATACGCTTATCACAATGCCTTTCTGGTCTGTGCTGAAGCAGGGCATTCTGGCAGCCAAGTGGCTTGACCTTTATTAGTGAGCCTGGTTACCCCCTCTCGGAACTACAGACTTAGAAATCGCCAGCTCATATACAGTGCATAAAATATATTTATATATATACCCTTATACACCATTTTAATAAAAAATATCACAAAATTCGTCTAAGTCCCTCGGGAAGAGTGAAAGACGCGCACGTTCATTTTCAGAGCTCCTAGACCTTCCTATAAAAAGTTAGCCAAAAAGTAGCTTCGAAAAACGCTTAGGTTAAGTTTCAGAGTTGCTTCTAATGTACCAAAGCTGGACTTAGACATAATTTCACTCTCACAACATTATGGCTGGTTGGAGACAGTCCGAACCACAAGTACCGGGTCAATGGTTCTGGGCGCATACTGGGGGGATGGGGACGACTCCCATTAACCCCTGACTATACCGGAGATACGCTTATCACAATGCCTTTCTGGTCTGTGCTGAAGCAGGGCATTCTGGCAGCCAAGTGGCTTGACCTTTATTAGTGAGCCTGGTTACCCCCTCTCGGAACCACAGACTTAGAAATCGCCAGCTCATTTACAGTGCATAAAATATATTTATATATATATACCCTTATACACCATTTTAATAAAAAATATCACAAAATTCTTCTAAGTCCCTCCGGAAGAGTGAAAGACGCGTACGTTCATTTTCAGAGCTCCTAGACCTTCCTATAAGAAGTTAGCCAAAAAGTAGCTTCGAAAAACGCTTAGGTTAAGTTTCAGAGTTGCTTCTAATGTACCGAAGCTGGACTTAGACATAATTTCACTCTCACAACATTATGGCTGGTTGGAGACAGTCCGAACCACAAGTACCGGGTCCATGGTTCTGGGCGTATACTGGGGGGACGGGGACGACTCCCATTAACCCCTGACTATACCGGAGATACGCTTATCACAATGCCTTTCTGGTCTGTGCTGAAGCAGGGCATTCTGGCAGCCAAGTGGCTTGACCTTTATTAGTGAGCCTGGTTACCCCCTCTCGGAACTACAGACTTAGAAATCGCCAGCTCATATACAGTGCATAAAATATATTTATATACTGTATATACCCTTATACACCATTTTAATAAAAAATATCACAAAATTCTTCTAAGTCCCTCGGGAAGAGTGAAAGACGCGCACGTTCATTTTCAGAGCTCCTAGACCTTCCTATAAGAAGTTAGCCAAAAAGTAGCTTCGAAAAACGCTTAGGTTAAGTTTCAGAGTTGCTTCTAATGTACCAAAGCTGGACTTAGACATAATTTCACTCTCACAACATTATGGCTGGTTGGAGACAGTCCGAACCACAAGTACCGGGTCCATGGTTCTGGGCGTATACTGGGGAGACGGGGACGACTCCCATTAACCCCTGACTATACCGGAGATACGCTTATCACAATGCCTTTCTGGTCTGTGCTGAAGCAGGGCATTCTGGCAGCCAAGTGGCTTGACCTTTATTAGTGAGCCTGGTTACCCCCTCTCGGAACTACAGACTTAGAAATCGCCAGCTCATATACAGTGCATAAAATATATTTATATATATACCCTTATACACCATTTTAATAAAAAATATCACAAAATTCTTCTAAGTCCCTCGGGAAGAGTGAAAGACGCGCACATTCATTTTCAGAGCTCCTAGACCTTCCTATAAGAAGTTAGCCAAAAAGTAGCTTCGAAAAACGCTTAGGTTAAGTTTCAGAGTTGCTTCTAATGTACCGAAGCTGGACTTAGACATAATTTCACTCTCACAACATTATGGCTGGTTGGAGACAGTCCGAACCACAAGTACCGGGTCCATGGTTCTGGGCGTATACTGGGGGGACGGGAACGACTCCCATTAAACCCTGACTATACCGGAGATACGCTTATCACAATGCCTTTCTGGTCTGTGCTGAAGCAGGGCATTCTGGCAGCCAAGTGGCTTGACCTTTATTACTGAGCCTGGTTACCCCCTCTCGGAACTACAGACTTAGAAATCGCCAGCTCATATACAGTGCATAAAATATATTTATATATATACCCTTATACACCATTTTAATAAAAAATATCACAAAATTCTTCTAAGTCCCTCGGGAAGAGTGAAAGACGCGCACGTTCATTTTCAGAACTCCTAGACCTTCCTATAAGAAGTTAGCCAAAAAGTAGCTTCGAAAAACGCTTAGGTTAAGTTTCAGAGTTGCTTCTAATGTACCGAAGCTGGACTTAGACATAATTTCACTCTCACAACATTATGGCTGGTTGGAGACAGTCCGAACCACAAGTACCGGGTCAATGGTTCTGGGCGTATACTGGGGGGACGGGGACGACTCCCATTAACCCCTGACTATACCGGAGATACGCTTATCACAATGCCTTTCTGGTCTGTGCTGAAGCAGGGCATTCTGGCAGCCAAGTGGCTTGACCTTTATTAGTGAGCCTGGTTACCCCCTCTCGGAACCACAGACTTAGAAATCGCCAGCTCATATACAGTGCATAAAATATATTTATATATATATACCCTTATACACCATTTTAATAAAAAATATCACAAAATTCTTCTAAGTCCCTCGGGAAGAGTGAAAGACGCGTACGTTCATTTTCAGAGCTCCTAGACCTTCCTAAAAGAAGTTAGCCAAAAAGTAGCTTCGAAAAACGCTTAGGTTAAGTTTCAGAGTTGCTTCTAATGTACCGAAGCTGGACTTAGACATAATTTCACTCTCACAACATTATGGCTGGTTGGAGACAGTCCGAACCACAAGTACCGGGTCCATGGTTCTGGGCGTATACTGGGGGGACGGGAACGACTCCCATTAAACCCTGACTATACCGGAGATACGCTTATCACAATGCCTTTCTGGTCTGTTCTGAAGCAGGGCATTCTGGCAGCCAAGTGGCTTGACCTTTATTACTGAGCCTGGTTACCCCCTCTCGGAACTACAGACTTAGAAATCGCCAGCTCATATACAGTGCATAAAATATATTTATATATATACCCTTATACACCATTTTAATAAAAAATATCACAAAATTCTTCTAAGTCCCTCGGGAAGAGTGAAAGACGCGCACGTTCATTTTCAGAACTCCTAGACCTTCCTATAAAAAGTTAGCCAAAAAGTAGCTTCGAAAAACGCTTAGGTTAAGTTTCAGAGTTGCTTCTAATGTACCGAAGCTGGACTTAGACATAATTTCACTCTCACAACATTATGGCTGGTTGGAGACAGTCCGAACCACAAGTACCGGGTCCATGGTTCTGGGCGTATACTGGGGGGACGGGGACGACTCCCATTAACCCCTGACTATACCGGAGATACGCTTATCACAATGCCTTTCTGGTCTGTGCTGAAGCAGGGCATTCTGGCAGCCAAGTGGCTTGACCTTTATTAGTGAGCCTGGTTACCCCCTCTCGGAACTACAGACTTAGAAATCGCCAGCTCATATACAGTGCATAAAATATATTTATATATATACCCTTATACACCATTTTAATAAAAAATATCACAAAATTCTTCTAAGTCCCTCGGGAAGAGTGAAAGACGCGCACATTCATTTTCAGAGCTCCTAGACCTTCCTATAAGAAGTTAGCCAAAAAGTAGCTTCGAAAAACGCTTAGGTAAAGTTTCAGAGTTGCTTCTAATGTACCGAAGCTGGACTTAGACATAATTTCACTCTCACAACATTATGGCTGGTTGGAGACAGTCCGAACCACAAGTACCGGGTCAATGGTTCTGGGCGTATACTGGGGGGACGGGGACGACTCCCATTAACCCCTGACTATACCGGAGATACGCTTATCACAATGCCTTTCTGGTCTGTGCTGAAGCAGGGCATTCTGGCAGCCAAGTGGCTTGACCTTTATTAGTGAGCCTGGTTACCCCCTCTCGGAACCACAGACTTAGAAATCGCCAGCTCATATACAGTGCATAAAATATATTTATATATATATACCCTTATACACCATTTTAATAAAAAATATCACAAAATTCTTCTAAGTCCCTCGGGAAGAGTGAAAGACGCGTAAGTTCATTTTCAGAGCTCCTAGACCTTCCTATAAGAAGTTAGCCAAAAAGTAGCTTCGAAAAACGCTTAGGTTAAGTTTCAGAGTTGCTTCTAATGTACCGAAGCTGGACTTAGACATAATTTCACTCTCACAACATTATGGCTGGTTGGAGACAGTCCGAACCACAAGTACCGGGTCCATGGTTCTGGGCGTATACTGGGGGGACGGGAACGACTCCCATTAAACCCTGACTATACCAGAGATACGCTTATCACAATGCCTTTCTGGTCTGTGCTGAAGCAGGGCATTCTGGCAGCCAAGTGGCTTGACCTTTATTACTGAGCTTGGTTACCCCCTCTCGGAACTACAGACTTAGAAATCGCCAGCTCATATACAGTGCATAAAATATATTTATATATATACCCTTATACACCATTTTAATAAAAAATATCACAAAATTCTTCTAAGTCCCTCGGGAAGAGTGAAAGACGCGCACGTTCATTTTCAGAACTCCTAGACCTTCCTATAAAAAGTTAGCCAAAAAGTAGCTTCGAAAAACGCTTAGGTTAAGTTTCAGAGTTGCTTCTAATGTACCGAAGCTGGACTTAGACAAAATTTCACTCTCACAACATTATGGCTGGTTGGAGACAGTCCGAACCACAAGTACCGGGTCAATGGTTCTGGGCGTATACTGGGGGGACGGGAACGACTCCCATTAACCCCTGACTATACCGGGGATACGCTTATCACAATGCCTTTCTGGTCTGTGCTGAAGCAGGGCATTCTGGCAGCCAATTGGCTTGACCTTTATTAGTGAGCCTGGTTACCCCCTCTCGGAACCACAGACTTAGAAATCGCCAGCTCATATACAGTGCATAAAATATATTTATATATATATATATACCCTTATACACCATTTTAATAAAAAATATCACAAAATTCTTCTAAGTCCCTCGGGAAGAGTGAAAGACGCGCACGTTCATTTTCAGAGCTCCTAGACCTTCCTATAAGAAGTTAGCCAAAAAGTAGCTTCGAAAAACGCTTAGGTTAAGTTTCAGAGTTGCTTCTAATGTACCAAAGCTGGACTTAGACATAATTTCACTCTCACAACATTATGGCTGGTTGGAGACAGTACGAACCACAAGTACCGGGTCCATGGTTCTGGGCGTATACTGGGGGGACGGGGACGACTCCCATTAACCCCTGACTATACCGGAGATACGCTTATCACAATGCCTTTCTGGTCTGTGCTGAAGCAGGGCATTCTGGCAGCCAAGTGGCTTGACCTTTATTAGTGAGCCTGGTTACCCCCTCTCGGAACTACAGACTTAGAAATCGCCAGCTCATATACAGTGCATAAAATATATTTATATATATATACCCTTATACACCATTTTAATAAAAAATATCACAAAATTCTTCTAAGTCCCTCGGGAAGAGTGAAAGATGCGTACGTTTATTTTCAGAGCTCCTAGACCTTCCTATAAGAAGTTAGCCAAAAAGTAGCTTCGAAAAACGCTTAGGTTAAGTTTCAGAGTTTCTTCTAATGTACCGAAGCTGGACTTAGACATAATTTCACTCTCACAACATTATGGCTGGTTGGAGACAGTCCGAACCACAAGTACCGGGTCCATGGTTCTGGGCGTATACTGGGGGGACGGGGACGACTCCCATTAAACCCTGACTATACCGGAGATACGCATATCACAATGCCTTTCTGGTCTGTGCTGAAGCAGGGCATTCTGGCAGCCAAGTGGCTTGACCTTTATTAGTGAGCCTGGTTACCCCCTCTCGGAACTACAGACTTAGAAATCGCCAGCTCATATACAGTGCATAAAATATATTTATATATATACCCTTATACACCATTTTAATAAAAAATATCACAAAATTCTTCTAAGTCCCTCGGGAAGAGTGAAAGACGCGCACGTTCATTTTCAGAACTCCTAGACCTTACTATAAAAAGTTAGCCAAAAAGTAGCTTCGAAAAACGCTTAGGTTAAGTTTCAGAGTTGCTTCTAATGTACCGAAGCTGGACTTAGACATAATTTCACTCTCACAACATTATGGCTGGTTGGAGACAGTCCGAACCATAAGTACCGGGTCAATGGTTCTGGGCGTATACTGGGGGGACGGGAACGACTCCCATTAACCCCTGACTATACCGGGGATACGCTTATCACAATGCCTTTCTGGTCTGTGCTGAAGCAGGGCATTCTGGCAGCCAAGTGGCTTGACCTTTATTAGTGAGCCTGGTTACCCCCTCTCGGAACCACAGACTTAGAAATCGCCAGCTCATATACAGTGCATAAAATATATTTATATATATATATATACCCTTATACACCATTTTAATAAAAAATATCACAAAATTCTTCTAAGTCCCTCGGGAAGAGTGAAAGACGCGCACGTTCATTTTCAGAGCTCCTAGACCTTCCTATAAGAAGTTAGCCAAAAAGTAGCTTCGAAAAACGCTTAGGTTAAGTTTCAGAGTTGCTTCTAATGTACCAAAGCTGGACTTAGACATAATTTCACTCTCACAACATTATGGCTGGTTGGAGACAGTCCGAACCACAAGTACCGGGTCCATGGTTCTGGGCGTATACTGGGGGGACGGGGACGACTCCCATTAACCCCTGACTATACCGGAGATACGCTTATCACAATGCCTTTCTGGTCTGTGCTGAAGCAGGGCATTCTGGCAGCCAAGTGGCTTGACCTTTATTAGTGAGCCTGGTTACCCCCTCTCGGAACTACAGACTTAGAAATCGCCAGCTCATATACAGTGCATAAAATATATTTATATATATACCCTTATACACCATTTTAATAAAAAATATCACAAAATTCTTCTAAGTCCCTCGGGAAGAGTGAAAGACGCGCACGTTCATTTTCAGAGCTCCTAGACCTTCCTATAAGAAGTTAGCCAAAAAGTAGCTTCGAAAAACGCTTAGGTTAAGTTTCAGAGTTGCTTCTAATGTACCAAAGCTGGACTTAGACATAATTTCACTCTCACAACATTATGGCTGGTTGGAGACAGTCCGAACCACAAGTACCGGGTCCATGGTTCTGGGCGTATACTGGGGAGACGGGGACGACTCCCATTAACCCCTGACTATACCGGAGATACGCTTATCACAATGCCTTTCTGGTCTGTGCTGAAGCAGGGCATTCTGGCAGCCAAGTGGCTTGACCTTTATTAGTGAGCCTGGTTACCCCCTCTCGGAACTACAGACTTAGAAATCGCCAGCTCATATACAGTGCATAAAATATATTTATATATATATACCCTTATACACCATTTTAATAAAAAATATCACAAAATTCTTCTAAGTCCCTCGGGAAGAGTGAAAGACGCGTACGTTCATTTTCAGAGCTCCTAGACCTTCCTATAAGAAGTTAGCCAAAAAGTAGCTTCGAAAAACGCTTAGGTTAAGTTTCAGAGTTGCTTCTAATGTACCGAAGCTGGACTTAGACATAATTTCACTCTCACAACATTATGGCTGGTTGGAGACAGTCCGAACCATAAGTACCGGGTCAATGGTTCTGGGCGTATACTGGGGGGACGGGAACGACTCCCATTAACCCCTGACTATACCGGGGATACGCTTATCACAATGCCTTTCTGGTCTGTGCTGAAGCAGGGCATTCTGGCAGCCAAGTGGCTTGACCTTTATTAGTGAGCCTGGTTACCCCCTCTCGGAACCACAGACTTAGAAATCGCCAGCTCATATACAGTGCATAAAATATATTTATATATATATATATACCCTTATACACCATTTTAATAAAAAATATCACAAAATTCTTCTAAGTCCCTCGGGAAGAGTGAAAGACGCGCACGTTCATTTTCAGAGCTCCTAGACCTTCCTATAAGAAGTTAGCCAAAAAGTAGCTTCGAAAAACGCTTAGGTTAAGTTTCAGAGTTGCTTCTAATGTACCAAAGCTGGACTTAGACATAATTTCACTCTCACAACATTATGGCTGGTTGGAGACAGTCCGAACCACAAGTACCGGGTCCATGGTTCTGGGCGTATACTGGGGGGACGGGGACGACTCCCATTAACCCCTGACTATACCGGAGATACGCTTATCACAATGCCTTTCTGGTCTGTGCTGAAGCAGGGCATTCTGGCAGCCAAGTGGCTTGACCTTTATTAGTGAGCCTGGTTACCCCAACTCGGAACTACAGACTTAGAAATCGCCAGCTCATATACAGTGCATAAAATATATTTATATATATACCCTTATACACCATTTTAATAAAAAATATCACAAAATTCTTCTAAGTCCCTCGGGAAGAGTGAAAGACGCGCACGTTCATTTTCAGAGCTCCTAGACCTTCCTATAAGAAGTTAGCCAAAAAGTAGCTTCGAAAAACGCTTAGGTTAAGTTTCAGAGTTGCTTCTAATGTACCAAAGCTGGACTTAGACATAATTTCACTCTCACAACATTATGGCTGGTTGGAGACAGTCCGAACCACAAGTACCGGGTCCATGGTTCTGGGCGTATACTGGGGAGACGGGGACGACTCCCATTAACCCCTGACTATACCGGAGATACGCTTATCACAATGCCTTTCTGGTCTGTGCTGAAGCAGGGCATTCTGGCAGCCAAGTGGCTTGACCTTTATTAGTGAGCCTGGTTACCCCCTCTCGGAACTACAGACTTAGAAATCGCCAGCTCATATACAGTGCATAAAATATATTTATATATATATACCCTTATATACCATTTTAATAAAAAATATCACAAAATTCTTCTAAGTCCCTCGGGAAGAGTGAAAGACGCGCACGTTCATTTTCAGAGCTCCTAGACCTTCCTATAAGAAGTTAGCCAAAAAGTAGCTTCGAAAAACGCTTAGGTTAAGTTTCAGAGTTGCTTCTAATGTACCAAAGCTGGACTTAGACATAATTTCACTCTCACAACATTATGGCTGGTTGGAGACAGTCCGAACCACAAGTACCGGGTCCATGGTTCTGGGCGTATACTGGGGGGACGGGGACGACTCCCATTAACCCCTGACTATACCGGAGATACGCTTATCACAATGCCTTTCTGGTCTGTGCTGAAGCAGGGCATTCTGGCAGCCAAGGGGCTTGACCTTTATTAGTGAGCCTGGTTACCCCCTCTCGGAACTACAGACTTAGAAATCGCCAGCTCATATACAGTGCATAAAATATATTTATATATATACCCTTATACACCATTTTAATAAAAAATATCACAAAATTCTTCTAAGTCCCTCGGGAAGAGTGAAAGACGCGCACGTTCATTTTCAGAACTCCTAGACCTTCCTATAAAAAGTTAGCCAAAAAGTAGCTTCGAAAAACGCTTAGGTTAAGTTTCAGAGTTGCTTCTAATGTACCGAAGCTGGACTTAGACATAATTTCACTCTCACAACATTATGGCTGGTTGGAGACAGTCCGAACCACAAGTACCGGGTCCATGGTTCTGGGCGTATACTGGGGGGACGGGGACGACTCCCATTAACCCCTGACTATATCGGGGATACGCTTATCACAATGCCTTTCTGGTCTGTGCTGAAGCAGGGCATTCTGGCAGCCAAGTGGCTTGACCTTTATTAGTGAGCCTGGTTACCCCCTCTCGGAACTACAGACTTAGAAATCGCCAGCTCATATACAGTGCATCAAATATATTTATATACTGTATATACCCTTATACACCATTTTAATAAAAAATATCACAAAATTCTTCTAAGTCCCTCGGGAAGAGTGAAAGACGCGCACGTTCATTTTCAGAGCTCCTAGACCTTCCTATAAGAAGTTAGCCAAAAAGTAGCTTCGAAAAACGCTTAGGTTAAGTTTCAGAGTTGCTTCTAATGTACCAAAGCTGGACTTAGACATAATTTCACTCTCACAACATTATGGCTGGTTGGAGACCGTCCGAACCACAAGTACCGGGTCCATGGTTCTGGGCGTATACTGGGGGGACGGGGACGACTCCCATTAACCCCTGACTATACCGGAGATACGCTTATCACAATGCCTTTCTGGTCTGTGCTGAAGCAGGGCATTCTGGCAGCCAAGTGGCTTGACCTTTATTAGTGAGCCTGGTTACCCCCTCTCGGAACTACAGACTTAGAAATCGCCAGCTCATATACAGTGCATAAAATATATTTATATATATATACCCTTATACACCATTTTAATAAAAAATATCACAAAATTCTTCTAAGTCCCACGGGAAGAGTGAAAGACGCGCACGTTCATTTTCAGAACTCCTAGACCTTCCTATAAAAAGTTAGCCAAAAAGTTGCTTCGAAAAACGCTTAGGTTAAGTTTCAGAGTTGCTTCTAATGTACCGAAGCTGGACTTAGACATAATTTCACTCTCACAACATTATGGCTGGTTGGAGACATTCCGAACCACAAGTACCGGGTCAATGGTTCTGGGCGTATACTGGGGGGACGGGGACGACTCCCATTAACCCCTGACTATACCGGAGATACGCTTATCACAATTCCTTTCTCGTCTGTGCTGAAGCAGGGCATTCTGGCAGCCAAGTGGCTTGACCTTTATTAGTGAGCCTGGTTACCCCCTCTCGGAACCACAGACTTAGAAATCGCCAGATCATATACAGTGCATAAAATATATTTATATATATACCCTTATACACCATTTTAATAAAAAAATCACAAAATTCTTCTAAGTCCCTCGGGAAGAGTGAAAGACGCGCACGTTCATTTTCAGAGCTCCTAGACCTTCCTATAAGAAGTTAGCCAAAAAGTAGCTTCGAAAAACGCTTAGGTTAAGTTTCAGAGTTGCTTCTAATGTACCAAAGCTGGACTTAGACATAATTTCACTCTCACAACATTATGGCTGGTTGGAGACCGTCCGAACCACAAGTACCGGGTCCATGGTTCTGGGCGTATACTGGGGGGACGGGGACGACTCCCATTAACCCCTGACTATACCGGAGATACGCTTATCACAATGCCTTTCTGGTCTGTGCTGAAGCAGGGCATTCTGGCAGCCAAGTGGCTTGACCTTTATTAGTGAGCCTGGTTACCCCCTCTCGGAACTACAGACTTAGAAATCGCCAGCTCATATACAGTGCATAAAATATATTTATATATATATACCCTTATACACCATTTTAATAAAAAATATCACAAAATTCTTCTACTGTAAGTCCCACGGGAAGAGTGAAAGACGCGCACGTTCATTTTCAGAACTCCTAGACCTTCCTATAAAAAGTTAGCCAAAAAGTTGCTTCGAAAAACGCTTAGGTTAAGTTTCAGAGTTGCTTCTAATGTACCGAAGCTGGACTTAGACATAATTTCACTCTCACAACATTATGGCTGGTTGGAGACATTCCGAACCACAAGTACCGGGTCAATGGTTCTGGGCGTATACTGGGGGGACGGGGACGACTCCCATTAACCCCTGACTATACCGGAGATACGCTTATCACAATGCCTTTCTGGTCTGTGCTGAAGCAGGGCATTCTGGCAGCCAAGTGGCTTGACCTTTATTAGTGAGCCTGGTTACCCCCTCTCGGAACCACAGACTTAGAAATCGCCAGATCATATACAGTGCATAAAATATATTTATATATATACCCTTATACACCATTTTAATAAAAAAATCACAAAATTCTTCTAAGTCCCTCGGGAAGAGTGAAAGACGCGCACGTTCATTTTCAGAGCTCCTAGACCTTCCTATAAGAAGTTAGCCAAAAAGTAGCTTCGAAAAACGCTTAGGTTAAGTTTCAGAGTTGCTTCTAATGTACCAAAGCTGGACTTAGACATAATTTCACTCTCACAACATTATGGCTGGTTGGAGACAGTCCGAACCACAAGTACCGGGTCAATGGTTCTGGGCGTATACTGGGGGGACGGGGACGACTCCCATTAACCCCTGACTATACCGGAGATACGCTTATCACAATGCCTTTCTGGTCTGTGCTGAAGCAGGGCATTCTGGCAGCCAAGTGGCTTGACCTTTATTAGTGAGCCTGGTTACCCCCTCTCGGAACCACAGACTTAGAAATCGCCAGCTCATATACAGTGCATAAAATATATTTATATATATATAAACTTATACACCATTTTAATAAAAAATATCACAAAATTCTTCTAAGTCCCTCGGGAAGAGTGAAAGACGCGCACGTTCATTTTCAGAGCTCCTAGACCTTCCTATAAGAAGTTAGCCAAAAAGTAGCTTCGAAAAACGCTTAGGTTAAGTTTCAGAGTTGCTTCTAATGTACCAAAGCTGGACTTAGACATAATTTCACTCTCACAACATTATGGCTGGTTGGAGACAGTCCGAACCACAAGTACCGGGTCCATGGTTCTGGGCGTATACTGGGGAGACGGGGACGACTCCCATTAACCCCTGACTATACCGGAGATACGCTTATCACAATGCCTTTCTGGTCTGTGCTGAAGCAGGGCATTCTGGCAGCCAAGTGGCTTGACCTTTATTAGTGAGCCTGGTTACCCCCTCTCGGAACTACAGACTTAGAAATCGCCAGCTCATATACAGTGCATAAAATATATTTATATATATACCCTTATACACCATTTTAATAAAAAATATCACAAAATTCTTCTAAGTCCCTCGGGAAGAGTGAAAGACGCGCACGTTCATTTTCAGAACTCCTAGACCTTCCTATAAAAAGTTAGCCAAAAAGTAGCTTCGAAAAACGCTTAGGTTAAGTTTCAGAGTTGCTTCTAATGTACCGAAGCTGGACTTAGACATAATTTCACTCTCACAACATTATGGCTGGTTGGAGACAGTCCGAACCACAAGTACCGGGTCAATGGTTCTGGGCGTATACTGGGGGGACGGGGACGACTCCCATTAACCCCTGACTATACCGGAGATACGCTTATCACAATGCCTTTCTGGTCTGTGCTGAAGCAGGGCATTCTGGCAGCCAAGTGGCTTGACCTTTATTAGTGAGCCTGGTTACCCCCTCTCGGAACCACAGACTTAGAAATCGCCAGCTCATATACAGTGCATAAAATATATTTTTATATATATACCCTTATACACCATTTTAATAAAAAATATCACAAAATTCTTCTAAGTCCCTCGGGAAGAGTGAAAGACGCGCACGTTCATTTTCAGAGCTCCTAGACCTTCCTATAAGAAGTTAGCCAAAAAGTAGCTTCGAAAAACGCTTAGGTTAAGTTTCAGAGTTGCTTCTAATGTACCGAAGCTGGACTTAGACATAATTTCACTCTCACAACATTATGGCTGGTTGGAGACAGTCCGAACCACAAGTACCGGGTCCATGGTTCTGGGCGTATACTGGGGGGACGGGGACGACTCCCATTAACCCCTGACTATACCGGGGATACGCTTATCACAATGCCTTTCTGGTCTGTGCTGAAGCAGGGCATTCTGGCAGCCAAGTGGCTTGACCTTTATTAGTGAGCCTGGTTACCCCCTCTCGGAACTACAGACTTAGAAATCGCCAGCTCATATACAGTGCATAAAATATATTTATATATATACCCTTATACACCATTTTAATAAAAAATATCACAAAATTCTTCTAAGTCCCTCGGGAAGAGTGAAAGACGCGCACGTTCATTTTCAGAGCTCCTAGACCTTCCTATAAGAAGTTAGCCAAAAAGTAGCTTCGAAAAACGCTTAGGTTAAGTTTCAGAGTTGCTTCTAATGTACCAAAGCTGGACTTAGACATAATTTCACTCTCACAACATTATGGCTGGTTGGAGACAGTCCGAACCACAAGTACCGGGTCCATGGTTCTGGGCGTATACTGGGGGGACGGGGACGACTCCCATTAACCCCTGACTATACCGGAGATACGCTTATCACAATGCCTTTCTGGTCTGTGCTTAAGCAGGGCATTCTGGCAGCCAAGTGGCTTGACCTTTATTAGTGAGCCTGGTTACCCCCTCTCGGAACTACAGACTTAGAAATCGCCAGCTCATATACAGTGCATAAAATATATTTATATATATATACAGTACCCTTATACACCATTTTAATAAAAAATATCACAAAATTCTTCTAAGTCCCACGGGAAGAGTGAAAGACGCGCACGTTCATTTTCAGAACTCCTAGACCTTCCTATAAAAAGTTAGCCAAAAAGTTGCTTCGAAAAACGCTTAGGTTAAGTTTCAGAGTTGCTTCTAATGTACCGAAGCTGGACTTAGACATAATTTCACTCTCACAACATTATGGCTGGTTGGAGACATTCCGAACCACAAGTACCGGGTCAATGGTTCTGGGCGTATACTGGGGGGACGGGGACGACTCCCATTAACCCCTGACTATACCGGAGATACGCTTATCACAATGCCTTTCTGGTCTGTGCTGAAGCAGGGCATTCTGGCAGCCAAGTGGCTTGACCTTTATTAGTGAGCCTGGTTACCCCCTCTCGGAACCACAGACTTAGAAATCGCCAGATCATATACAGTGCATAAAATATATTTATATATATACCCTTATACACCATTTTAATAAAAAAATCACAAAATTCTTCTAAGTCCCTCGGGAAGAGTGAAAGACGCGCACGTTCATTTTCAGAGCTCCTAGACCTTCCTATAAGAAGTTAGCCAAAAAGTAGCTTCGAAAAACGCTTAGGTTAAGTTTCAGAGTTGCTTCTAATGTACCAAAGCTGGACTTAGACATAATTTCACTCTCACAACATTATGGCTGGTTGGAGACAGTCCGAACCACAAGTACCGGGTCAATGGTTCTGGGCGTATACTGGGGGGACGGGGACGACTCCCATTAACCCCTGACTATACCGGAGATACGCTTATCACAATGCCTTTCTGGTCTGTGCTGAAGCAGGGCATTCTGGCAGCCAAGTGGCTTGACCTTTATTAGTGAGCCTGGTTACCCCCTCTCGGAACCACAGACTTAGAAATCGCCAGCTCATATACAGTGCATAAAATATATTTATATATATATACCCTTATACACCATTTTAATAAAAAATATCACAAAATTCTTCTAAGTCCCTCGGGAAGAGTGAAAGACGCGCACGTTCATTTTCAGAGCTCCTAGACCTTCCTATAAGAAGTTAGCCAAAAAGTAGCTTCGAAAAACGCTTAGGTTAAGTTTCAGAGTTGCTTCTAATGTACCAAAGCTGGACTTAGACATAATTTCACTCTCACAACATTATGGCTGGTTGGAGACAGTCCGAACCACAAGTACCGGGTCCATGGTTCTGGGCGTATACTGGGGAGACGGGGACGACTCCCATTAACCCCTGACTATACCGGAGATACGCTTATCACAATGCCTTTCTGGTCTGTGCTGAAGCAGGGCATTCTGGCAGCCAAGTGGCTTGACCTTTATTAGTGAGCCTGGTTACCCCCTCTCGGAACTACAGACTTAGAAATCGCCAGCTCATATACAGTGCATAAAATATATTTATATATATACCCTTATACACCATTTTAATAAAAAATATCACAAAATTCTTCTAAGTCCCTCGGGAAGAGTGAAAGACGCGCACGTTCATTTTCAGAACTCCTAGACCTTCCTATAAAAAGTTAGCCAAAAAGTAGCTTCGAAAAACGCTTAGGTTAAGTTTCAGAGTTGCTTCTAATGTACCGAAGCTGGACTTAGACATAATTTCACTCTCACAACATTATGGCTGGTTGGAGACAGTCCGAACCACAAGTACCGGGTCAATGGTTCTGGGCGTATACTGGGGGGACGGGGACGACTCCCATTAACCCCTGACTATACCGGAGATACGCTTATCACAATGCCTTTCTGGTCTGTGCTGAAGCAGGGCATTCTGGCAGCCAAGTGGCTTGACCTTTATTAGTGAGCCTGGTTACCCCCTCTCGGAACCACAGACTTAGAAATCGCCAGCTCATATACAGTGCATAAAATATATTTATATATATATACCCTTATACACCATTTTAATAAAAAATATCACAAAATTCTTCTAAGTCCCTCGGGAAGAGTGAAAGACGCGCACGTTCATTTTCAGAGCTCCTAGACCTTCCTATAAGAAGTTAGCCAAAAAGTAGCTTCGAAAAACGCTTAGGTTAAGTTTCAGAGTTGCTTCTAATGTACCGAAGCTGGACTTAGACATAATTTCACTCTCACAACATTATGGCTGGTTGGAGACAGTCCGAACCACAAGTACCGGGTCCATGGTTCTGGGCGTATACTGGGGGGACGGGGACGACTCCCATTAACCCCTGACTATACCGGGGATACGCTTATCACAATGCCTTTCTGGTCTGTGCTGAAGCAGGGCATTCTGGCAGCCAAGTGGCTTGACCTTTATTAGTGAGCCTGGTTACCCCCTCTCGGAACTACAGACTTAGAAATCGCCAGCTCATATACAGTGCATAAAATATATTTATATATATACCCTTATACACCATTTTAATAAAAAATATCACAAAATTCTTCTAAGTCCCTCGGGAAGAGTGAAAGACGCGCACGTTCATTTTCAGAGCTCCTAGACCTTCCTATAAGAAGTTAGCCAAAAAGTAGCTTCGAAAAACGCTTAGGTTAAGTTTCAGAGTTGCTTCTAATGTACCGAAGCTGGACTTAGACATAATTTCACTCTCACAACATTATGGCTGGTTGGAGACAGTCCGAACCACAAGTACCGGGTCCATGGTTCTGGGCGTATACTGGGGGGACGGGGACGACTCCCATTAACCCCTGACTATACCGGGGATACGCTTATCACAATGCCTTTCTGGTCTGTGCTGAAGCAGGGCATTCTGGCAGCCAAGTGGCTTGACCTTTATTAGTGAGCCTGGTTACCCCCTCTCGGAACTACAGACTTAGAAATCGCCAGCTCATATACAGTGCATAAAATATATTTATATATATACCCTTATACACCATTTTAATAAAAAATATCACAAAATTCTTCTAAGTCCCTCGGGAAGAGTGAAAGACGCGCACGTTCATTTTCAGAGCTCCTAGACCTTCCTATAAGAAGTTAGCCAAAAAGTAGCTTCGAAAAACGCTTAGGTTAAGTTTCAGAGTTGCTTCTAATGTACCAAAGCTGGACTTAGACATAATTTCACTCTCACAACATTATGGCTGGTTGGAGACAGTCCGAACCACAAGTACCGGGTCCATGGTTCTGGGCGTATACTGGGGGGACGGGGACGACTCCCATTAACCCCTGACTATACCGGAGATACGCTTATCACAATGCCTTTCTGGTCTGTGCTGAAGCAGGGCATTCTGGCAGCCAAGTGGCTTGACCTTTATTAGTGAGCCTGGTTACCCCCTCTCGGAACTACAGACTTAGAAATCGCCAGCTCATATACAGTGCATAAAATATATTTATATATATACCCTTATACACCATTTTAATAAAAAATATCACAAAATTCTTCTAAGTCCCTCGGGAAGAGTGAAAGACGCGCACGTTCATTTTCAGAGCTCCTAGACCTTCCTATAAGAAGTTAGCCAAAAAGTAGCTTCGAAAAACGCTTAGGTTAAGTTTCAGAGTTGCTTCTAATGTACCGAAGCTGGACTTAGACATAATTTCACTCTCACAACATTATGGCTGGTTGGAGACAGTTCGAACCACAAGTACCGGGTCCATGGTTCTGGGCGTATACTGGGGGGACGGGGGGGACTCCCATTAACCCCTGACTATACCGGGGAAACGCTTATCACAATGCCTTTCTGGTCTGTGCTGAAGCAGGACATTCTGGCAGCCAAGTGGCTTGACCTTTATTAGTGAGCCTGGTTACCGCCTGTCGGAACCACAGACTTAAAAATCGCCAGCTCATATACAGTGCATAAAATATATTTATATATATACCCTTATACACCATTTTAATAAAAAATATCACAAAATTCTTCTAAGTCCCTCGGGAAGAGTGAAAGACGCGCACGTTCATTTTCAGAGCTCCTAGACCTTCCTATAAGAAGTTAGCCAAAAAGTAGCTTCGAAAAACGCTTAGGTTAAGTTTCAGAGTTGCTTCTAATGTACCGAAGCTGGACTTAGACATAATTTCACTCTCACAACATTAGGGCTGGTTGGAGACAGTCCGAACCACAAGTACCGGGTCCATGGTTCTGGCGTACACTGGGGGGACGGGGACGACTCCCATTAACCCCTGACTATACCGGGGATACGCTTATCACAATGCCTTTCTGGTCTGTGCTGAAGCAGGGCATTCTGGCAGCCAAGTGGCTTGACCTTTATTAGTGAGCCTGGTTACCCCCTCTCGGAACTACAGACTTAGAAATCGCCAGCTCATATACAGTGCATAAAATATATTTATATATATACCCTTATACACCATTTTAATAAAAAATATCACAAAATTCTTCTAAGTCCCTCTGGAAGAGTGAAAGACGCGCACGTTCATTTTCAGAGCTCCTAGACCTTCCTATAAGAAGTTAGCCAAAAAGTAGCTTCGAAAAACGCTTAGGTTAAGTTTCAGAGTTGCTTCTAATGTACCGAAGCTGGACTTAGACATAATTTCACTCTCACAACATTATGGCTGGTTGGAGACAGTTCGAACCACAAGTACCGGGTCCATGGTTCTGGGCGTATACTGGGGGGACGGGGGGGACTCCCATTAACCCCTGACTATACCGGGGAAACGCTTATCACAATGCCTTTCTGGTCTGTGCTGAAGCAGGACATTCTGGCAGCCAAGTGGCTTGACCTTTATTAGTGAGCCTGGTTACCCCCTCTCGGAACCACAGACTTAGAAATCGCCAGCTCATATACAGTGCATAAAATATATTTATATATATACCCTTATACACCATTTTAATAAAAAATATCACAAAATTCTTCTAAGTCCCTCGGGAAGAGTGAAAGACGCGCACGTTCATTTTCAGAGCTCCTAGACCTTCCTATAAGAAGTTAGCCAAAAAGTAGCTTCGAAAAACGCTTAGGTTAAGTTTCAGAGTTGCTTCTAATGTACCAAAGCTGGACTTAGACATAATTTCACTCTCACAACATTACTGTATGGCTGGTTGGAGACAGTCCGAACCACAAGTACCGGGTCCATGGTTCTGGGCGTATACTGGGGGGACGGGGACGACTCCCATTAACCCCTGACTATACCGGGGATACGCTTATCACAATGCCTTTCTGGTCTGTGCTGAAGCAGGGCATTCTGGCAGCCAAGTGGCTTGACCTTTATTAGTGAGCCTGGTTACCCCCTCTCGGAACCACAGACTTAGAAATCGCCAGCTCATATACAGTGCATAAAATATATTTATATATATACCCTTATACACCATTTTAATAAAAAATATCACAAAATTCTTCTAAGTCCCTCGGGAAGAGTGAAAGACGCGCACGTTCATTTTCAGAGCTCCTAGACCTTCCTATAAGAAGTTAGCCAAAAAGTAGCTTCGAAAAACGCTTAGGTTAAGTTTCAGAGTTGCTTCTAATGTACCAAAGCTGGACTTAGACATAATTTCACTCTCACAACATTACTGTATGGCTGGTTGGAGACAGTCCGAACCACAAGTACCGGGTCCATGGTTCTGGGCGTATACTGGGGGGACGGGGACGACTCCCATTAACCCCTGACTATACCGGGGATACGCTTATCACAATGCCTTTCTGGTCTGTGCTGAAGCAGGGCATTCTGGCAGCCAAGTGGCTTGACCTTTATTAGTGAGCCTGGTTACCGCCTGTCGGAACCACAGACTTAAAAATCGCCAGCTCATATACAGTGCATAAAATATATTTATATATATACCCTTATACACCATTTTAATAAAAAATATCACAAAATTCTTCTAAGTCCCTCGGGAAGAGTGAAAGACGCGCACGTTCATTTTCAGAGCTCCTAGACCTTCCTATAAGAAGTTAGCCAAAAAGTAGCTTCGAAAAACGCTTAGGTTAAGTTTCAGAGTTGCTTCTAATGTACCGATGCTGGACTTAGACATAATTTCACTCTCACAACATTATGGTTGGTTGGAGACAGTCCGAACCACAAGTACCGGGTCCATGGTTCTGGGCGTATACTGGGGGGACGGGGACGACTCCCATTAACCCCTGACTATACCGGGGATACGCTTATCACAATGCCTTTCTGGTCTGTGCTGAAGCAGGGCATTCTGGCAGCCAAGTGGCTTGACCTTTATTAGTGAGCCTGGTTACCGCCTGTCGGAACCACAGACTTAAAAATCGCCAGCTCATATACAGTGCATAAAATATATTTATATATATACCCTTATACACCATTTTAATAAAAAATATCACAAAATTCTTCTAAGTCCCTCGGGAAGAGTGAAAGTCGCGCACGTTCATTTTCAGAGCTCCTAGACCTTCCTATAAGAAGTTAGCCAAAAAGTAGCTTCGAAAAACGCTTAGGTTAAGTTTCAGAGTTGCTTCTAATGTACCGAAGCTGGACTTAGACATAATTTCACTCTCACAACATTAGGGCTGGTTGGAGACAGTCCGAACCACAAGTACCGGGTCCATGGTTCTGGCGTACACTGGGGGGACGGGGACGACTCCCATTAACCCCTGACTATACCGGGGATAACTTATCACAATGCCTTTCTGGTCTGTGCTGAAGCAGGGCATTCTGGCAGCCAAGTGGCTTGACCTTTTTTAGTGAGCCTGGTTACCCCCTCTCGGAACTACAGACTTAGAAATCGCCAGCTCATATACAGTGCATAAAATATATTTATATATATACCCTTATACACCATTTTAATAAAAAATATCACAAAATTCTTCTTAGTCCCTCGGGAAGAGTGAAAGACGCGCACGTTCATTTTCAGAGCTCCTAGACCTTCCTATAAGAAGTTAGCCAAAAAGTAGCTTCGAAAAACGCTTAGGTTAAGTTTCAGAGTTGCTTCTAATGTACCGAAGCTGGACTTAGACATAATTTCACTCTCACAACATTAGGGCTGGTTGGAGACAGTCCGAACCACAAGTACCGGGTCCATGGTTCTGGGCGTATACTGGGGGGACGGGGACGACTCCCATTAACCCCTGACTATACCGGAGATACGCTTATCACAATGCCTTTCTGGTCTGTGCTGAAGCAGGGCATTCTGGCAGCCAAGTGGCTTGACCTTTATTAGTGAGCCTGGTTACCCCCTCTCGGAACTACAGACTTAGAAATCGCCAGCTCATATACAGTGCATAAAATATATTTATATATATACCCTTATACACCATTTTAATAAAAAATATCACAAAATTCTTCTAAGTCCCTCGGGAAGAGTGAAAGACGCGCACGTTCATTTTCAGAGCTCCTAGACCTTCCTATAAGAAGTTAGCCAAAAAGTAGCTTCGAAAAACGCTTAGGTTAAGTTTCAGAGTTGCTTCTAATGTACCGAAGCTGGACTTAGACATAATTTCACTCTCACAACATTATGGCTGGTTGGAGACAGTTCGAACCACAAGTACCGGGTCCATGGTTCTGGGCGTATACTGGGGGGACGGGGGGGACTCCCATTAACCCCTGACTATACCGGGGAAACGCTTATCACAATGCCTTTCTGGTCTGTGCTGAAGCAGGACATTCTGGCAGCCAAGTGGCTTGACCTTTATTAGTGAGCCTGGTTACCGCCTGTCGGAACCACAGACTTAAAAATCGCCAGCTCATATACAGTGCATAAAATATATTTATATATATACCCTTATACACCATTTTAATAAAAAATATCACAAAATTCTTCTAAGTCCCTCTGGAAGAGTGAAAGACTCGCACGTTCATTTTCAGAGCTCCTAGACCTTCCTATAAGAAGTTAGCCAAAAAGTAGCTTCGAAAAACGCTTAGGTTAAGTTTCAGAGTTGCTTCTAATGTACCGAAGCTGGACTTAGACATAATTTCACTTTCACAACATTAGGGCTGGTTGGAGACAGTCCGAACCACAAGTACCGGGTCCATGGTTCTGGCGTACACTGGGGGGACGGGGACGACTCCCATTAACCCCTGACTATACCGGGGATACGCTTATCACAATGCCTTTCTGGTCTGTGCTGAAGCAGGGCATTCTGGCAGCCAAGTGGCTTGACCTTTATTAGTGAGCCTGGTTACCCCCTCTCGGAACTACAGACTTAGAAATCGCCAGCTCATATACAGTGCATAAAATATATTTATATATATACCCTTATACACCATTTTAATAAAAAATATCACAAAATTCTTCTAAGTCCCTCTGGAAGAGTGAAAGACGCGCACGTTCATTTTCAGAGCTCCTAGACCTTCCTATAAGAAGTTAGCCAAAAAGTAGCTTCGAAAAACGCTTAGGTTAAGTTTCAGAGTTGCTTCTAATGTACCGAAGCTGGACTTAGACATAATTTCACTCTCACAACATTATGGCTGGTTGGAGACAGTTCGAACCACAAGTACCGGGTCCATGGTTCTGGGCGTATACTGGGGGGACGGGGGGGACTCCCATTAACCCCTGACTATACCGGGGAAACGCTTATCACAATGCCTTTCTGGTCTGTGCTGAAGCAGGACATTCTGGCAGCCAAGTGGCTTGACCTTTATTAGTGAGCCTGGTTACCCCCTCTCGGAACCACAGACTTAGAAATCGCCAGCTCATATACAGTGCATAAAATATATTTATATATATACCCTTATACACCATTTTAATAAAAAATATCACAAAATTCTTCTAAGTCCCTCGGGAAGAGTGAAAGACGCGCATGTTCATTTTCAGAGCTCCTAGACCTTCCTATAAGAAGTTAGCCAAAAAGTAGCTTCGAAAAACGCTTAGGTTAAGTTTCAGAGTTGCTTCTAATGTACCAAAGCTGGACTTAGACATAATTTCACTCTCACAACATTACTGTATGGCTGGTTGGAGACAGTCCGAACCACAAGTACCGGGTCCATGGTTCTGGGCGTATACTGGGGGGACGGGGACGACTCCCATTAAACCTTGACTATACCGGGGATACGCTTATCACAATGCCTTTCTGGTCTGTGCTGAAGCAGGGCATTCTGGCAGCCAAGTGGCTTGACCTTTATTAGTGAGCCTGGTTACCGCCTGTCGGAACCACAGACTTAAAAATCGCCAGCTCATATACAGTGCATAAAATATATTTATATATATACCCTTATACACCATTTTATTAAAAAATATCACAAAATTCTTCTAAGTCCCTCGGGAAGAGTGAAAGACGCGCACGTTCATTTTCAGAGCTCCTAGACCTTCCTATAAGAAGTTAGCCAAAAAGTAGCTTCGAAAAACGCTTAGGTTAAGTTTCAGAGTTGCTTCTAATGTACCGAAGCTGGACTTAGACATAATTTCACTCTCACAACATTATGGCTGGTTGGAGACAGTCCGAACCACAAGTACCGGGTCCATGGTTCTGGGCGTATACTGGGGGGACGGGGACGACTCCCATTAACCCCTGACTATACCGGGGATACGCTTATCACAATGCCTTTCTGGTCTGTGCTGAAGCAGGGCATTCTGGCAGCCAAGTGGCTTGACCTTTATTAGTGAGCCTGGTTACCGCCTGTCGGAACCACAGACTTAAAAATCGCCAGCTCATATACAGTGCATAAAATATATTTATATATATACCCTTATACACCATTTTAATAAAAAATATCACAAAATTCTTCTTAGTCCCTCGGGAAGAGTGAAAGACGCGCACGTTCATTTTCAGAGCTCCTAGACCTTCCTATAAGAAGTTAGCCAAAAAGTAGCTTCGAAAAACGCTTAGGTTAAGTTTCAGAGTTGCTTCTAATGTACCGAAGCTGGACTTAGACATAATTTCACTCTCACAACATTAGGGCTGGTTGGAGACAGTCCGAACCACAAGTACCGGGTTCATGGTTCTGGCGTACACTGGGGGGACGGGGACGACTCCCATTAACCCCTGACTATACCGGGGATACGCTTATCACAATGCCTTTCTGGTCTGTGCTGAAGCAGGGCATTCTGGCAGCCAAGTGGCTTGACCTTTTTTAGTGAGCCTGGTTACCCCCTCTCGGAACTACAGACTTAGAAATCGCCAGCTCATATACAGTGCATAAAATATATTTATATATATACCCTTATACACCATTTTAATAAAAAATATCACAAAATTCTTCTAAGTCCCTTGGGAAGAGTGAAAGACGCGCACGTTCATTTTCAGAGCTCCTAGACCTTCCTATAAGAAGTTAGCCAAAAAGTAGCTTCGAAAAACGCTTAGGTTAAGTTTCAGAGTTGCTTCTAATGTACCGAAGCTGGACTTAGACATAATTTCACTCTCACAACATTATGGCTGGTTGGAGACAGTTCGAACCACAAGTACCGGGTCCATGGTTCTGGGCGTATACTGGGGGGACGGGGGGGACTCCCATTAACCCCTGACTATACCGGGGAAACGCTTATCACAATGCCTTTCTGGTCTGTGCTGAAGCAGGACATTCTGGCAGCCAAGTGGCTTGACCTTTATTAGTGAGCCTGGTTACCCCCTCTCGGAACCACAGACTTAGAAATCGCCAGCTCATATACAGTGCATAAAATATATTTATATATATACCCTTATACACCATTTTAATAAAAAATATCACAAAATTCTTCTAAGTCCCTCGGGAAGAGTGAAAGACGCGCACGTTCATTTTCAGAGCTCCTAGACCTTCCTATAAGAAGTTAGCCAAAAAGTGGCTTCGAAAAACGCTTAGGTTAAGTTTCAGAGTTGCTTCTAATGTACCGAAGCTGGACTTAGACATAATTTCACTCTCACAACATTAGGGCTGGTTGGAGACAGTCCGAACCACAAGTACCGGGTCCATGGTTCTGGGCGTATACTGGGGGGACGGGGACGACTCCCATTAACCCCTGACTATACCGGGGATACGCTTATCACAATGCCTTTCTGGTCTGTGCTGAAGCAGGGCATTCTGGCAGCCAAGTGGCTTGACCTTTATTAGTGAGCCTGGTCACCGCCTGTCGGAACCACAGACTTAAAAATCGCCAGCTCATAAACAGTGCATAAAATATATTTATATATATACCCTTATACACCATTTTAATAAAAAATATCACAAAATTCTTCTAAGTCCCTCGGGAAGAGTGAAAGACGCGCACGTTCATTTTCAGAGCTCCTAGACCTTCCTATAAGAAGTTAGCCAAAAAGTAGCTTTCAAAAACGCTTAGGTTAAGTTTCAGAGTTGCTTCTAATGTACCGAAGCTGGACTTAGACATAATTTCACTCTCACAACATTATGGCTGGTTGGAGACAGTCCGAACCACAAGTACCGGGTCCATGGTTCTGGGCGTATACTGGGGGGACGGGGACGACTCCCATTAACCCCTGACTATACCGGGGATACGCTTATCACAATGCCTTTCTGGTCTGTGCTGAAGCAGGGCATTCTGGCAGCCAAGTGGCTTGACCTTTATTAGTGAGCCTGGTTACCCCCTCTCGGAACCACAGACTTAGAAATCGCCAGCTCATATACAGTGCATAAAATATATTTATATATATACCCTTATACACCATTTTAATAAAAAATATCACAAAATTCTTCTAAGTCCCTCGGGAAGAGTGAAAGACGCGCACGTTCATTTTCAGAGCTCCTAGACCTTCCTATAAGAAGTTAGCCAAAAAGTAGCTTCGAAAAACGCTTAGGTTAAGTTTCAGAGTTGCTTCTAATGTACCAAAGCTGGACTTAGACATAATTTCACTCTCACAACATTACTGTATGGCTGGTTGGAGACAGTCCGAACCACAAGTACCGGGTCCATGGTTCTGGGCGTATACTGGGGGGACGGGGACGACTCCCATTAACCCCTGACTATACCGGGGATACGCTTATCACAATGCCTTTCTGGTCTGTGCTGAAGCAGGGCATTCTGGCAGCCAAGTGGTTTGACCTTTATTAGTGAGCCTGGTTTTCCCCCTCTCGGAACTACAGACTTAGAAATCGCCAGCTCATATACAGTGCATAAAATATATTTATATATATACCCTTATACACCATTTTAATAAAAAATATCACAAAATTCTTCTAAGTCCCTCGGGAAGAGTGAAAGATGCGCACGTTCATTTTCAGAGCTCCTAGACCTTCCTATAAGAAGTTAGCCAAAAAGTCGTTTCGAAAAACGCTTAGGTTAAGTTTCAGAGTTGCTTCTAATGTACCAAAGTTGGACTTAGACATAATTTCACTCTCACAACATTATGGCTGGTTGGAGACAGTCCGAACCACAAGTACCGGGTCCATGGTTCTGGCGTACACTGGGGGGACGGGGACGACTCCCATTAACCCCATGACTATACCGGGGATACGCTTATCACAATGCCTTTCTGGTCTGTGCTGAAGCAGGGCATTCTGGCAGTCAAGTGGCTTGACCTTTTTTAGTGAGCCTGGTTACCCCCTTTTGAACTACAGACTTAGAAATCGCCAGCTCATATACAGTGCATAAAATATATTTATATACAGTATATACCCTTATACACCATTTTAATAAAAAATATCACAAAATTCTTCTAAGTCCCTCGGGAAGAGTGAAAGACGCGCACGTTCATTTTCAGAGCTCCTAGACCTTCCTATAAGAAGTTAGCCAAAAAGTAGCTTCGAAAAACGCTTAGGTTAAGTTTCAGAGTTGCTTCTAATGTACCGAAGCTGGACTTAGACATAATTTCACTCTCACAACATTATGGCTGGTTGGAGACAGTCCGAACCACAAGTACCGGGTCCATGGTTCTGGCGTACACTGGGGGGACGGGGACGACTCCCATTAACCCCTGACTATACCGGGGATACGCTTATCACAATGCCTTTCTGGTCTGTGCTGAAGCAGGGCATTCTGGCAGCCAAGTGGCTTGACCTTTTTTAGTGAGCCTGGTTACCCCCTCTCGGAACTACAGACTTAGAAATCGCCAGCTCATATACAGTGCATAAAATATATTTATATATATACCCTTATACACCATTTTAATAAAAAATATCACAAAATTCTTCTAAGTCCCTCGGGAAGAGTGAAAGACGCGCACGTTCATTTTCAGAGCTCCTAGACCTTCCTATAAGAAGTTAGCCAAAAAGTAGCTTCGAAAAACGCTTAGGTTAAGTTTCAGAGTTGCTTCTAATGTACCGAAGCTGGACTTAGACATAATTTCACTCTCACAACATTATGGCTGGTTGGAGACAGTTCGAACCACAAGTACCGGGTCCATGGTTCTGGGCGTATACTGGGGGGACGGGGGGGACTCCCATTAACCCCTGACTATACCGGGGAAACGCTTATCACAATGCCTTTCTGGTCTGTGCTGAAGCAGGACATTCTGGCAGCCAAGTGGCTTGACCTTTATTAGTGAGCCTGGTTACCCCCTCTCGGAACCACAGACTTAGAAATCGCCAGCTCATATACAGTGCATAAAATATATTTATATATATACCCTTATACACCATTTTAATAAAAAATATCACAAAATTCTTCTAAGTCCCTCGGGAAGAGTGAAAGACGCGCATGTTCATTTTCAGAGCTCCTAGACCTTCCTATAAGAAGTTAGCCAAAAAGTAGCTTCGAAAAACGCTTAGGTTAAGTTTCAGAGTTGCTTCTAATGTACCAAAGCTGGACTTAGACATAATTTCACTCTCACAACATTACTGTATGGCTGGTTGGAGACAGTCCGAACCACAAGTACCGGGTCCATGGTTCTGGGCGTATACTGGGGGGACGGGGACGACTCCCATTAAACCTTGACTATACCGGGGATACGCTTATCACAATGCCTTTCTGGTCTGTGCTGAAGCAGGGCATTCTGGCAGCCAAGTGGCTTGACCTTTATTAGTGAGCCTGGTTACCGCCTGTCGGAACCACAGACTTAAAAATCGCCAGCTCATATACAGTGCATAAAATATATTTATATATATACCCTTATACACCATTTTATTAAAAAATATCACAAAATTCTTCTAAGTCCCTCGGGAAGAGTGAAAGACGCGCACGTTCATTTTCAGAGCTCCTAGACCTTCCTATAAGAAGTTAGCCAAAAAGTAGCTTCGAAAAACGCTTAGGTTAAGTTTCAGAGTTGCTTCTAATGTACCGAAGCTGGACTTAGACATAATTTCACTCTCACAACATTATGGCTGGTTGGAGACAGTCCGAACCACAAGTACCGGGTCCATGGTTCTGGGCGTATACTGGGGGGACGGGGACGACTCCCATTAACCCCTGACTATACCGGGGATACGCTTATCACAATGCCTTTCTGGTCTGTGCTGAAGCAGGGCATTCTGGCAGCCAAGTGGCTTGACCTTTATTAGTGAGCCTGGTTACCGCCTGTCGGAACCACAGACTTAAAAATCGCCAGCTCATATACAGTGCATAAAATATATTTATATATATACCCTTATACACCATTTTAATAAAAAATATCACAAAATTCTTCTTAGTCCCTCGGGAAGAGTGAAAGACGCGCACGTTCATTTTCAGAGCTCCTAGACCTTCCTATAAGAAGTTAGCCAAAAAGTAGCTTCGAAAAACGCTTAGGTTAAGTTTCAGAGTTGCTTCTAATGTACCGAAGCTGGACTTAGACATAATTTCACTCTCACAACATTAGGGCTGGTTGGAGACAGTCCGAACCACAAGTACCGGGTTCATGGTTCTGGCGTACACTGGGGGGACGGGGACGACTCCCATTAACCCCTGACTATACCGGGGATACGCTTATCACAATGCCTTTCTGGTCTGTGCTGAAGCAGGGCATTCTGGCAGCCAAGTGGCTTGACCTTTTTTAGTGAGCCTGGTTACCCCCTCTCGGAACTACAGACTTAGAAATCGCCAGCTCATATACAGTGCATAAAATATATTTATATATATACCCTTATACACCATTTTAATAAAAAATATCACAAAATTCTTCTAAGTCCCTTGGGAAGAGTGAAAGACGCGCACGTTCATTTTCAGAGCTCCTAGACCTTCCTATAAGAAGTTAGCCAAAAAGTAGCTTCGAAAAACGCTTAGGTTAAGTTTCAGAGTTGCTTCTAATGTACCGAAGCTGGACTTAGACATAATTTCACTCTCACAACATTATGGCTGGTTGGAGACAGTTCGAACCACAAGTACCGGGTCCATGGTTCTGGGCGTATACTGGGGGGACGGGGGGGACTCCCATTAACCCCTGACTATACCGGGGAAACGCTTATCACAATGCCTTTCTGGTCTGTGCTGAAGCAGGACATTCTGGCAGCCAAGTGGCTTGACCTTTATTAGTGAGCCTGGTTACCCCCTCTCGGAACCACAGACTTAGAAATCGCCAGCTCATATACAGTGCATAAAATATATTTATATATATACCCTTATACACCATTTTAATAAAAAATATCACAAAATTCTTCTAAGTCCCTCGGGAAGAGTGAAAGACGCGCACGTTCATTTTCAGAGCTCCTAGACCTTCCTATAAGAAGTTAGCCAAAAAGTGGCTTCGAAAAACGCTTAGGTTAAGTTTCAGAGTTGCTTCTAATGTACCGAAGCTGGACTTAGACATAATTTCACTCTCACAACATTAGGGCTGGTTGGAGACAGTCCGAACCACAAGTACCGGGTCCATGGTTCTGGGCGTATACTGGGGGGACGGGGACGACTCCCATTAACCCCTGACTATACCGGGGATACGCTTATCACAATGCCTTTCTGGTCTGTGCTGAAGCAGGGCATTCTGGCAGCCAAGTGGCTTGACCTTTATTAGTGAGCCTGGTCACCGCCTGTCGGAACCACAGACTTAAAAATCGCCAGCTCATAAACAGTGCATAAAATATATTTATATATATACCCTTATACACCATTTTAATAAAAAATATCACAAAATTCTTCTAAGTCCCTCGGGAAGAGTGAAAGACGCGCACGTTCATTTTCAGAGCTCCTAGACCTTCCTATAAGAAGTTAGCCAAAAAGTAGCTTTCAAAAACGCTTAGGTTAAGTTTCAGAGTTGCTTCTAATGTACCGAAGCTGGACTTAGACATAATTTCACTCTCACAACATTATGGCTGGTTGGAGACAGTCCGAACCACAAGTACCGGGTCCATGGTTCTGGGCGTATACTGGGGGGACGGGGACGACTCCCATTAACCCCTGACTATACCGGGGATACGCTTATCACAATGCCTTTCTGGTCTGTGCTGAAGCAGGGCATTCTGGCAGCCAAGTGGCTTGACCTTTATTAGTGAGCCTGGTTACCCCCTCTCGGAACCACAGACTTAGAAATCGCCAGCTCATATACAGTGCATAAAATATATTTATATATATACCCTTATACACCATTTTAATAAAAAATATCACAAAATTCTTCTAAGTCCCTCGGGAAGAGTGAAAGACGCGCACGTTCATTTTCAGAGCTCCTAGACCTTCCTATAAGAAGTTAGCCAAAAAGTAGCTTCGAAAAACGCTTAGGTTAAGTTTCAGAGTTGCTTCTAATGTACCAAAGCTGGACTTAGACATAATTTCACTCTCACAACATTACTGTATGGCTGGTTGGAGACAGTCCGAACCACAAGTACCGGGTCCATGGTTCTGGGCGTATACTGGGGGGACGGGGACGACTCCCATTAACCCCTGACTATACCGGGGATACGCTTATCACAATGCCTTTCTGGTCTGTGCTGAAGCAGGGCATTCTGGCAGCCAAGTGGTTTGACCTTTATTAGTGAGCCTGGTTTTCCCCCTCTCGGAACTACAGACTTAGAAATCGCCAGCTCATATACAGTGCATAAAATATATTTATATATATACCCTTATACACCATTTTAATAAAAAATATCACAAAATTCTTCTAAGTCCCTCGGGAAGAGTGAAAGATGCGCACGTTCATTTTCAGAGCTCCTAGACCTTCCTATAAGAAGTTAGCCAAAAAGTCGTTTCGAAAAACGCTTAGGTTAAGTTTCAGAGTTGCTTCTAATGTACCAAAGTTGGACTTAGACATAATTTCACTCTCACAACATTATGGCTGGTTGGAGACAGTCCGAACCACAAGTACCGGGTCCATGGTTCTGGCGTACACTGGGGGGACGGGGACGACTCCCATTAACCCCATGACTATACCGGGGATACGCTTATCACAATGCCTTTCTGGTCTGTGCTGAAGCAGGGCATTCTGGCAGTCAAGTGGCTTGACCTTTTTTAGTGAGCCTGGTTACCCCCTTTTGAACTACAGACTTAGAAATCGCCAGCTCATATACAGTGCATAAAATATATTTATATACAGTATATACCCTTATACACCATTTTAATAAAAAATATCACAAAATTCTTCTAAGTCCCTCGGGAAGAGTGAAAGACGCGCACGTTCATTTTCAGAGCTCCTAGACCTTCCTATAAGAAGTTAGCCAAAAAGTAGCTTCGAAAAACGCTTAGGTTAAGTTTCAGAGTTGCTTCTAATGTACCGAAGCTGGACTTAGACATAATTTCACTCTCACAACATTATGGCTGGTTGGAGACAGTTCGAACCACAAGTACCGGGTCCATGGTTCTGGGCGTATACTGGGGGGACGGGGGGGACTCCCATTAACCCCTGACTATACCGGGGAAACGCTTATCACAATGCCTTTCTGGTCTGTGCTGAAGCAGGACATTCTGGCAGCCAAGTGGCTTGACCTTTATTAGTGAGCCTGGTTACCCCCTCTCGGAACCACAGACTTAGAAATCGCCAGCTCATATACAGTGCATAAAATATATTTATATATATACCCTTATACACCATTTTAATAAAAAATATCACAAAATTCTTCTAAGTCCCTCGGGAAGAGAGAAAGACGCGCACGTTCATTTTCAGAGCTCCTAGACCTTCCTATAAGAAGTTAGCCAAAAAGTAGCTTCGAAAAACGCTTAGGTTAAGTTTCAGAGTTGCTTCTAATGTACCAAAGCTGGACTTAGACATAATTTCACTCTCACAACATTACTGTATGGCTGGTTGGAGACAGTCCGAACCACAAGTACCGGGTCCATGGTTCTGGGCGTATACTGGGGGGACGGGGACGACTCCCATTAACCCCTGACTATACCGGGGATACGCTTATCACAATGCCTTTCTGGTCTGTGCTGAAGCAGGGCATTCTGGCAGCCAAGTGGCTTGACCTTTATTAGTGAGCCTGGTTACCGCCTGTCGGAACCACAGACTTAAAAATCGCCAGCTCATATACAGTGCATAAAATATATTTATATATATACCCTTATACACCATTTTAATAAAAAATATCACAAAATTCTTCTAAGTCCCTCGGGAAGAGTGAAAGACGCGCACGTTCATTTTCAGAGCTCCTAGACCTTCCTATAAGAAGTTAGCCAAAAAGTAGCTTCGAAAAACGCTTAGGTTAAGTTTCAGAGTTGCTTCTAATGTACCGAAGCTGGACTTAGACATAATTTCACTCTCACAACATTATGGCTGGTTGGAGACAGTCCGAACCACAAGTACCGGGTCCATGGTTCTGGGCGGATACTGGGGGGACGGGGACGACTCCCATTAACCCCTGACTATACCGGGGATACGCTTATCACAATGCCTTTCTGGTCTGTGCTGATGCAGGGCATTCTGGCAGCCAAGTGGCTTGACCTTTATTAGTGAGCCTGGTTACCGCCTGTCGGAACCACAGACTTAAAAATCGCCAGCTCATATACAGTGCATAAAATATATTTATATATATACCCTTATACACCATTTTAATAAAAAATATCACAAAATTCTTCTAAGTCCCTCGGGAAGAGTGAAAGACGCGCACGTTCATTTTCAGAGCTCCTAGACCTTCCTATAAGAAGTTAGCCAAAAAGTAGCTTCGAAAAACGCTTAGGTTAAGTTTCAGAGTTGCTTCTAATGTACCGAAGCTGGACTTAGACATAATTTCACTCTCACAACATTATGGCTGGTTGGAGACAGTCCGAACCACAAGTACCGGGTCCATGGTTCTGGGCGTATACTGGGGGGACGGGGACGACTCCCATTAACCCCTGACTATACCGGGGATACGCTTATCACAATGCCTTTCTGGTCTGTGCTGAAGCAGGGCATTCTGGCAGCCAAGTGGCTTGACCTTTATTAGTGAGCCTGGTTACCCCCTCTCGGAACTACAGACTTAGAAATCGCCAGCTCATATACAGTGCATAAAATATATTTATATATATATACCCTTATACACCATTTTAATAAAAAATATCACAAAATTCTTCTACAGTAAGTCCCTCGGGAAGAGTGAAAGATGCGCACGTTCATTTTCAGAGCTCCTAGACCTTCCTATAAGAAGTTAGCCAAAAAGTAGCTTCGAAAAACTCTTAGGTTAAGTTTCAGAGTTGCTTCTAATGTACCAAAGTTGGACTTACAGTAGACATAATTTCACTCTCACAACATTATGGCTGGTTGGAGACAGTCCGAACCACAAGTACCGGGTCCATGGTTCTGGCGTACACTGGGGGGACGGGGACGACTCCCATTAACCCCATGACTATACCGGGGATACGCTTATCACAATGCCTTTCTGGTCTGTGCTGAAGCAGGGCATTCTGGCAGTCAAGTGGCTTGACCTTTTTTAGTGAGCCTGGTTACCCCCTTTTGAACTACAGACTTAGAAATCGCCAGCTCATATACAGTGCATAAAATATATTTATATACAGTATATACCCTTATACACCATTTTAATAAAAAATATCACAAAATTCTTCTAAGTCCCTCGGGAAGAGTGAAAGACGCGCACGTTCATTTTCAGAGCTCCTAGACCTTCCTACAGTATAAGAAGTTAGCCAAAAAGTAGCTTCGAAAAACGCTTAGGTTAAGTTTCAGAGTTGCTTCTAATGTACCAAAGCTGGACTTAGACATAATTTCACTCTCACAACATTACTGTATGGCTGGTTGGAGACAGTCCGAACCACAAGTACCGGGTCCATGGTTCTGGGCGTATACTGGGGGGACGGGGACGACTCCCATTAACCCCTGACTATACCGGGGATACGCTTATCACAATGCCTTTCTGGTCTGTGCTGAAGCAGGGCATTCTGGCAGCCAAGTGGCTTGACCTTTATTAGTGAGCCTGGTTACCCCCTCTCGGAACTACAGACTTAGAAATCGCCAGCTCATATACAGTGCATAAAATATATTTATATATATACCCTTATACACCATTTTAATAAAAAATATCACAAAATTCTTCTAAGTCCCTCGGGAAGAGTGAAAGACGCGCACGTTCATTTTCAGAGCTCCTAGACCTTCCTATAAGAAGTTAGCCAAAAAGTAGCTTCGAAAAACGCTTAGGTTAAGTTTCAGAGTTGCTTCTAATGTACCGAAGCTGGACTTAGACATAATTTCACTCTCACAACATTATGGCTGGTTGGAGACAGTCCGAACCACAAGTACCGGGTCCATGGTTCTGGCGTACACTGGGGGGACGGGGACGACTCCCATTAACCCCTGACTATACCGGGGATACGCTTATCACAATGCCTTTCTGGTCTGTGCTGAAGCAGGGCATTCTGGCAGCCAAGTGGCTTGACCTTTTTTAGTGAGCCTGGTTACCCCCTCTCGGAACTACAGACTTAGAAATCGCCAGCTCATATACAGTGCATAAAATATATTTATATATATACCCTTATACACCATTTTAATAAAAAATATCACAAAATTCTTCTAAGTCCCTCGGGAAGAGTGAAAGACGCGCACGTTCATTTTCAGAGCTCCTAGACCTTCCTACAGTATAAGAAGTTAGCCAAAAAGTAGCTTCGAAAAACGCTTAGGTTAAGTTTCAGAGTTGCTTCTAATGTACCAAAGCTGGACTTAGACATAATTTCACTCTCACAACATTACTGTATGGCTGGTTGGAGACAGTCCGAACCACAAGTACCGGGTCCATGGTTCTGGGCGTATACTGGGGGGACGGGGACGACTCCCATTAACCCCTGACTATACCGGGGATACGCTTATCACAATGCCTTTCTGGTCTGTGCTGAAGCAGGGCATTCTGGCAGCCAAGTGGCTTGACCTTTATTAGTGAGCCTGGTTACCCCCTCTCGGAACTACAGACTTAGAAATCGCCAGCTCATATACAGTGCATAAAATATATTTATATATATACCCTTATACACCATTTTAATAAAAAATATCACAAAATTCTTCTAAGTCCCTCGGGAAGAGTGAAAGACGCGCACGTTCATTTTCAGAGCTCCTAGACCTTCCTATAAGAAGTTAGCCAAAAAGTAGCTTCGAAAAACGCTTAGGTTAAGTTTCAGAGTTGCTTCTAATGTACCGAAGCTGGACTTAGACATAATTTCACTCTCACAACCTTATGGCTGGTTGGAGACAGTCCGAACCACAAGTACCGGGTCCATGGTTCTGGGCGTATACTGGGGGGACGGGGACGACTCCCATTAACCCCTGACTATACCGGGGATACGCTTATCACAATGCCTTTCTGGTCTGTGCTGAAGCAGGGCATTCTGGCAGCCAAGTGGCTTGACCTTTATTAGTGAGCCTGGTTACCCCCTCTCGGAACTACAGACTTAGAAATCGCCAGCTCATATACAGTGCATAAAATATATTTATATATATACCCTTATACACCATTTTAATAAAAAATATCACAAAATTCTTCTACAGTAAGTCCCTCGGGAAGAGTGAAAGATGCGCACGTTCATTTTCAGAGCTCCTAGACCTTCCTATAAGAAGTTAGCCAAAAAGTAGCTTCGAAAAACTCTTAGGTTAAGTTTCAGAGTTGCTTCTAATGTACCAAAGTTGGACTTACAGTAGACATAATTTCACTCTCACAACATTATGGCTGGTTGGAGACAGTCCGAACCACAAGTACCGGGTCCATGGTTCTGGCGTACACTGGGGGGACGGGGACGACTCCCATTAACCCCATGACTATACCGGGGATACGCTTATCACAATGCCTTTCTGGTCTGTGCTGAAGCAGGGCATTCTGGCAGTCAAGTGGCTTGACCTTTTTTAGTGAGACTGGTTACCCCCTTTTGAACTACAGACTTAGAAATCGCCAGCTCATATACAGTGCATAAAATATATTTATATACAGTATATACCCTTATACACCATTTTAATAAAAAATATCACAAAATTCTTCTAAGTCCCTCGGGAAGAGTGAAAGACGCGCACGTTCATTTTCAGAGCTCCTAGACCTTCCTATAAAAAGTTAGCCAAAAAGTAGCTTCGAAAAACGCTTAGGTTAAGTTTCAGAGTTGCTTCTAATGTACCGAAGCTGGACTTAGACATAATTTCACTCTCACAACATTATGGCTGGTTGGAGACAGTCCGAACCACAAGTACCGGGTCCATGGTTCTGGGCGTATACTGGGGGGACGGGGACGACTCCCATTAACCCCTGACTATACCGGGGATACGCTTATCACAATGCCTTTCTGGTCTGTGCTGAAGCAGGGCATTCTGGCAGCCAAGTGGTTTGACATTTATTAGTGAGCCTGGTTACCCCCTCTCGGAACTACAGACTTAGAAATCGCCAGCTCATATACAGTGCATAAAATATATTTATATATATACCCTTATACACCATTTTAATAAAAAATATCACAAAATTCTTCTAAGTCCCTCGGGAAGAGTGAAAAACGCGCACGTTCATTTTCAGAGATCCTAGACCTTCCTATAAGAAGTTAGCCAAAAAGTAGCTTCGAAAAACGCTTAGGTTAAGTTTCAGAGTTGCTTCTAATGTACCGAAGCTGGACTTAGACATAATTTCACTCTCACAACATTATGGCTGGTTGGAGACAGTCCGAACCACAAGTACCGGGTCCATGGTTCTGGGCGTATACTGGGGGGACGGGGACGACTCCCATTAACCCCTGACTATACCGGGGATACGCTTATCACAATGCCTTTCTGGTCTGTGCTGAAGCAGGGCATTCTGGCAGCCAAGTGGCTTGACCTTTATTAGTGAGCCTGGTTACCCCCTCTCGGAACTACAGACTTAGAAATCGCCAGCTCATATACAGTGCATAAAATATATTTATATATATACCCTTATACACCATTTTAATAAAAAATATCACAAAATTCTTCTACAGTAAGTCCCTCGGGAAGAGTGAAAGATGCGCACGTTCATTTTCAGAGCTCCTAGACCTTCCTATAAGAAGTTAGCCAAAAAGTAGCTTCGAAAAACTCTTAGGTTAAGTTTCAGAGTTGCTTCTAATGTACCAAAGTTGGACTTACAGTAGACATAATTTCACTCTCACAACATTATGGCTGGTTGGAGACAGTCCGAACCACAAGTACCGGGTCCATGGTTCTGGCGTACACTGGGGGGACGGGGACGACTCCCATTAACCCCATGACTATACCGGGGATACGCTTATCACAATGCCTTTCTGGTCTGTGCTGAAGCAGGGCATTCTGGCAGACAAGTGGCTTGACCTTTTTTAGTGAGCCTGGTTACCCCCTTTTGAACTACAGACTTAGAAATCGCCAGCTCATATACAGTGCATAAAATATATTTATATACAGTATATACCCTTATACACCATTTTAATAAAAAATATCACAAAATTCTTCTAAGTCCCTCGGGAAGAGTGAAAGACGCGCACGTTCATTTTCAGAGCTCCTAGACCTTCCTATAAAAAGTTAGCCAAAAAGTAGCTTCGAAAAACGCTTAGGTTAAGTTTCAGAGTTGCTTCTAATGTACCGAAGCTGGACTTAGACATAATTTCACTCTCACAACATTATGGCTGGTTGGAGACAGTCCGAACCACAAGTACCGGGTCCATGGTTCTGGCGTACACTGGGGGGACGGGGGGGACTCCCATTAACCCCTGACTATACCGGGGATACGCTTATCACAATGCCTTTCTGGTCTGTGCTGAAGCAGGGCATTCTGGCAGCCAAGTGGCTTGACCTTTTTTAGTGAGCCTGGTTACCCCCTCTCGGAACTACAGACTTAGAAATCGCCAGCTCATATACAGTGCATAAAATATATTTATATATATACCCTTATACACCATTTTAATAAAAAATATCACAAAATTCTTCTAAGTCCCTCGGGAAGAGTGAAAGACGCGCACGTTCATTTTCAGAGCTCCTAGACCTTCCTACAGTATAAGAAGTTAGCCAAAAAGTAGCTTCGAAAAACGCTTAGGTTAAGTTTCAGAGTTGCTTCTAATGTACCAAAGCTGGACTTAGACATAATTTCACTCTCACAACATTACTGTATGGCTGGTTGGAGACAGTCCGAACCACAAGTACCGGGTCCATGGTTCTGGGCGTATACTGGGGGGACGGGGACGACTCCCATTAACCCCTGACTATACCGGGGATACGCTTATCACAATGCCTTTCTGGTCTGTGCTGAAGCAGGGCATTCTGGCAGCCAAGTGGCTTGACCTTTATTAGTGAGCCTGGTTACCCCCTCTCGGAACTACAGACTTAGAAATCGCCAGCTCATATACAGTGCATAAAATATATTTATATATATACCCTTATACACCATTTTAATAAAAAATATCACAACATTCTTATTATTCCCTCGGGAAGAGTGAAAGACGCGCACATTCATTTTCAGAGCTCCTAGACCTTCCTATAAGAAGTTAGCCAAAAAGTAGCTTCGAAAAACGCTTAGGTTAAGTTTCAGAGTTGCTTCTAATGTACCGAAGCTGGACTTAGACATAATTTCACTCTCACAACATTATGGCTGGTTGGAGACAGTCCGAACCACAAGTACCGGGTCCATGGTTCTGGGCGTATACTGGGGGGACGGGGACGACTCCCATTAACCCCTGACTATACCGGGGATACGCTTATCACAATGCCTTTCTGGTCTGTGCTGAAGCAGGGCATTCTGGCAGCCAAGTGGCTTGACCTTTATTAGTGAGCCTGGTTACCCCCTCTCGGAACTACAGACTTAGAAATCGCCAGCTCATATACAGTGCATAAAATATATTTATATATATACCCTTATACACCATTTTAATAAAAAATATCACAAAATTCTTCTACAGTAAGTCCCTCGGGAAGAGTGAAAGATGCGCACGTTCATTTTCAGAGCTCCTAGACCTTCCTATAAGAAGTTAGCCAAAAAGTAGCTTCGAAAAACTCTTAGGTTAAGTTTCAGAGTTGCTTCTAATGTACCAAAGTTGGACTTACAGTAGACATAATTTCACTCTCACAACATTATGGCTGGTTGGAGACAGTCCGAACCACAAGTACCGGGTCCATGGTTCTGGCGTACACTGGGGGGACGGGGACGACTCCCATTAACCCCATGACTATACCGGGGATACGCTTATCACAATGCCTTTCTGGTCTGTGCTGAAGCAGGGCATTCTGGCAGACAAGTGGCTTAACCTTTTTTAGTGAGCCTGGTTACCCCCTTTTGAACTACAGACTTAGAAATCGCCAGCTCATATACAGTGCATAAAATATATTTATATACAGTATATACCCTTATACACCATTTTAATAAAAAATATCACAAAATTCTTCTAAGTCCCTCGGGAAGAGTGAAAGACGCGCACGTTCATTTTCAGAGCTCCTAGACCTTCCTATAAAAAGTTAGCCAAAAAGTAGCTTCGAAAAACGCTTAGGTTAAGTTTCAGAGTTGCTTCTAATGTACCGAAGCTGGACTTAGACATAATTTCACTCTCACAACATTATGGCTGGTTGGAGACAGTCCGAACCACAAGTACCGGGTCCATGGTTCTGGCGTACACTGGGGGGACGGGGACGACTCCCATTAACCCCTGACTATACCGGGGATACGCTTATCACAATGCCTTTCTGGTCTGTGCTGAAGCAGGGCATTCTGGCAGCCAAGTGGCTTGACCTTTTTTAGTGAGCCTGGTTACCCCCTCTCGGAACTACAGACTTAGAAATCGCCAGCTCATATACAGTGCATAAAATATATTTATATATATACCCTTATACACCATTTTAATAAAAAATATCACAAAATTCTTCTAAGTCCCTCGGGAAGAGTGAAAGACGCGCACGTTCATTTTCAGAGCTCCTAGACCTTCCTACAGTATAAGAAGTTAGCCAAAAAGTAGCTTCGAAAAACGCTTAGGTTAAGTTTCAGAGTTGCTTCTAATGTACCAAAGCTGGACTTAGACATAATTTCACTCTCACAACATTACTGTATGGCTGGTTGGAGACAGTCCGAACCACAAGTACCGGGTCCATGGTTCTGGGCGTATACTGGGGGGACGGGGACGACTCCCATTAACCCCTGACTATACCGGGGATACGCTTATCACAATGCCTTTCTGGTCTGTGCTGAAGCAGGGCATTCTGGCAGCCAAGTGGCTTGACCTTTATTAGTGAACCTGGTTACCCCCTCTCGGAACTACAGACTTAGAAATCGCCAGCTCATATACAGTGCATAAAATATATTTATATATATACCCTTATACACCATTTTAATAAAAAATATCACAACATTCTTATTATTCCCTCGGGAAGAGTGAAAGACGCGCACATTCATTTTCAGAGCTCCTAGACCTTCCTATAAGAAGTTAGCCAAAAAGTAGCTTCGAAAAACGCTTAGGTTAAGTTTCAGAGTTGCTTCTAATGTACCGAAGCTGGATTTAGACATAATTTCACTCTCACAACATTAGGGCTGGTTGGAGACAGTCCGAACCACAAGTACCGGGTCCATGGTTCTGGCGTACACTGGGGGGACGGGGACGACTCCCATTAACCCCTGACTATACCGGGGATACGCTTATCACAATGCCTTTCTGGTCTGTGCTGAAGCAGGGCATTCTGGCAGCCAAGTGGCTTGACCTTTTTTAGTGAGCCTGGTTACCCCCTCTCGGAACTACAGACTTAGAAATCGCCAGCTCATATACAGTGCATAAAATATATTTATATATATACCCTTATACACCATTTTAATAAAAAATATCACAAAATTCTTCTAAGTCCCTCGGGAAGAGTGAAAGACGCGCACGTTCATTTTCAGAGCTCCTAGACCTTCCTATAAAAAGTTAGCCAAAAAGTAGCTTCGAAAAACGCTTAGGTTAAGTTTCAGAGTTGCTTCTAATGTACCGAAGCTGGACTTAGACATAATTTCACTCTCACAACATTATGGCTGGTTGGAGACAGTCCGAACCACAAGTACCGGGTCCATGGTTCTGGCGTACACTGGGGGGACGGGGACGACTCCCATTAACCCCTGACTATACCGGGGATACGCTTATCACAATGCCTTTCTGGTCTGTGCTGAAGCAGGGCATTCTGGCAGCCAAGTGGCTTGACCTTTTTTAGTGAGCCTGGTTACCCCCTCTCGGAACTACAGACTTAGAAATCGCCAGCTCATATACAGTGCATAAAATATATTTATATATATACCCTTATACACCATTTTAATAAAAAATATCACAAAATTCTTCTAAGTCCCTCGGGAAGAGTGAAAGACGCGCACGTTCATTTTCAGAGCTCCTAGACCTTCCTACAGTATAAGAAGTTAGCCAAAAAGTAGCTTCGAAAAACGCTTAGGTTAAGTTTCAGAGTTGCTTCTAATGTACCAAAGCTGGACTTAGACATAATTTCACTCTCACAACATTACTGTATGGCTGGTTGGAGACAGTCCGAACCACAAGTACCGGGTCCATGGTTCTGGGCGTATACTGGGGGGACGGGGACGACTCCCATTAACCCCTGACTATACCGGGGATACGCTTATCACAATGCCTTTCTGGTCTGTGCTGAAGCAGGGCATTCTGGCAGCCAAGTGGCTTGACCTTTATTAGTGAACCTGGTTACCCCCTCTCGGAACTACAGACTTAGAAATCGCCAGCTCATATACAGTGCATAAAATATATTTATATATATACCCTTATACACCATTTTAATAAAAAATATCACAACATTCTTATTATTCCCTCGGGAAGAGTGAAAGACGCGCACATTCATTTTCAGAGCTCCTAGACCTTCCTATAAGAAGTTAGCCAAAAAGTAGCTTCGAAAAACGCTTAGGTTAAGTTTCAGAGTTGCTTCTAATGTACCGAAGCTGGATTTAGACATAATTTCACTCTCACAACATTAGGGCTGGTTGGAGACAGTCCGAACCACAAGTACCGGGTCCATGGTTCTGGCGTACACTGGGGGGACGGGGACGACTCCCATTAACCCCTGACTATACCGGGGATACGCTTATCACAATGCCTTTCTGGTCTGTGCTGAAGCAGGGCATTCTGGCAGCCAAGTGGCTTGACCTTTTTTAGTGAGCCTGGTTACCCCCTCTCGGAACTACAGACTTAGAAATCGCCAGCTCATATACAGTGCATAAAATATATTTATATATATACCCTTATACACCATTTTAATAAAAAATATCACAAAATTCTTCTAAGTCCCTCGGGAAGAGTGAAAGACGCGCACGTTCATTTTCAGAGCTCCTAGACCTTCCTATAAGAAGTTAGCCAAAAAGTAGCTTCGAAAAACGCTTAGGTTAAGTTTCAGAGTTGCTTCTAATGTACCGAAGCTGGACTTAGACATAATTTCACTCTCACAACATTATGGCTGGTTGGAGACAGTTCGAACCACAAGTACCGGGTCCATGGTTCTGGGCGTATACTGGGGGGACGGGGGGGACTCCCATTAACCCCTGACTATACCGGGGAAACGCTTATCACAATGCCTTTCTGGTCTGTGCTGAAGCAGGACATTCTGGCAGCCAAGTGGCTTGACCTTTATTAGTGAGCCTGGTTACCCCCTCTCGGAACCACAGACTTAGAAATCGCCAGCTCATATACAGTGCATAAAATATATTTATATATATACCCTTATACACCATTTTAATAAAAAATATCACAAAATTCTTCTAAGTCCCTCGGGAAGAGTGAAAGACGCGCACGTTCATTTTCAGAGCTCCTAGACCTTCCTTTAAGAAGTTAGCCAAAAAGTAGCTTCGAAAAACGCTTAGGTTAAGTTTCAGAGTTGCTTCTAATGTACCAAAGCTGGACTTAGACATAATTTCACTCTCACAACATTACTGTATGGCTGGTTGGAGACAGTCCGAACCACAAGTACCGGGTCCATGGTTCTGGGCGTATACTGGGGGGACGGGGACGACTCCCATTAACCCCTGACTATACCGGGGATACGCTTATCACAATGCCTTTCTGGTCTGTGCTGAAGCAGGGCATTCTGGCAGCCAAGTGGCTTGACCTTTATTAGTGAGCCTGGTTACCGCCTGTCGGAACCACAGACTTAAAAATCGCCAGCTCATATACAGTGCATAAAATATATTTATATATATACCCTTATACACCATTTTAATAAAAAATATCACAAAATTCTTCTAAGTCCCTCGGGAAGAGTGAAAGACGCGCACGTTCATTTTCAGAGCTCCTAGACCTTCCTATAAGAAGTTAGCCAAAAAGTATCTTCGAAAAACGCTTAGGTTAAGTTTCAGAGTTGCTTCTAATGTACCGAAGCTGGACTTAGACATAATTTCACTCTCACAACATTATGGCTGGTTGGAGACAGTCCGAACCACAAGTACCGGGTCCATGGTTCTGGGCGTATACTGGGGGGACGGGGACGACTCCCATTAACCCCTGACTATACCGGGGATACGCTTATCACAATGCCTTTCTGGTCTGTGCTGATGCAGGGCATTCTGGCAGCCAAGTGGCTTGACCTTTATTAGTGAGCCTGGTTACCGCCTGTCGGAACCACAGACTTAAAAATCGCCAGCTCATATACAGTGCATAAAATATATTTATATATATACCCTTATACACCATTTTAATAAAAAATATCACAAAATTCTTCTAAGTCCCTCGGGAAGAGTGAAAGACGCGCACGTTCATTTTCAGAGCTCCTAGACCTTCCTATAAGAAGTTAGCCAAAAAGTAGCTTCGAAAAACGCTTAGGTTAAGTTTCAGAGTTGCTTCTAATGTACCGAAGCTGGACTTAGACATAATTTCACTCTCACAACATTATGGCTGGTTGGAGACAGTCCGAACCACAAGTACCGGGTCCATGGTTCTGGGCGTATACTGGGGGGACGGGGACGACTCCCATTAACCCCTGACTATACCGGGGATACGCTTATCACAATGCCTTTCTGGTCTGTGCTGAAGCAGGGCATTCTGGCAGCCAAGTGGCTTGACCTTTATTAGTGAGCCTGGTTACCCCCTCTCGGAACTACAGACTTAGAAATCGCCAACTCATATACAGTGCATAAAATATATTTATATATATACCCTTATACACCATTTTAATAAAAAATATCACAAAATTCTTCTAAGTCCCTCGGGAAGAGTGAAAGATGCGCACGTTCATTTTCAGAGCTCCTAGACCTTCCTATAAGAAGTTAGCCAAAAAGTAGCTTCGAAAAACGCTTAGGTTAAGTTTCAGAGTTGCTTCTAATGTACCAAAGTTGGACTTAGACATAATTTCACTCTCACAACATTATGGCTGGTTGGAGACAGTCCGAACCACAAGTACCGGGTCCATGGTTCTGGCGTACACTGGGGGGACGGGGACGACTCCCATTAACCCCTGACTATACCGGGGATACGCTTATCACAATACCTTTCTGGTCTGTGCTGAAGCAGGGAATTCTGGCAGCCAAGTGGCTTGACCTTTTTTAGTGAGCCTGGTTACCCCCTCTCGGAACTACAGACTTAGAAATCGCCAGCTCATATACAGTGCATAAAATATATTTATATACAGTATATACCCTTATACACCATTTTAATAAAAAATATCACAAAATTCTTCTAAGTCCCTCGGGAAGAGTGAAAGATGCGCACGTTCATTTTCAGAGCTCCTAGACCTTCCTATAAGAAGTTAGCCAAAAAGTAGCTTCGAAAAACGCGTAGGTTAAGTTTCAGAGTTGCTTCTAATGTACCAAAGCTGGACTTAGACATAATTTCACTCTCACAACATTATGGCTGGTTGGAGACAGTCCGAACCACAAGTACCGGGTCCATGGTTCTGGCGTACACTGGGGGGACGGGGACGACTCCCATTAACCCCTGACTATACCGGGGATACGCTTATCACAATGCCTTTCTGGTCTGTGCTGAAGCAGGGCATTCTGGCAGCCAAGTGGCTTGACCTTTATTAGTGAGCCTGGTTACCCCCTCTCGGAACCACAGACTTAGAAATCGCCAGCTCATATACAGTGCATAAAGTATATTTATATATATACCCTTATACACCATTTTAATAAAAAATATCACAAAATTCTTCTAAGTCCCTCGGGAAGAGTGAAAGACGCGAACGTTCATTTTCAGAGCTCCTAGACCTTCCTATAAGAAGTTAGCCAAAAAGTAGCTTCGAAAAACGCTTAGGTTAAGTTTCAGAGTTGCTTCTAATGTACCAAAGCTGGACTTAGACATAATTTCACTCTCACAACAGTATGGCTGGTTGGAGACAGTCCGAACCACAAGTACCGGGTCCATGGTTCTGGGCGTATACTGGGGGACGGGGACGACTCCCACTAACACCTGACTATACCGGGGATACGCGTATCACAATGCCTTACTGGTCTGTGCTGAAGCAGGGCATTCTGGAAGCCAAGTGGCTTGACCTTTATTAGTGAGCCTGGTTACCCCCTCTCGGAACCACAGACTTAGAAATCGCCAGCTCATATACAGTGCATAAAATATATTTATATATATACCCTTATACACCATTTTAATAAAAAATATCACAAAATTCTTCTAAGTCCCTCGGGAAGAGTGAAAGACGCGCACATTCATTTTCAGAGCTCCTAGGCCTTCCTATAAGAAGTTAGACAAAAAGTAGCTTCGAAAAATGCTTAGGTTAAGTTTCAGAGTTGCTTCTAATGTACCAAAGCTGGACTTAGACATAATTTCACTCTCACAACATTATGGCTGGTTGGAGACAGTCCGAACCACAAGTACCGGGTCCATGGTTCTGGGCGTATACTGGGGGGACGGGGACGACTCCCATTAACCCCTGACTATACCGGAGATACGCTTATCACAATGCCTTTCTGGTCTGTGCTGAAGCAGGGCATTCTGGCAGCCAAGTGGCTTGACCTTTATTAGTGAGCCTGGTTACCCCCTCTCGGAACCACAGACTTAGAAATCGCCAGCTTATATACAGTGCATAAAATATATTTATATATATACCCTTATACACCATTTTAATAAAAAATATCACAAAATTCTTCTAAGTCCGTCGGGAAGAGTGAAAGACGCGCACGTTCATTTTCAGAGCTCCTAGACCTTCCTATAAGAAGTTAGCCAAAAAGTAGCTTCGAAAAACGCTTAGGTTAAGTTTCAGAGTTGCTTCTAATGTACCAAAGCTGGACTTAGACATAATTTCACTCTCACAACATTATGGCTGGTTGGAGACAGTCCGAACCACAAGTACCGGGTCCATGGTTCTGGGCGTATACTGGGGGGACGGGGACGACTACCATTAACCCCTGACTATACCGGAGATACGCTTATCACAATGCCTTTCTGGTCTGTGCTGAAGCAGGGCATTCCGGCAGCCAAGTGGCTTGACCTTTATTAGTGAGCCTGGTTACCCCCTCTCGGAACCACAGACTTAGAAATCGCCAGCTCATATACAGTGCATAAAATATATTTATATATATACCCTTATACACCATTTTAATAAAAAATATCACAAAATTCTTCTAAGTCCCTCGGGAAGAGTGAAAGATACGCACGTTCATTTTCAGAGCTCCTAGACCTTCCTATAAGAAGTTAGCCAAAAAGTAGCTTCGAAAAACGCTTAGGTTAAGTTTCAGAGTTGCTTCTTATGTACCAAAGCTGGACTTAGACATAATTTCACTCTCACAACATTATGGCTGGTTGGAGACAGTCCGAACCACAAGTACCGGGTCCATGGTTCTGGCGTACACTGGGGGGACGGGGACGACTCCCATTAACCCCTGACTATACCGGGGATACGCTTATCACAATGCCTTTCTGGTCTGTGCTGAAGCAGGGCATTCTGGCAGCCAAGTGGCTTGACCTTTATTAGTGAGCCTGGTTACCCCCTCTCGGAACCACAGACTTAGAAATCGCCAGCTTATATACAGTGCATAAAATATATTTATATATATACCCTTATACACCATTTTAATAAAAAATATCACAAAATTCTTCTAAGTCCGTCGGGAAGAGTGAAAGACGCGCACGTTCATTTTCAGAGCTCCTAGACCTTCCTATAAGAAGTTAGCCAAAAAGTAGCTTCGAAAAACGCTTAGGTTAAGTTTCAGAGTTGCTTCTTATGTACCAAAGCTGGACTTAGACATAATTTCACTCTCACAACATTATGGCTGGTTGGAGACAGTCCGAACCACAAGTACCGGGTCCATGGTTCTGGGCGTATACTGGGGGGACGGGGACGACTCCCATTAACCCCTGACTATACCGGGGATACGCTTATCACAATGCCTTTCTGGTCTGTGCTGAAGCAGGGCATTCTGGCAGCCAAGTGGCATGACCTTTATTAGTGAGCCTGGTTACCCCCTCTCGGAACTACAGACTTAGAAATCGCCAGCTCATATACACTGCATAAAATATATTTATATATATACCCTTATACACCATTTTAATAAAAAATATCACAACATTCTTCTAAGTCCCTCGGGAAGAGTGAAAGATGCGCACGTTCATTTTCAGAGCTCCTAGACCTTCCTATAAGAAGTTAGCCAAAAAGAAGCTTCGAAAAACGCGTAGGTTAAGTTTCAGAGTTGCTTCTAATGTACCAAAGCTGGACGTAGACATAATTTCACTCTCACAACATTATGGCTGGTTGGAGACAGTCCGAACCACAAGTACCGGGTCCATGGTTCTGGCGTACACTGGGGGGACGGGGACGACTCCCATTAACCCCTGACTATACCGGGGATACGCTTATCACAATGCCTTTCTGGTCTGTGCTGAAGCAGGGCATTCTGGCAGCCAAGTGGCTTGACCTTTATTAGTGAGCCTGGTTACCCCCTCTCGGAACCACAGACTTAGAAATCGCCAGCTCATATACAGTGCATAAAATATATTTATATATATACCCTTATACACCATTTTAATAAAAAATATCACAAAATTCTTCTAAGTCCCTCGGGAAGAGTGAAAGACGCGAACGTTCATTTTCAGAGCTCCTAGACCTTCCTATAAGAAGTTAGCCAAAAAGTAGCTTCGAAAAACGCTTAGGTTAAGTTTCAGAGTTGCTTCTAATGTACCAAAGCTGGACTTAGACATAATTTCACTCTCACAACAGTATGGCTGGTTGGAGACAGTCCGAACCACAAGTACCGGGTCCATGGTTCTGGACGTATACTGGGGGGACGGGGACGACTCCCATTAACCCCTGACTATACCGGGGATACGCTTATCACAATGCCTTTCTGGTCTGTGCTGAAGCAGGGCATTCTGGCAGCCAAGTGGCTTGACCTTTATTAGTGAGCCTGGTTACCCCCTCTCGGAACTACAGACTTAGAAATCGCCAGCTCATATACAGTGCATAAAATATATTTATATATATACCCTTATACACCATTTTAATAAAAAATATCACAAAATTCTTCTAAGTCCCTCGGGAAGAGTGAAAGACGCGCACGTTCATTTTCAGATCTCCTAGACCTTCCTATAAGAAGTTAGCCAAAAAGTAGCTTCGAAAAACGCTTAGGTTAAGTTTCAGAGTTGCTTCTAATGTACCGAAGCTGGACTTAGACATAATTTCACTCTCACAACATTATGGCTGGTTGGAGACAGTCCGAAACACAAGTACCGGGTCCATGGTTCTGGGCGTATACTGGGGGACGGGGACGACTCCCATTAACCCCTGACTATACCGGGGATACGCGTATCACAATGCCTTACTGGTCTGTGCTGAAGCAGGGCATTCTGGAAGCCAAGTGGCTTGACCTTTATTAGTGAGCCTGGTTACCCCCTCTCGGAACCACAGACTTAGAAATCGCCAGCTCATATACAGTGCATAAAATATATTTATATATATACCCTTATACACCATTTTAATAAAAAATATCACAAAATTCTTCTAAGTCCCTCGGGAAGAGTGAAAGACGCGCACATTCATTTTCAGAGCTCCTAGGCCTTCCTATAAGAAGTTAGCCAAAAAGTAGCTTCGAAAAACGCTTAGGTTAAGTTTCAGAGTTGCTTCTAATGTACCAAAGCTGGACTTAGACATAATTTCACTCTCACAACATTATGGCTGGTTGGAGACAGTCCGAACCACAAGTACCGGGTCCATGGTTCTGGGCGTATACTGGGGGGACGGGGACGACTCCCATTAACCCCTGACTATACCGGAGATACGCTTATCACAATGCCTTACTGGTCTGTGCTGAAGCAGGGCATTCTGGCAGCCAAGTGGCTTGACCTTTATTAGTGAGCCTGGTTACCCCCTCTCGGAACCACAGACTTAGAAATCGCCAGCTTATATACAGTGCATAAAATATATTTATATATATACCCTTATACACCATTTTAATAAAAAATATCACAAAATTCTTCTAAGTCCGTCGGGAAGAGTGAAAGACGCGCACGTTCATTTTCAGAGCTCCTAGACCTTCCTATAAGAAGTTAGCCAAAAAGTAGCTTCGAAAAACGCTTACTGTAGGTTAAGTTTCAGAGGTGCTTCTAATGTACCAAAGCTGGACTTAGACATAATTTCACTCTCACAACATTATGGCTGGTTGGAGACATTCCGAACCACAAGTACCGGGTCCATGGTTCTGGGCGTATACTGGGGGGACGGGGACGACTACCATTAACCCCTGACTATACCGGAGATACGCTTATCACAATGCCTTTCTGGTCTGTGCTGAAGCAGGGCATTCTGGCAGCCAAGTGGCTTGACCTTTATTAGTGAGCCTGGTTACCCCCTCTCGGAACCACAGACTTAGAAATCGCCAGCTCATATACAGTGCATAAAATATATTTATATATATACCCTTATACACCATTTTAATAAAAAATATCACAAAATTCTTCTAAGTCCCTCGGGAAGAGTGAAAGACGCGCACATTCATTTTCAGAGCTCCTAGGCCTTCCTATAAGAAGTTAGACAAAAAGTAGCTTCGAAAAATGCTTAGGTTAAGTTTCAGAGTTGCTTCTAATGTACCAAAGCTGGACTTAGACATAATTTCACTCTCACAACATTATGGCTGGTTGGAGACAGTCCGAACCACAAGTACCGGGTCCATGGTTCTGGGCGTATACTGGGGGGACGGGGACGACTCCCATTAACCCCTGACTATACCGGAGATACGCTTATCACAATGCCTTTCTGGTCTGTGCTGAAGCAGGGCATTCTGACAGCCAAGTGGCTTGACCTTTATTAGTGAGCCTGGTTACCCCCTCTCGGAACCACAGACTTAGAAATCGCCAGCTCATATACAGTGCATAAAATATATTTATATATATACCCTTATACACCATTTTAATAAAAAATATCACAAAATTCTTCTAAGTCCCTCGGGAAGAGTGAAAGACGCGCACATTCATTTTCAGAGCTCCTAGGCCTTCCTATAAGAAGTTAGACAAAAAGTAGCTTCGAAAAATGCTTAGGTTAAGTTTCAGAGTTGCTTCTAATGTACCAAAGCTGGACTTAGACATAATTTCACTCTCACAACATTATGGCTGGTTGGAGACAGTCCGAACCACAAGTACCGGGTCCATGGTTCTGGGCGTATACTGGGGGGACGGGGACGACTCCCATTAACCCCTGACTATACCGGAGATACGCTTATCACAATGCCTTTCTGGTCTGTGCTGAAGCAGGGCATTCTGGCAGCCAAGTGGCTTGACCTTTATTAGTGAGCCTGGTTACCCCCTCTCGGAACCACAGACTTAGAAATCGCCAGCTTATATACAGTGCATAAAATATATTTATATATATACCCTTATACACCATTTTAATAAAAAATATCACAAAATTCTTCTAAGTCCGTCGGGAAGAGTGAAAGACGCGCACGTTCATTTTCAGAGCTCCTAGACCTTCCTATAAGAAGTTAGCCAAAAAGTAGCTTCGAAAAACGCTTAGGTTAAGTTTCAGAGTTGCTTCTAATGTACCAAAGCTGGACTTAGACATAATTTCACTCTCACAACATTATGGCTGGTTGGAGACAGTCCGAACCACAAGTACCGGGTCCATGGTTCTGGGCGTATACTGGGGGGACGGGGACGACTCCCATTAACCCCTGACTATACCGGGGATACGCTTATCACAATGCCTTTCTGGTCTGTGCTGAAGCAGGGCATTCTGGCAGCCAAGTGGCTTGACCTTTATTAGTGAGCCTGGTTACCCCTTCTCGGAACTACAGACTTAGAAATCGCCAGCTCATATACAGTGCATAAAATATATTTATATATATACCCTTATACACCATTTTAATAAAAAATATCACAAAATTCTTCTAAGTCCCTCGGGAAGAGTGAAAGACGCGCACGTTCATTTTCAGAGCTCCTAGACCTTCCTATAAGAAGTTAGCCAAAAAGTAGCTTCGAAAAACGCTTAGGTTAAGTTTCAGAGTTGCTTCTAATGTACCGAAGCTGGACTTAGACATAATTTCACTCTCACAACATTATGGCTGGTTGGAGACAGTCCGAAACACAAGTACCGGGTCCATGGTTCTGGGCGTATACTGGGGGACGGGGACGACTCCCATTAACCCCTGACTATACCGGGGATACGCGTATCACAATGCCTTACTGGTCTGTGCTGAAGCAGGGCATTCTGGAAGCCAAGTGGCTTGACCTTTATTAGTGAGCCTGGTTACCCCCTCTCGGAACCACAGACTTAGAAATCGCCAGCTCATATACAGTGCATAAAATATATTTATATATATACCCTTATACACCATTTTAATAAAAAATATCACAAAATTCTTCTAAGTCCCTAGGGAAGAGTGAAAGACGCGCACATTCATTTTCAGAGCTCCTAGGCCTTCCTATAAGAAGTTAGACAAAAAGTAGCTTCGAAAAATGCTTAGGTTAAGTTTCAGAGTTGCTTCTAATGTACCAAAGCTGGACTTAGACATAATTTCACTCTCACAACATTATGGCTGGTTGGAGACAGTCCGAACCACAAGTACCGGGTCCATGGTTCTGGGCGTATACTGGGGGGACGGGGACGACTCCCATTAACCCCTGACTATACCGGAGATACGCTTATCACAATGCCTTTCTGGTCTGTGCTGAAGCAGGGCATTCTGACAGCCAAGTGGCTTGACCTTTATTAGTGAGCCTGGTTACCCCCTCTCGGAACCACAGACTTAGAAATCGCCAGCTCATATACAGTGCATAAAATATATTTATATATATACCCTTATACACCATTTTAATAAAAAATATCACAAAATTCTTCTAAGTCCCTCGGGAAGAGTGAAAGACGCGCACATTCATTTTCAGAGCTCCTAGGCCTTCCTATAAGAAGTTAGACAAAAAGTAGCTTCGAAAAATGCTTAGGTTAAGTTTCAGAGTTGCTTCTAATGTACCAAAGCTGGACTTAGACATAATTTCACTCTCACAACATTATGGCTGGTTGGAGACAGTCCGAACCACAAGTACCGGGTCCATGGTTCTGGGCGTATACTGGGGGGACGGGGACGACTCCCATTAACCCCTGACTATACCGGAGATACGCTTATCACAATGCCTTTCTGGTCTGTGCTGAAGCAGGGCATTCTGGCAGCCAAGTGGCTTGACCTTTATTAGTGAGCCTGGTTACCCCCTCTCGGAACCACAGACTTAGAAATCGCCAGCTTATATACAGTGCATAAAATATATTTATATATATACCCTTATACACCATTTTAATAAAAAATATCACAAAATTCTTCTAAGTCCGTCGGGAAGAGTGAAAGACGCGCACGTTCATTTTCAGAGCTCCTAGACCTTCCTATAAGAAGTTAGCCAAAAAGTAGCTTCGAAAAACGCTTAGGTTAAGTTTCAGAGTTGCTTCTAATGTACCAAAGCTGGACTTAGACATAATTTCACTCTCACAACATTATGGCTGGTTGGAGACAGTCCGAACCACAAGTACCGGGTCCATGGTTCTGGGCGTATACTGGGGGGACGGGGACGACTCCCATTAACCCCTGACTATACCGGGGATACGCTTATCACAATGCCTTTCTGGTCTGTGCTGAAGCAGGGCATTCTGGCAGCCAAGTGGCTTGACCTTTATTAGTGAGCCTGGTTACCCCTTCTCGGAACTACAGACTTAGAAATCGCCAGCTCATATACAGTGCATAAAATATATTTATATATATACCCTTATACACCATTTTAATAAAAAATATCACAAAATTCTTCTAAGTCCCTCGGGAAGAGTGAAAGACGCGCACGTTCATTTTCAGAGCTCCTAGACCTTCCTATAAGAAGTTAGCCAAAAAGTAGCTTCGAAAAACGCTTAGGTTAAGTTTCAGAGTTGCTTCTAATGTACCGAAGCTGGACTTAGACATAATTTCACTCTCACAACATTATGGCTGGTTGGAGACAGTCCGAAACACAAGTACCGGGTCCATGGTTCTGGGCGTATACTGGGGGACGGGGACGACTCCCATTAACCCCTGACTATACCGGGGATACGCGTATCACAATGCCTTACTGGTCTGTGCTGAAGCAGGGCATTCTGGAAGCCAAGTGGCTTGACCTTTATTAGTGAGCCTGGTTACCCCCTCTCGGAACCACAGACTTAGAAATCGCCAGCTCATATACAGTGCATAAAATATATTTATATATATACCCTTATACACCATTTTAATAAAAAATATCACAAAATTCTTCTAAGTCCCTAGGGAAGAGTGAAAGACGCGCACATTCATTTTCAGAGCTCCTAGGCCTTCCTATAAGAAGTTAGACAAAAAGTAGCTTCGAAAAATGCTTAGGTTAAGTTTCAGAGTTGCTTCTAATGTACCAAAGCTGGACTTAGACATAATTTCACTCTCACAACATTATGGCTGGTTGGAGACAGTCCGAACCACAAGTACCGGGTCCATGGTTCTGGGCGTATACTGGGGGGACGGGGAGGACTCCCATTAACCCCTGACTATACCGGAGATACGCTTATCACAATGCCTTTCTGGTCTGTGCTGAAGCAGGGCATTCTGGCAGCCAAGTGGCTTGACCTTTATTAGTGAGCCTGGTTACCCCCTCTCGGAACCACAGACTTAGAAATCGCCAGCTTATATACAGTGCATAAAATATATTTAAATATATACCCTTATACACCATTTTAATAAAAAATATCACAAAATTCTTCTAAGTCCGTCGGGAAGAGTGAAAGACGCGCACGTTCATTTTCAGAGCTCCTAGACCTTCCTATAAGAAGTTAGCCAAAAAGTAGCTTCGAAAAACGCTTAGGTTAAGTTTCAGAGTTGCTTCTAATGTACCAAAGCTGGACTTAGACATAATTTCACTCTCACAACATTATGGCTGGTTGGAGACAGTCCGAACCACAAGTACCGGGTCCATGGTTCTGGGCGTATACTGGGGGGACGGGGACGACTCCCATTAACCCCTGACTATACCGGGGATACGCTTATCACAATGCCTTTCTGGTCTGTGCTGAAGCAGGGCATTCTGGCAGCCAAGTGGCTTGACCTTTATTAGTGAGCCTGGTTACCGCCTGTCGGAACCACAGACTTAAAAATCGCCAGCTCATATACAGTGCATAAAATATATTTATATATATACCCTTATACACCATTTTAATAAAAAATATCACAAAATTCTTCTAAGTCCCTCGGGAAGAGTGAAAGACGCGCACGTTCATTTTCAGAGCTCCTAGACCTTCCTATAAGAAGTTAGCCAAAAAGTAGCTTCGAAAAACGCTTAGGTTAAGTTTCAGAGTTGCTTCTAATGTACCAAAGCTGGACTTAGACATAATTTCACTCTCACAACATTATGGCTGGTTGGAGACAGTCCGAACCACAAGTACCGGGTCCATGGTTCTGGGCGTATACTGGGGGGACGGGGACGACTCCCATTAACCCCTGACTATACCGGGGATACGCTTATCACAATGCCTTTCTGGTCTGTGCTGAAGCAGGGCATTCTGGCAGCCAAGTGGCATGACCTTTATTAGTGAGCCTGGTTACCCCCTCTCGGAACCACAGACTTAGAAATCGCCAGCTCATATACACTGCATAAAATATATTTATATATATACCCTTATACACCATTTTAATAAAAAATATCACAAAATTCTTCTAAGTCCCTCGGGAAGAGTGAAAGATGCGCACGTTCATTTTCAGAGCTCCTAGACCTTCCTATAAGAAGTTAGCCAAAAAGTAGCTTCGAAAAACGCGTAGGTTAAGTTTCAGAGTTGCTTCTAATGTACCAAAGCTGGACTTAGACATAATTTCACTCTCACAACATTATGGCTGGTTGGAGACAGTCCGAACCACAAGTACCGGGTCCATGGTTCTGGCGTACACTGGGGGGACGGGGACGACTCCCATTAACCCCTGACTATACCGGGGATACGCTTATCACAATGCCTTTCTGGTCTGTGCTGAAGCAGGGCATTCTGGCAGCCAAGTGGCTTGACCTTTATTAGTGAGCCTGGTTACCCCCTCTCGGAACCACAGACTTAGAAATCGCCAGCTCATATACAGTGCATAAAATATATTTATATATATACCCTTATACACCATTTTAATAAAAAATATCACAAAATTCTTCTAAGTCCGTCGGGAAGAGTGAAAGACGCGAACGTTCATTTTCAGAGCTCCTAGACCTTCCTATAAGAAGTTAGCCAAAAAGTAGCTTCGAAAAACGCTTAGGTTAAGTTTCAGAGTTGCTTCTAATGTACCAAAGCTGGACTTAGACATAATTTCACTCTCACAACAGTATGGCTGGTTGGAGACAGTCCGAACCACAAGTACCGGGTCCATGGTTCTGGACGTATACTGGGGGGACGGGGACGACTCCCATTAACCCCTGACTATACCGGGGATACGCTTATCACAATGCCTTTCTGGTCTGTGCTGAAGCAGGGCATTCTGGCAGCCAAGTGGCTTGACCTTTATTAGTGAGCCTGGTTACCCCCTCTCGGAACCACAGACTTAGAAATCGCCAGCTCATATACAGTGCATAAAATATATTTATATATATACCCTTATACACCATTTTAATAAAAAATATCACAAAATTCTTCTAAGTCCCTCGGGAAGAGTGAAAGACGCGCACGTTCATTTTCAGAGCTCCTAGACCTTCCTATAAGAAGTTAGCCAAAAAGTAGCTTCGAAAAACGCTTAGGTTAAGTTTCAGAGTTGCTTCTAATGTACCGAAGCTGGACTTAGACATAATTTCACTCTCACAACATTATGGCTGGTTGGAGACAGTCCGAACCACAAGTACCGGGTCCATGGTTCTGGGCGTATACTGGGGGACGGGGACGACTCCCATTAACCCCTGACTATACCGGGGATACGCGTATCACAATGCCTTACTGGTCTGTGCTGAAGCAGGGCATTCTGGAAGCCAAGTGGCTTGACCTTTATTAGTGAGCCTGGTTACCCCCTCTCGGAACCACAGACTTAGAAATCGCCAGCTCATATACAGTGCATAAAATATATTTATATATATACCCTTATACACCATTTTAATTAAAAAATATCACAAAATTCTTCTAAGTCCCTCGGGAAGAGTGAAAGACGCGCACATTCATTTTCAGAGCTCCTAGGCCTTCCTATAAGAAGTTAGACAAAAAGTAGCTTCGAAAAATGCTTAGGTTAAGTTTCAGAGTTGCTTCTAATGTACCAAAGCTGGACTTAGACATAATTTCACTCTCACAACATTATGGCTGGTTGGAGACAGTCCGAACCACAAGTACCGGGTCCATGGTTCTGGACGTATACTGGGGGGACGGGGACGACTCCCATTAACCCCTGACTATACCGGGGATACGCTTATCACAATGCCTTTCTGGTCTGTGCTGAAGCAGGGCATTCTGGCAGCCAAGTGGCTTGACCTTTATTAGTGAGCCTGGTTACCCCCTCTCGGAACCACAGACTTAGAAATCGCCAGCTCATATACAGTGCATAAAATATATTTATATATATACCCTTATACACCATTTTAATAAAAAATATCACAAAATTCTTCTAAGTCCCTCGGGAAGAGTGAAAGACGCGCACGTTCATTTTCAGAGCTCCTAGACCTTCCTATAAGAAGTTAGCCAAAAAGTAGCTTCGAAAAACGCTTAGGTTAAGTTTCAGAGTTGCTTCTAATGTACCGAAGCTGGACTTAGACATAATTTCACTCTCACAACATTATGGCTGGTTGGAGACAGTCCGAACCACAAGTACCGGGTCCATGGTTCTGGGCGTATACTGGGGGACGGGGACGACTCCCATTAACCCCTGACTATACCGGGGATACGCGTATCACAATGCCTTACTGGTCTGTGCTGAAGCAGGGCATTCTGGAAGCCAAGTGGCTTGACCTTTATTAGTGAGCCTGGTTACCCCCTCTCGGAACCACAGACTTAGAAATCGCCAGCTCATATACAGTGCATAAAATATATTTATATATATACCCTTATACACCATTTTAATTAAAAAATATCACAAAATTCTTCTAAGTCCCTCGGGAAGAGTGAAAGACGCGCACATTCATTTTCAGAGCTCCTAGGCCTTCCTATAAGAAGTTAGACAAAAAGTAGCTTCGAAAAATGCTTAGGTTAAGTTTCAGAGTTGCTTCTAATGTACCAAAGCTGGACTTAGACATAATTTCACTCTCACAACAGTATGGCTGGTTGGAGACAGTCCGAACCACAAGTACCGGGTCCATGGTTCTGGACGTATACTGGGGGGACGGGGACGACTCCCATTAACCCCTGACTATACCGGGGATACGCTTATCACAATGCCTTTCTGGTCTGTGCTGAAGCAGGGCATTCTGGCAGCCAAGTGGCTTGACCTTTATTAGTGAGCCTGGTTACCCCCTCTCGGAACCACAGACTTAGAAATCGCCAGCTCATATACAGTGCATAAAATATATTTATATATATACCCTTATACACCATTTTAATAAAAAATATCACAAAATTCTTCTAAGTCCCTCGGGAAGAGTGAAAGACGCGCACGTTCATTTTCAGAGCTCCTAGACCTTCCTATAAGAAGTTAGCCAAAAAGTAGCTTCGAAAAACGCTTAGGTTAAGTTTCAGAGTTGCTTCTAATGTACCGAAGCTGGACTTAGACATAATTTCACTCTCACAACATTATGGCTGGTTGGAGACAGTCCGAACCACAAGTACCGGGTCCATGGTTCTGGGCGTATACTGGGGGACGGGGACGACTCCCATTAACCCCTGACTATACCGGGGATACGCGTATCACAATGCCTTACTGGTCTGTGCTGAAGCAGGGCATTCTGGAAGCCAAGTGGCTTGACCTTTATTAGTGAGCCTGGTTACCCCCTCTCGGAACCACAGACTTAGAAATCGCCAGCTCATATACAGTGCATAAAATATATTTATATATATACCCTTATACACCATTTTAATTAAAAAATATCACAAAATTCTTCTAAGTCCCTCGGGAAGAGTGAAAGACGCGCACATTCATTTTCAGAGCTCCTAGGCCTTCCTATAAGAAGTTAGACAAAAAGTAGCTTCGAAAAATGCTTAGGTTAAGTTTCAGAGTTGCTTCTAATGTACCAAAGCTGGACTTAGACATAATTTCACTCTCACAACATTATGGCTGGTTGGAGACAGTCCGAACCACAAGTACCGGGTCCATGGTTCTGGACGTATACTGGGGGGACGGGGACGACTCCCATTAACCCCTGACTATACCGGGGATACGCTTATCACAATGCCTTTCTGGTCTGTGCTGAAGCAGGGCATTCTGGCAGCCAAGTGGCTTGACCTTTATTAGTGAGCCTGGTTACCCCCTCTCGGAACCACAGACTTAGAAATCGCCAGCTCATATACAGTGCATAAAATATATTTATATATATACCCTTATACACCATTTTAATAAAAAATATCACAAAATTCTTCTAAGTCCCTCGGGAAGAGTGAAAGACGCGCACGTTCATTTTCAGAGCTCCTAGACCTTCCTATAAGAAGTTAGCCAAAAAGTAGCTTCGAAAAACGCTTAGGTTAAGTTTCAGAGTTGCTTCTAATGTACCGAAGCTGGACTTAGACATAATTTCACTCTCACAACATTATGGCTGGTTGGAGACAGTCCGAACCACAAGTACCGGGTCCATGGTTCTGGGCGTATACTGGGGGACGGGGACGACTCCCATTAACCCCTGATTATACCGGGGATACGCGTATCACAATGCCTTACTGGTCTGTGCTGAAGCAGGGCATTCTGGAAGCCAAGTGGCTTGACCTTTATTAGTGAGCCTGGTTACCCCCTCTCGGAACCACAGACTTAGAAATCGCCAGCTCATATACAGTGCATAAAATATATTTATATATATACCCTTATACACCATTTTAATTAAAAAATATCACAAAATTCTTCTAAGTCCCTCGGGAAGAGTGAAAGACGCGCACATTCATTTTCAGAGCTCCTAGGCCTTCCTATAAGAAGTTAGACAAAAAGTAGCTTCGAAAAATGCTTAGGTTAAGTTTCAGAGTTGCTTCTAATGTACCAAAGCTGGACTTAGACATAATTTCACTCTCACAACATTATGGCTGGTTGGAGACAGTCCGAACCACAAGTACCGGGTCCATGGTTCTGGACGTATACTGGGGGGACGGGGACGACTCCCATTAACCCCTGACTATACCGGGGATACGCTTATCACAATGCCTTTCTGGTCTGTGCTGAAGCAGGGCATTCTGGCAGCCAAGTGGCTTGACCTTTATTAGTGAGCCTGGTTACCCCCTCTCGGAACCACAGACTTAGAAATCGCCAGCTCATATACAGTGCATAAAATATATTTATATATATACCCTTATACACCATTTTAATAAAAAATATCACAAAATTCTTCTAAGTCCCTCGGGAAGAGTGAAAGACGCGCACATTCATTTTCAGAGCTCCTAGGCCTTCCTATAAGAAGTTAGACAAAAAGTAGCTTCGAAAAATGCTTAGGTTAAGTTTCAGAGTTGCTTCTAATGTACCAAAGCCGGACTTAGACATAATTTCACTCTCACAACATTATGGCTGGTTGGAGACAGTCCGAACCACAAGTACCGGGTCCATGGTTCTGGCGTACACTGGGGGGACGGGGACGACTCCCATTAACCCCTGACTATACCGGGGATACGCTTATCACAATGCCTTTCTGGTCTGTGCTGAAGCAGGGCATTCTGGCAGCCAAGTGGCTTGACCTTTATTAGTGAGCCTGGTTACCCCCTCTCGGAACCACAGACTTAGAAATCGCCAGCTCATATACAGTGCATAAAATATATTTATATATATACCCTTATACACCATTTTAATTAAAAAATATCACAAAATTCTTCTAAGTCCCTCGGGAAGAGTGAAAGACGCGCACATTCATTTTCAGAGCTCCTAGGCCTTCCTATAAGAAGTTAGACAAAAAGTAGCTTCGAAAAATGCTTAGGTTAAGTTTCAGAGTTGCTTCTAATGTACCAAAGCTGGACTTAGACATAATTTCACTCTCACAACATTATGGCTGGTTGGAGACAGTCCGAACCACAAGTACCGGGTCCATGGTTCTGGACGTATACTGGGGGGACGGGGACGACTCCCATTAACCCCTGACTATACCGGGGATACGCTTATCACAATGCCTTTCTGGTCTGTGCTGAAGCAGGGCATTCTGGCAGCCAAGTGGCTTGACCTTTATTAGTGAGCCTGGTTACCCCCTCTCGGAACTACAGACTTAGAAATCGCCAGCTCATATACAGTGCATAAAATATATTTATATATATACCCTTATACACCATTTTAATAAAAAATATCACAAAATTCTTCTAAGTCCCTCGGGAAGAGTGAAAGACGCGCACATTCATTTTCAGAGCTCCTAGGCCTTCCTATAAGAAGTTAGACAAAAAGTAGCTTCGAAAAATGCTTAGGTTAAGTTTCAGAGTTGCTTCTAATGTACCAAAGCTGGACTTAGACATTATTTCACTCTCACAACATTATGGCTGGTTGGAGACAGTCCGAACCACAAGTACCGGGTCCATGGTTCTGGCGTACACTGGGGGGACGGGGACGACTCCCATTAACCCCTGACTATACCGGGGATACGCTTATCACAATGCCTTTCTGGTCTGTGCTGAAGCAGGGCATTCTGGCAGCCAAGTGGCTTGACCTTTATTAGTGAGCCTGGTTACCCCCTCTCGGAACCACAGACTTAGAAATCGCCAGCTCATATACAGTGCATAAAATATATTTATATATATACCCTTATACACCATTTTAATAAAAAATATCACAAAATTCTTCTAAGTCCCTCGGGAAGAGTGAAAGACGCGAACGTTCATTTTCAGAGCTCCTAGACCTTCCTATAAGAAGTTAGCCAAAAAGTAGCTTCGAAAAACGCTTAGGTTAAGTTTCAGAGTTGCTTCTAATGTACCGAAGCTGGACTTAGACATAATTTCACTCTCACAACATTATGGCTGGTTGGAGACAGTCCGAACCACAAGTACCGGGTCCATGGTTCTGGCGTACACTGGGGGGACGGGGACGACTCCCATTAACCCCTGACTATACCGGGGATACGCTTATCACAATGCCTTTCTGGTCTGTGCTGAAGCAGGGCATTCTGGCAGCCAAGTGGCTTGACCTTTTTTAGTGAGCCTGGTTACCCCCTCTCGGAACTACAGACTTAGAAATCGCCAGCTCATATACAGTGCATAAAATATATTTATATATATACCCTTATACACCATTTTAATAAAAAATATCACAAAATTCTTCTAAGTCCCTCGGAAAGAGTGAAAGACGCGCACGTTAATTTTCAGAGCTCCTAGACCTTCCTATAAGAAGTTAGCCAAAAAGTAGCTTCGAAAAACGCTTAGGTTAAGTTTCAGAGTTGCTTCTAATGTACCGAAGCTGGACTTAGACATAATTTCACTCTCACAACATTATGGCTGGTTGGAGACAGTCCGAACCACAAGTACCGGGTCCATGGTTCTGGGCGTATACTGGGGGGACGGGGGGGACTCCCATTAACCCCTGACTATACCGGGGATACGCTTATCACAATGCCTTTCTGGTCTGTGCTGAAGCAGGGCATTCTGGCAGCCAAGTGGCTTGACCTTTATTAGTGAGCCTGGTTACCCCCTCTCGGAACTACAGACTTAAAAATCGCCAGCTCATATACAGTGCATAAAATATATTTATATATATACCCTTATACACCATTTTAATAAAAAATATCACAAAATTCTTCTAAGTCCCTCGGGAAGAGTGAAAGACGCGCACGTTCATTTTCAGAGCTCCTAGACCTTCCTATAAGAAGTTAGCCAAAAAGTAACTTCGAAAAACGCTTAGGTTAAGTTTCAGAGTTGCTTCTAATGTACCGAAGCTGGACTTTGACATAATTTCACTCTCACAACATTATGGCTGTTTGGAGACAGTCCGAACCACAAGTACCGGGTCCATGGTTCTGGGCGTATACTGGGGGACGGGGACGACTCCCATTAACCCCTGACTATACCGGGGATACGCGTATCACAATGCCTTACTGGTCTGTGCTGAAGCAGGGCATTCTGGAAGCCAAGTGGCTTGACCTTTATTAGTGAGCCTGGTTACCCCCTCTCGGAACCACAGACTTAGAAATCGCCAGCTCATATACAGTGCATAAAATATATTTATATATATACCCTTATACACCATTTTAATAAAAAATATCACAAAATTCTTCTAAGTCCCTCGGGAAGAGTGAAAGACGCGCACGTTCATTTTCAGAGCTCCTAGACCTTCCTATAAGAAGTTAGCCAAAAAGTAGCTTCGAAAAACGCTTAGGTTAAGTTTCAGAGTTGCTTCTATTGTACCGAAGCTGGACTTAGACATAATTTCACTCTCACAACATTATGGCTGGTTGGAGACAGTACGAACCACAAGTACCGGGTCCATGGTTCTGGGCGTATACTGGGGGGACGGGGGGGACTCCCATTAACCCCTGACTATACCGGGGATACGCTTATCACAATGCCTTTCTGGTCTGTGCTGAAGCAGGGCATTCTGGCAGCCAAGTGGCTTGACCTTTATTAGTGAGCCTGGTTACCCCCTCTCGGAACCACAGACTTAGAAATCGCCAGCTTATATACAGTGCATAAAATATATTTATATATATACCCTTATACACCATTTTAATAAAAAATATCACAAAATTCTTCTAAGTCCGTCGGGAAGAGTGAAAGACGCGCACGTTCATTTTCAGAGCTCCTAGACCTTCCTATAAGAAGTTAGCCAAAAAGTAGCTTCGAAAAACGCTTAGGTTAAGTTTCAGAGTTGCTTCTAATGTACCAAAGCTGGACTTAGACATAATTTCACTCTCACAACATTATGGCTGGTTGGAGACAGTCCGAACCACAAGTACCGGGTCCATGGTTCTGGGCGTATACTGGGGGGACGGGGACGACTACCATTAACCCCTGACTATACCGGAGATACGCTTATCACAATGCCTTTCTGGTCTGTGCTGAAGCAGGGCATTCTGGCAGCCAAGTGGCTTGACCTTTATTAGTGAGCCTGGTTACCCCCTCTCGGAACCACAGACTTAGAAATCGCCAGCTCATATACAGTGCATAAAATATATTTATATATATACCCTTATACACCATTTTAATAAAAAATATCACAAAATTCTTCTAAGTACCTCGGGAAGAGTGAAAGACGCGCACGTTCATTTTCAGAGCTCCTAGACCTTCCTATAAGAAGTTAGCCAAAAAGTAGCTTCGAAAAACGCTTAGGTTAAGTTTCAGAGTTGCTTCTAATGTACCAAAGCTGGACTTAGACATAATTTCACTCTCACAACATTATGGCTGGTTGGAGACTTTCCGAACCACAAGTACCGGGTCCATGGTTCTGGGCGTATACTGGGGGGACGGGGACGACTACCATTAACCCCTGACTATACCGGAGATACGCTTATCACAATGCCTTTCTGGTCTGTGCTGAAGCAGGGCATTCTGGCAGCCAAGTGGCTTGACCTTTATTAGTGAGCCTGGTTACCCCCTCTCGGAACCACAGACTTAGAAATCGCCAGCTCATATACAGTGCATAAAATATATTTATATATATACCCTTATACACCATTTTAATAAAAAATATCACAAAATTCTTCTAAGTCCCTCGGGAAGAGTGAAAGATGCGCACGTTCATTTTCAGAGCTCCTAGACCTTCCTATAAGAAGTTAGCCAAAAAGTAGCTTCGAAAAACGCTTAGGTTAAGTTTCAGAGTTGCTTCTAATGTACCAAAGCTGGACTTAGACATAATTTCACTCTCACAACATTATGGCTGGTTGGAGACAGTCCGAACCACAAGTACCGGGTCCATGGTTCTGGCGTACACTGGGGGGACGGGGACGACTCCCATTAACCCCTGACTATACCGGGGATACGTTTATCACAATGCCTTTCTGGTCTGTGCTGAAGCAGGGCATTCTGGCAGCCAAGTGGCTCGACCTTTATTAGTGAGCCTGGTTACCCCCTCTCGGAACCACAGACTTAGAAATCGCCAGCTCATATACAGTGCATAAAATATATTTATATATATACCCTTATACACCATTTTAATAAAAAATATCACAAAATTCTTCTAAGTCCGTCGGGAAGAGTGAAAGACGCGAACGTTCATTTTCAGAGCTCCTAGACCTTCCTATAAGAAGTTAGCCAAAAAGTAGCTTCGAAAAACGCTTAGGTTAAGTTTCAGAGTTGCTTCTAATGTACCAAAGCTGGACTTAGACATAATTTCACTCTCACAACAGTATGGCTGGTTGGAGACAGTCCGAACCACAAGTACCGGGTCCATGGTTCTGGACGTATACTGGGGGGACGGGGACGACTCCCATTAACCCCTGACTATACCGGGGATACGCTTATCACAATGCCTTTCTGGTCTGTGCTGAAGCAGGGCATTCTGGCAGCCAAGTGGCTTGACCTTTATTAGTGAGCCTGGTTACCCCCTCTCGGAACTACAGACTTAGAAATCGCCAGCTCATATACAGTGCATAAAATATATTTATATATATACCCTTATACACCATTTTAATAAAAAATATCACAAAATTCTTCTAAGTCCCTCGGGAAGAGTGAAAGACGCGCACGTTCATTTTCAGAGCTTCTAGACCTTCCTATAAGAAGTTAGCCAAAAAGTAGCTTCGAAAAACGCTTAGGTTAAGTTTCAGAGTTGCTTCTAATGTACCGAAGCTGGACTTAGACATAATTTCACTCTCACAACATTATGGCTCGTTGGAGACAGTCCGAACCACAAGTACCGGGTCCATGGTTCTGGGCGTATACTGGGGGGACGGGGACGACTCCCATTAACCCCTGACTATACCGGGGATACGCTTATCACAATGCCTTTCTGGTCTGTGCTGAAGCAGGGCATTCTGGCAGCCAAGTGGCATGACCTTTATTAGTGAGCCTGGTTACCCCCTCTCGGAACCACAGACTTAGAAATCGCCAGCTCATATACACTGCATAAAATATATTTATATATATACCCTTATACACCATTTTAATAAAAAATATCACAAAATTCTTCTAAGTCCCTCGGGAAGAGTGAAAGATGCGCACGTTCATTTTCAGAGCTCCTAGACCTTCCTATAAGAAGTTAGCCAAAAAGTAGCTTCGAAAAACGCGTAGGTTAAGTTTCAGAGTTGCTTCTAATGTACCAAAGCTGGACTTAGACATAATTTCACTCTCACAACATTATGGCTGGTTGGAGACAGTCCGAACCACAAGTACCGGGTCCATGGTTCTGGCGTACACTGGGGGGACGAGGACGACTCCCATTAACCCCTGACTATACCGGGGATACGCTTATCACAATGCCTTTCTGGTCTGTGCTGAAGCAGGGCATTCTGGCAGCCAAGTGGCTTGACCTTTATTAGTGAGCCTGGTTACCCCCTCTCGGAACCACAGACTTAGAAATCGCCAGCTCATATACAGTGCATAAAATATATTTATATATATACCCTTATACACCATTTTAATAAAAAATATCACAAAATTCTTCTAAGTCCGTCGGGAAGAGTGAAAGACGCGAACGTTCATTTTCAGAGCTCCTAGACCTTCCTATAAGAAGTTAGCCAAAAAGTAGCTTCGAAAAACGCTTAGGTTAAGTTTCAGAGTTGCTTCTAATGTACCAAAGCTGGACTTAGACATACTTTCACTCTCACAACAGTATGGCTGGTTGGAGACAGTCCGAACCACAAGTACCGGGTCCATGGTTCTGGGCGTATACTGGGGGACGGGGACGACTCCCATTAACCCCTGACTATACCGGGGATACGCGTATCACAATGCCTTACTGGTCTGTGCTGAAGCAGGGCATTCTGGAAGCCAAGTGGCTTGACCTTTATTAGTGAGCCTGGTTACCCCCTCTCGGAACCACAGACTTAGAAATCGCCAGCTCATATACAGTGCATAAAATATATTTATATATATACCCTTATACACCATTTTAATAAAAAATATCACAAAATTCTTCTAAGTCCCTCGGGAAGAGTGAAAGACGCGCACATTCATTTTCAGAGCTCCTAGGCCTTCCTATAAGAAGTTAGACAAAAAGTAGCTTCGAAAAATGCTTAGGTTAAGTTTCAGAGTTGCTTCTAATGTACCAAAGCTGGACTTAGACATAATTTCACTCTCACAACATTATGGCTGGTTGGAGACAGTCCGAACCACAAGTACCGGGTCCATGGTTCTGGACGTATACTGGGGGGACGGGGACGACTCCCATTAACCCCTGACTATACCGGGGATACGCTTATCACAATGCCTTTCTGGTCTGTGCTGAAGCAGGGCATTCTGGCAGCCAAGTGGCTTGACCTTTATTAGTGAGCCTGGTTACCCCCTCTCGGAACTACAGACTTAGAAATCGCCAGCTCATATACAGTGCATAAAATATATTTATATATATACCCTTACACCATTTTAATAAAAAATATCACAAAATTCTTCTAAGTCCGTCGGGAAGAGTGAAAGACGCGCACGTTCATTTTCAGAGCTCCTAGACCTTCCTATAAGAAGTTAGCCAACAAGTAACTTCGAAAAACGCTTAGGTTAAGTTTCAGAGTTGCTTCTAATGTACCGAAGCTGGACTTTGACATCATTTCACTCTCACAACATTATGGCTGGTTGGAGACAGTCCGAACCACAAGTACCGGGTCCATGGTTCTGGGCGTATACTGGGGGACGGGGACGACTCCCATTAACCCCTGACTATACCGGGGATACGCGTATCACAATGCCTTACTGGTCTGTGCTGAAGCAGGGCATTCTGGAAGCCAAGTGGCTTGACCTTTATTAGTGAGCCTGGTTACCCCCTCTCGGAACCACAGACTTAGAAATCGCCAGCTCATATACAGTGCATAAAATATATTTATATATATACCCTTATACACCATTTTAATTAAAAAATATCACAAAATTCTTCTAAGTCCCTCGGGAAGAGTGAAAGACGCGCACATTCATTTTCAGAGCTCCTAGGCCTTCCTATAAGAAGTTAGACAAAAAGTAGCTTCGAAAAATGCTTAGGTTAAGTTTCAGAGTTGCTTCTAATGTACCAAAGCTGGACTTAGACATAATTTCACTCTCACAACATTATGGCTGGTTGGAGACAGTCCGAACCACAAGTACCGGGTCCATGGTTCTGGACGTATACTGGGGGGACGGGGACGACTCCCATTAACCCCTGACTATACCGGGGATACGCTTATCACAATGCCTTTCTGGTCTGTGCTGAAGCAGGGCATTCTGGCAGCCAAGTGGCTTGACCTTTATTAGTGAGCCTGGTTACCCCCTCTCGGAACCACAGACTTAGAAATCGCCAGCTCATATACAGTGCATAAAATATATTTATATATATACCCTTATACACCATTTTAATAAAAAATATCACAAAATTCTTCTAAGTCCCTCGGGAAGAGTGAAAGACGCGCACATTCATTTTCAGAGCTCCTAGGCCTTCCTATAAGAAGTTAGACAAAAAGTAGCTTCGAAAAATGCTTAGGTTAAGTTTCAGAGTTGCTTCTAATGTACCAAAGCTGGACTTAGACATAATTTCACTCTCACAACATTATGGCTGGTTGGAGACAGTCCGAACCACAAGTACCGGGTCCATGGTTCTGGCGTACACTGGGGGGACGGGGACGACTCCCATTAACCCCTGACTATACCGGGGATACGCTTATCACAATGCCTTTCTGGTCTGTGCTGAAGCAGGGCATTCTGGCAGCCAAGTGGCTTGACCTTTATTAGTGAGCCTGGTTACCCCCTCTCGGAACCACAGACTTAGAAATCGCCAGCTCATATACAGTGCATAAAATATATTTATATATATACCCTTATACACCATTTTAATAAAAAAATATCACAAAATTCTTCTAAGTCCCTCGGGAAGAGTGAAAGACGCGCACGTTCATTTTCAGAGCTCCTAGACCTTCCTATAAGAAGTTAGCCAAAAAGTAGCTTCGAAAAACGCTTAGGTTAAGTTTCAGAGTTGCTTCTAATGTACCGAAGCTGGACTTAGACATAATTTCACTCTCACAACATTATGGCTGGTTGGAGACAGTCCGAACCACAAGTACCGGGTCCATGGTTCTGGGCGTATACTGGGGGACGGGGACGACTCCCATTAACCCCTGACTATACCGGGGATACGCGTATCACAATGCCTTACTGGTCTGTGCTGAAGCAGGGCATTCTGGAAGCCAAGTGGCTTGACCTTTATTAGTGAGCCTGGTTACCCCCTCTCGGAACCACAGACTTAGAAATCGCCAGCTCATATACAGTGCATAAAATATATTTATATATATACCCTTATACACCATTTTAATTAAAAAATATCACAAAATTCTTCTAAGTCCCTCGGGAAGAGTGAAAGACGCGCACATTCATTTTCAGAGCTCCTAGGCCTTCCTATAAGAAGTTAGACAAAAAGTAGCTTCGAAAAATGCTTAGGTTAAGTTTCAGAGTTGCTTCTAATGTACCAAAGCTGGACTTAGACATAATTTCACTCTCACAACATTATGGCTGGTTGGAGACAGTCCGAACCACAAGTACCGGGTCCATGGTTCTGGACGTATACTGGGGGGACGGGGACGACTCCCATTAACCCCTGACTATACCGGGGATACGCTTATCACAATGCCTTTCTGGTCTGTGCTGAAGCAGGGCATTCTGGCAGCCAAGTGGCTTGACCTTTATTAGTGAGCCTGGTTACCCCCTCTCGGAACTACAGACTTAGAAATCGCCAGCTCATATACAGTGCATAAAATATATTTATATATATACCCTTATACACCATTTTAATAAAAAATATCACAAAATTCTTCTAAGTCCCTCGGGAAGAGTGAAAGACGCGCACATTCATTTTCAGAGCTCCTAGGCCTTCCTATAAGAAGTTAGACAAAAAGTAGCTTCGAAAAATGCTTAGGTTAAGTTTCAGAGTTGCTTCTAATGTACCAAAGCTGGACTTAGACATAATTTCACTCTCACAACATTATGGCTGGTTGGAGACAGTCCGAACCACAAGTACCGGGTCCATGGTTCTGGCGTACACTGGGGGGACGGGGACGACTCCCATTAACCCCTGACTATACCGGGGATACGCTTATCACAATGCCTTTCTGGTCTGTGCTGAAGCAGGGCATTCTGGCAGCCAAGTGGCTTGACCTTTATTAGTGAGCCTGGTTACCCCCTCTCGGAACCACAGACTTAGAAATCGCCAGCTCATATACAGTGCATAAAATATATTTATATATATACCCTTATACACCATTTTAATAAAAAATATCACAAAATTCTTCTAAGTCCCTCGGGAAGAGTGAAAGACGCGAACGTTCATTTTCAGAGCTCCTAGACCTTCCTATAAGAAGTTAGCCAAAAAGTAGCTTCGAAAAACGCTTAGGTTAAGTTTCAGAGTTGCTTCTAATGTACCGAAGCTGGACTTAGACATAATTTCACTCTCACAACATTATGGCTGGTTGGAGACAGTCCGAACCACAAGTACCGGGTCCATGGTTCTGGCGTACACTGGGGGGACGGGGACGACTCCCATTAACCCCTGACTATACCGGGGATACGCTTATCACAATGCCTTTCTGGTCTGTGCTGAAGCAGGGCATTCTGGCAGCCAAGTGGCTTGACCTTTTTTAGTGAGCCTGGTTACCCCCTCTCGGAACTACAGACTTAGAAATCGCCAGCTCATATACAGTGCATAAAATATATTTATATATATACCCTTATACACCATTTTAATAAAAAATATCACAAAATTCTTCTAAGTCCCTCGGAAAGAGTGAAAGACGCGCACGTTAATTTTCAGAGCTCCTAGACCTTCCTATAAGAAGTTAGCCAAAAAGTAGCTTCGAAAAACGCTTAGGTTAAGTTTCAGAGTTGCTTCTAATGTACCGAAGCTGGACTTAGACATAATTTCACTCTCACAACATTATGGCTGGTTGGAGACAGTCCGAACCACAAGTACCGGGTCCATGGTTCTGGGCGTATACTGGGGGGACGGGGGGGACTCCCATTAACCCCTGACTATACCGGGGATACGCTTATCACAATGCCTTTCTGGTCTGTGCTGAAGCAGGGCATTCTGGCAGCCAAGTGGCTTGACCTTTATTAGTGAGCCTGGTTACCCCCTCTCGGAACTACAGACTTAGAAATCGCCAGCTCATATACAGTGCATAAAATATATTTATATATATACCCTTATACACCATTTTAATAAAAAATATCACAAAATTCTTCTAAGTCCCTCGGGAAGAGTGAAAGACTCGCACGTTCATTTTCAGAGCTCCTAGACCTTCCTATAAGAAGTTAGCCAAAAAGTAACTTCGAAAAACGCTTAGGTTAAGTTTCAGAGTTGCTTCTAATGTACCGAAGCTGGACTTTGACATAATTTCACTCTCACAACATTATGGCTGTTTGGAGACAGTCCGAACCACAAGTACCGGGTCCATGGTTCTGGGCGTATACTGGGGGACGGGGACGACTCCCATTAACCCCTGACTATACCGGGGATACGCGTATCACAATGCCTTACTGGTCTGTGCTGAAGCAGGGCATTCTGGAAGCCAAGTGGCTTGACCTTTATTAGTGAGCCTGGTTACCCCCTCTCGGAACCACAGACTTAGAAATCGCCAGCTCATATACAGTGCATAAAATATATTTATATATATACCCTTATACACCATTTTAATAAAAAATATCACAAAATTCTTCTAAGTCCCTCGGGAAGAGTGAAAGACGCGCACGTTCATTTTCAGAGCTCCTAGACCTTCCTATAAGAAGTTAGCCAAAAAGTAGCTTCGAAAAACGCTTAGGTTAAGTTTCAGAGTTGCTTCTATTGTACCGAAGCTGGACTTAGACATAATTTCACTCTCACAACATTATGGCTGGTTGGAGACAGTACGAACCACAAGTACCGGGTCCATGGTTCTGGGCGTATACTGGGGGGACGGGGGGGACTCCCATTAACCCCTGACTATACCGGAGATACGCTTATCACAATGCCTTTCTGGTCTGTGCTGAAGCAGGGCATTCTGGCAGCCAAGTGGCTTGACCTTTATTAGTGAGCCTGGTTACCCCCTCTCGGAACCACAGACTTAGAAATCGCCAGCTCATATACAGTGCATAAAATATATTTATATATATACCCTTATACACCATTTTAATAAAAAATATCACAAAATTCTTCTAAGTCCCTCGGGAAGAGTGAAAGACGCGCACGTTCATTTTCAGAGCTCCTAGACCTTCCTATAAGAAGTTAGCCAAAAAGTAGCTTCGAAAAACGCTTAGGTTAAGTTTCAGAGTTGCTTCTATTGTACCGAAGCTGGACTTAGACATAATTTCACTCTCACAACATTATGGCTGGTTGGAGACAGTACGAACCACAAGTACCGGGTCCATGGTTCTGGGCGTATACTGGGGGGACGGGGGGGACTCCCATTAACCCCTGACTATACCGGGGATACGCTTATCACAATGCCTTTCTGGTCTGTGCTGAAGCAGGGCATTCTGGCAGCCAAGTGGCTTGACCTTTATTAGTGAGCCTGGTTACCCCCTCTCGGAACCACAGACTTAGAAATCGCCAGCTTATATACAGTGCATAAAATATATTTATATATATACCCTTATACACCATTTTAATAAAAAATATCACAAAATTCTTCTAAGTCCGTCGGGAAGAGTGAAAGACGCGCACGTTCATTTTCAGAGCTCCTAGACCTTCCTATAAGAAGTTAGCCAAAAAGTAGCTTCGAAAAACGCTTAGGTTAAGTTTCAGAGTTGCTTCTAATGTACCAAAGCTGGACTTAGACATAATTTCACTCTCACAACATTATGGCTGGTTGGAGACAGTCCGAACCACAAGTACCGGGTCCATGGTTCTGGGCGTATACTGGGGGGACGGGGACGACTACCATTAACCCCTGACTATACCGGAGATACGCTTATCACAATGCCTTTCTGGTCTGTGCTGAAGCAGGGCATTCTGGCAGCCAAGTGGCTTGACCTTTATTAGTGAGCCTGGTTACCCCCTCTCGGAACCACAGACTTAGAAATCGCCAGCTCATATACAGTGCATAAAATATATTTATATATATACCCTTATACACCATTTTAATAAAAAATATCACAAAATTCTTCTAAGTACCTCGGGAAGAGTGAAAGACGCGCACGTTCATTTTCAGAGCTCCTAGACCTTCCTATAAGAAGTTAGCCAAAAAGTAGCTTCGAAAAACGCTTAGGTTAAGTTTCAGAGTTGCTTCTAATGTACCAAAGCTGGACTTAGACATAATTTCACTCTCACAACATTATGGCTGGTTGGAGACTTTCCGAACCACAAGTACCGGGTCCATGGTTCTGGGCGTATACTGGGGGGACGGGGACGACTACCATTAACCCCTGACTATACCGGAGATACGCTTATCACAATGCCTTTCTGGTCTGTGCTGAAGCAGGGCATTCTGGCAGCCAAGTGGCTTGACCTTTATTAGTGAGCGGGTTACCCCCTCTCGGAACCACAGACTTAGAAATCGCCAGCTCATATACAGTGCATAAAATATATTTATATATATACCCTTATACACCATTTTAATAAAAAATATCACAAAATTCTTCTAAGTCCCTCGGGAAGAGTGAAAGATGCGCACGTTCATTTTCAGAGCTCCTAGACCTTCCTATAAGAAGTTAGCCAAAAAGTAGCTTCGAAAAACGCTTAGGTTAAGTTTCAGAGTTGCTTCTAATGTACCAAAGCTGGACTTAGACATAATTTCACTCTCACAACATTATGGCTGGTTGGAGACAGTCCGAACCACAAGTACCGGGTCCATGGTTCTGGCGTACACTGGGGGGACGGGGACGACTCCCATTAACCCCTGACTATACCGGGGATACGCTTATCACAATGCCTTTCTGGTCTGTGCTGAAGCAGGGCATTCTGGCAGCCAAGTGGCTCGACCTTTATTAGTGAGCCTGGTTACCCCCTCTCGGAACCACAGACTTAGAAATCGCCAGCTCATATACAGTGCATAAAATATATTTATATATATACCCTTATACACCATTTTAATAAAAAATATCACAAAATTCTTCTAAATCCGTCGGGAAGAGTGAAAGACGCGAACGTTCATTTTCAGAGCTCCTAGACCTTCCTATAAGAAGTTAGCCAAAAAGTAGCTTCGAAAAACGCTTAGGTTAAGTTTCAGAGTTGCTTCTAATGTACCAAAGCTGGACTTAGACATAATTTCACTCTCACAACAGTATGGCTGGTTGGAGACAGTCCGAACCACAAGTACCGGGTCCATGGTTCTGGACGTATACTGGGGGGACGGGGACGACTCCCATTAACCCCTGACTATACCGGGGATACGCTTATCACAATGCCTTTCTGGTCTGTGCTGAAGCAGGGCATTCTGGCAGCCAAGTGGCTTGACCTTTATTAGTGAGCCTGGTTACCCCCTCTCGGAACTACAGACTTAGAAATCGCCAGCTCATATACAGTGCATAAAATATATTTATATATATACCCTTATACACCATTTTAATAAAAAATATCACAAAATTCTTCTAAGTCCCTCGGGAAGAGTGAAAGACGCGCACGTTCATTTTCAGAGCTCCTAGACCTTCCTATAAGAAGTTAGCCAAAAAGTAGCTTCGAAAAACGCTTAGGTTAAGTTTCAGAGTTGCTTCTAATGTACCGAAGCTGGACTTAGACATAATTTCACTCTCACAACATTATGGCTGGTTGGAGACAGTCCGAACCACAAGTACCGGGTCCATGGTTCTGGGCGTATACTGGGGGGACGGGGACGACTCCCATTAACCCCTGACTATACCGGGGATACGCTTATCACAATGCCTTTCTGGTCTGTGCTGAAGCAGGGCATTCTGGCAGCCAAGTGGCATGACCTTTATTAGTGAGCCTGGTTACCCCCTCTCGGAACCACAGACTTAGAAATCGCCAGCTCATATACACTGCATAAAATATATTTATATATATACCCTTATACACCATTTTAATAAAAAATATCACAAAATTCTTCTAAGTCCCTCGGGAAGAGTGAAAGATGCGCACGTTCATTTTCAGAGCTCCTAGACCTTCCTATAAGAAGTTAGCCAAAAAGTAGCTTCGAAAAACGCGTAGGTTAAGTTTCAGAGTTGCTTCTAATGTACCAAAGCTGGACTTAGACATAATTTCACTCTCACAACATTATGGCTGGTTGGAGACAGTCCGAACCACAAGTACCGGGTCCATGGTTCTGGCGTACACTGGGGGGACGAGGACGACTCCCATTAACCCCTGACTATACCGGGGATACGCTTATCACAATGCCTTTCTGGTCTGTGCTGAAGCAGGGCATTCTGGCAGCCAAGTGGCTTGACCTTTATTAGTGAGCCTGGTTACCCCCTCTCGGAACCACAGACTTAGAAATCGCCAGCTCATATACAGTGCATAAAATATATTTATATATATACCCTTATACACCATTTTAATAAAAAATATCACAAAATTCTTCTAAGTCCGTCGGGAAGAGTGAAAGACGCGAACGTTCATTTTCAGAGCTCCTAGACCTTCCTATAAGAAGTTAGCCAAAAAGTAGCTTCGAAAAACGCTTAGGTTAAGTTTCAGAGTTGCTTCTAATGTACCAAAGCTGGACTTAGACATACTTTCACTCTCACAACAGTATGGCTGGTTGGAGACAGTCCGAACCACAAGTACCGGGTCCATGGTTCTGGGCGTATACTGGGGGACGGGGACGACTCCCATTAACCCCTGACTATACCGGGGATACGCGTATCACAATGCCTTACTGGTCTGTGCTGAAGCAGGGCATTCTGGAAGCCAAGTGGCTTGACCTTTATTAGTGAGCCTGGTTACCCCCTCTCGGAACCACAGACTTAGAAATCGCCAGCTCATATACAGTGCATAAAATATATTTATATATATACCCTTATACACCATTTTAATAAAAAATATCACAAAATTCTTCTAAGTCCCTCGGGAAGAGTGAAAGACGCGCACATTCATTTTCAGAGCTCCTAGGCCTTCCTATAAGAAGTTAGACAAAAAGTAGCTTCGAAAAATGCTTAGGTTAAGTTTCAGAGTTGCTTCTAATGTACCAAAGCTGGACTTAGACATAATTTCACTCTCACAACATTATGGCTGGTTGGAGACAGTCCGAACCACAAGTACCGGGTCCATGGTTCTGGACGTATACTGGGGGGACGGGGACGACTCCCATTAACCCCTGACTATACCGGGGATACGCTTATCACAATGCCTTTCTGGTCTGTGCTGAAGCAGGGCATTCTGGCAGCCAAGTGGCTTGACCTTTATTAGTGAGCCTGGTTACCCCCTCTCGGAACTACAGACTTAGAAATCGCCAGCTCATATACAGTGCATAAAATATATTTATATATATACCCTTACACCATTTTAATAAAAAATATCACAAAATTCTTCTAAGTCCGTCGGGAAGAGTGAAAGACGCGCACGTTCATTTTCAGAGCTCCTAGACCTTCCTATAAGAAGTTAGCCAACAAGTAACTTCGAAAAACGCTTAGGTTAAGTTTCAGAGTTGCTTCTAATGTACCGAAGCTGGACTTTGACATAATTTCACTGTCACAACATTATGGCTGTTTGGAGACAGTCCGAACCACAAGTACCGGGTCCATGGTTCTGGGCGTATACTGGGGGACGGGGACGACTCCCATTAACCCCTGACTATACCGGGGATACGCTTATCACAATGCCTTTCTGGTCTGTGCTGAAGCAGGGCATTCTGGAAGCCAAGTGGCTTGACCTTTATTAGTGAGCCTGGTTACCCCCTCTCGGAACCACAGACTTAGAAATCGCCAGCTCATATACAGTGCATAAAATATATTTATATATATACCCTTATACACCATTTTAATAAAAAAATATCACAAAATTCTTCTAAGTCCCTCGGGAAGAGTGAAAGACGCGCACGTTCATTTTCAGAGCTCCTAGACCTTCCTATAAGAAGTTAGCCAAAAAGTAGCTTCGAAAAACGCTTAGGTTAAGTTTCAGAGTTGCTTCTAATGTACCAAAGCTGGACTTAGACATAATTTCACTCTCACAACATTATGGCTGGTTGGAGACAGTCCGAACCACAAGTACCGGGTCCATGGTTCTGGGCGTATACTGGGGGGACGGGGACGACTACCATTAACCCCTGACTATACCGGAGATACGCTTATCACAATGCCTTTCTGGTCTGTGCTGAAGCAGGGCATTCTGGCAGCCAAGTGGCTTGACCTTTTTTAGTGAGCCTGGTTACCCCCTCTCGGAACTACAGACTTAGAAATCGCCAGCTCATATACAGTGCATAAAATATATTTATATATATACCCTTATACACCATTTTAATAAAAAATATCACAAAATTCTTCTAAGTCCCTCGGAAAGAGTGAAAGACGCGCACGTTAATTTTCAGAGCTCCTAGACCTTTCTATAAGAAGTTAGCCAAAAAGTAGCTTCGAAAAACGCTTAGGTTAAGTTTCAGAGTTGCTTCTAATGTACCGAAGCTGGACTTAGACATAATTTCACTCTCACAACATTATGGCTGGTTGGAGACAGTCCGAACCACAAGTACCGGGTCCATGGTTCTGGGCGTATACTGGGGGACGGGGGGGACTCCCATTAACCCCTGACTATACCGGGGATACGCTTATCACAATGCCTTTCTGGTCTGTGCTGAAGCAGGGCATTCTGGAAGCCAAGTGGCTTGACCTTTATTAGTGAGCCTGGTTACCCCCTCTCGGAACCACAGACTTAGAAATCGCCAGCTCATATACAGTGCATAAAATATATTTATATATATACCCTTATACACCATTTTAATAAAAAAATATCACAAAATTCTTCTAAGTCCCTCGGGAAGAGTGAAAGACGCGCACGTTCATTTTCAGAGCTCCTAGACCTTCCTATAAGAAGTTAGCCAAAAAGTAGCTTCGAAAAACGCTTAGGTTAAGTTTCAGAGTTGCTTCTAATGTACCAAAGCTGGACTTAGACATAATTTCACTCTCACAACATTATGGCTGGTTGGAGACAGTCCGAACCACAAGTACCGGGTCCATGGTTCTGGGCGTATACTGGGGGGACGGGGACGACTACCATTAACCCCTGACTATACCGGAGATACGCTTATCACAATGCCTTTCTGGTCTGTGCTGAAGCAGGGCATTCTGGCAGCCAAGTGGCTTGACCTTTTTTAGTGAGCCTGGTTACCCCCTCTCGGAACTACAGACTTAGAAATCGCCAGCTCATATACAGTGCATAAAATATATTTATATATATACCCTTATACACCATTTTAATAAAAAATATCACAAAATTCTTCTAAGTCCCTCGGAAAGAGTGAAAGACGCGCACGTTAATTTTCAGAGCTCCTAGACCTTTCTATAAGAAGTTAGCCAAAAAGTAGCTTCGAAAAACGCTTAGGTTAAGTTTCAGAGTTGCTTCTAATGTACCGAAGCTGGACTTAGACATAATTTCACTCTCACAACATTATGGCTGGTTGGAGACAGTCCGAACCACAAGTACCGGGTCCATGGTTCTGGGCGTATACTGGGGGGACGGGGGGGACTCCCATTAACCCCTGACTATACCGGGGATACGCTTATCACAATGCCTTTCTGGTCTGTGCTGAAGCAGGGCATTCTGGCAGCCAAGTGGCTTGACCTTTATTAGTGAGCCTGGTTACCCCCTCTCGGAACTACAGACTTAGAAATCGCCAGCTCATATACAGTGCATAAAATATATTTATATATATACCCTTATACACCATTTTAATAAAAAAATATCACAAAATTCTTCTAAGTCCCTCGGGAAGAGTGAAAGACACGCACATTCATTTTCAGAGCTCCTAGACCTTCCTATAAGAAGTTAGCCAAAAAGTAGCTTCGAAAAACGCTTAGGTTAAGTTTCAGAGTTGCTTCTAATGTACCAAAGCTGGACTTAGACATAATTTCACTCTCACCACATTATGGCTGGTTGGAGACAGTCCGAACCACAAGTACCGGGTCCATGGTTCTGGCGTACACTGTGGGGACGGGGACGACTCCCATTAACCCCTGACTATACCGGTTATACGCTTATCACAATGCCTTTCTGGTCTGTGCTGAAGCAGGGCATTCTGGCAGCCAAGTGGCTTGACCTTTTTTAGTGAGCCTGGTTACCCCCTCTCGGAACTACAGACTTAGAAATCGCCAGCTCATATACAGTGCATAAAATATATTTATATATATACCCTTATACACCATTTTAATAAAAAATATCACAAAATTCTTCTAAGTCCCTCGGAAAGAGTGAAAGACGCGCACGTTAATTTTCAGAGCTCCTAGACCTTCCTATAAGAAGTTAGCCAAAAAGTAGCTTCGAAAAACGCTTAGGTTAAGTTTCAGAGTTGCTTCTAATGTACCGAAGCTGGACTTTGACATAATTTCACTCTCACAACATTATGGCTGTTTGGAGACAGTCCGAACCACAAGTACCGGGTCCATGGTTCTGGGCGTATACTGGGGGACGGGGACGACTCCCATTAACCCCTGACTATACCGGGGATACGCGTATCACAATGCCTTACTGGTCTGTGCTGAAGCAGGGCATTCTGGAAGCCAAGTGGCTTGACCTTTATTAGTGAGCCTGGTTACCCCCTCTCGGAACCACAGACTTAGAAATCGCCAGCTCATATACAGTGCATAAAATATATTTATATATATACCCTTATACACCATTTTAATAAAAAAATATCACAAAATTCTTCTAAGTCCCTCGGGAAGAGTGAAAGACGCGCACATTCATTTTCAGAGCTCCTAGACCTTCCTATAAGAAGTTAGCCAAAAAGTAGCTTCGAAAAACGCTTAGGTTAAGTTTCAGAGTTGCTTCTAATGTACCAAAGCTGGACTTAGACATAATTTCACTCTCACCACATTATGGCTGGTTGGAGACAGTCCGAACCACAAGTACCGGGTCCATGGTTCTGGCGTACACTGTGGGGACGGGGACGACTCCCATTAACCCCTGACTATACCGGTTATACGCTTATCACAATGCCTTTCTGGTCTGTGCTGAAGCAGGGCATTCTGGCAGCCAAGTGGCTTGACCTTTTTTAGTGAGCCTGGTTACCCCCTCTCGGAACTACAGACTTAGAAATCGCCAGCTCATATACAGTGCATAAAATATATTTATATATATACCCTTATACACCATTTTAATAAAAAATATCACAAAATTCTTCTAAGTCCCTCGGAAAGAGTGAAAGACGCGCACGTTAATTTTCAGAGCTCCTAGACCTTCCTATAAGAAGTTAGCCAAAAAGTAGCTACGAAAAACGCTTAGGTTAAGTTTCAGAGTTGCTTCTAATGTACCGAAGCTGGACTTAGACATAATTTCACTCTCACAACATTATGGCTGGTTGGAGACAGTCCGAACCACAAGTACCGGGTCCATGGTTCTGGGCGTATACTGGGGGGACGGGGGGGACTCCCATTAACCCCTGACTATACCGGGGATACGCTTATCACAATGCCTTTCTGGTCTGTGCTGAAGCAGGGCATTCTGGCAGCCAAGTGGCTTGACCTTTATTAGTGAGCCTGGTTACCCCCTCTCGGAACTACAGACTTAGAAATCGCCAGCTCATATACAGTGCATAAAATATATTTATATATATACCCTTATACACCATTTTAATAAAAAATATCACAAAATTCTTCTAAGTCCCTCGGGAAGAGTGAAAGACGCGCACGTTCATTTTCAGAGCTCCTAGACCTTCCTATAAGAAGTTAGCCAAAAAGTAACTTCGAAAAACGCTTAGGTTAAGTTTCAGAGTTGCTTCTAATGTACCGAAGCTGGACTTTGACATAATTTCACTCTCACAACATTATGGCTGTTTGGAGACAGTCCGAACCACAAGTACCGGGTCCATGGTTCTGGGCGTATACTGGGGGACGGGGACGACTCCCATTAACCCCTGACTATACCGGGGATACGCGTATCACAATGCCTTACTGGTCTGTGCTGAAGCAGGGCATTCTGGAAGCCAAGTGGCTTGACCTTTATTAGTGAGCCTGGTTACCCCCTCTCGGAACCACAGACTTAGAAATCGCCAGCTCATATACAGTGCATAAAATATATTTATATATATACCCTTATACACCATTTTAATAAAAAATATCACAAAATTCTTCTAAGTCCCTCGGGAAGAGTGAAAGACGCGCACGTTCATTTTCAGAGCTCCTAGACCTTCCTATAAGAAGTTAGCCAAAAAGTAGCTTCGAAAAACGCTTAGGTTAAGTTTCAGAGTTGCTTCTAATGTACCAAAGCTGGACTTAGACATAATTTCACTCTCACCACATTATGGCTGGTTGGAGACAGTCCGAACCACAAGTACCGGGTCCATGGTTCTGGCGTACACTGTGGGGACGGGGACGACTCCCATTAACCCCTGACTATACCGGGGATACGCTTATCACAATGCCTTTCTGGTCTGTGCTGAAGCAGGGCATTCTGGCAGCCAAGTGGCTTGACCTTTTTTAGTGAGCCTGGTTACCCCCTCTCGGAACTACAGACTTAGAAATCGCCAGCTCATATACAGTGCATAAAATATATTTATATATATACCCTTATACACCATTTTAATAAAAAATATCACAAAATTCTTCTAAGTCCCTCGGAAAGAGTGAAAGACGCGCACGTTAATTTTCAGAGCTCCTAGACCTTTCTATAAGAAGTTAGCCAAAAAGTAGCTTCGAAAAACGCTTAGGTTAAGTTTCAGAGTTGCTTCTAATGTACCGAAGCTGGACTTAGACATAATTTCACTCTCACAACATTATGGCTGGTTGGAGACAGTCCGAACCACAAGTACCGGGTCCATGGTTCTGGGCGTATACTGGGGGGACGGGGGGGACTCCCATTAACCCCTGACTATACCGGGGATACGCTTATCACAATGCCTTTCTGGTCTGTGCTGAAGCAGGGCATTCTGGCAGCCAAGTGGCTTGACCTTTATTAGTGAGCCTGGTTACCCCCTCTCGGAACTACAGACTTAGAAATCGCCAGCTCATATACAGTGCATAAAATATATTTATATATATACCCTTATACACCATTTTAATAAAAAATATCACAAAATTCTTCTAAGTCCCTCGGGAAGAGTGAAAGACGCGCACGTTCATTTTCAGAGCTCCTAGACCTTCCTATAAGAAGTTAGCCAAAAAGTAACTTCGAAAAACGCTTAGGTTAAGTTTCAGAGTTGTTTCTAATGTACCGAAGCTGGACTTTGACATAATTTCACTCTCACAACATTATGGCTGTTTGGAGACAGTCCGAACCACAAGTACCGGGTCCATGGTTCTGGGCGTATACTGGGGGACGGGGACGACTCCCATTAACCCCTGACTATACCGGGGATACGCGTATCACAATGCCTTACTGGTCTGTGCTGAAGCAGGGCATTCTGGAAGCCAAGTGGCTTGACCTTTATTAGTGAGCCTGGTTACCCCCTCTCGGAACCACAGACTTAGAAATCGCCAGCTCATATACAGTGCATAAAATATATTTATAAATATACCCTTATACGCCATTTTAATAAAAAAATATCACAAAATTCTTCTAAGTCCCTCGGGAAGAGTGAAAGACGCGCACATTCATTTTCAGAGCTCCTAGACCTTCCTATAAGAAGTTAGCCAAAAAGTAGCTTCGAAAAACGCTTAGGTTAAGTTTCAGAGTTGCTTCTAATGTACCAAAGCTGGACTTAGACATAATTTCACTCTCACCACATTATGGCTGGTTGGAGACAGTCCGAACCACAAGTACCGGGTCCATGGTTCTGGCGTACACTGTGGGGACGGGGACGACTCCCATTAACCCCTGACTATACCGGTTATACGCTTATCACAATGCCTTTCTGGTCTGTGCTGAAGCAGGGCATTCTGGCAGCCAAGTGGCTTGACCTTTTTTAGTGAGCCTGGTTACCCCCTCTCGGAACTACAGACTTAGAAATCGCCAGCTCATATACAGTGCATAAAATATATTTATATATATACCCTTATACACCATTTTAATAAAAAATATCACAAAATTCTTCTAAGTCCCTCGGAAAGAGTGAAAGACGCGCACGTTAATTTTCAGAGCTCCTAGACCTTCCTATAAGAAGTTAGCCAAAAAGTAGCTTCGAAAAACGCTTAGGTTAAGTTTCAGAGTTGCTTCTAATGTACCGAAGCTGGACTTAGACATAATTTCACTCTCACAACATTATGGCTGGTTGGAGACAGTCCGAACCACAAGTACCGGGTCCATGGTTCTGGGCGTATACTGGGGGGACGGGGGGGACTCCCATTAACCCCTGACTATACCGGGGATACGCTTATCACAATGCCTTTCTGGTCTGTGCTGAAGCAGGGCATTCTGGCAGCCAAGTGGCTTGACCTTTATTAGTGAGCCTGGTTACCCCCTCTCGGAACTACAGACTTAGAAATCGCCAGCTCATATACAGTGCATAAAATATATTTATATATATACCCTTATACACCATTTTAATAAAAAATATCACAAAATTCTTCTAAGTCCCTCGGGAAGAGTGAAAGACGCGCACGTTCATTTTCAGAGCTCCTAGACCTTCCTATAAGAAGTTAGCCAAAAAGTAACTTCGAAAAACGCTTAGGTTAAGTTTCAGAGTTGCTTCTAATGTACCGAAGCTGGACTTTGACATAATTTCACTCTCACAACATTATGGCTGTTTGGAGACAGTCCGAACCACAAGTACCGGGTCCATGGTTCTGGGCGTATACTGGGGGACGGGGACGACTCCCATTAACCCCTGACTATACCGGGGATACGCGTATCACAATGCCTTACTGGTCTGTGCTGAAGCAGGGCATTCTGGAAGCCAAGTGGCTTGACCTTTATTAGTGAGCCTGGTTACCCCCTCTCGGAACCACAGACTTAGAAATCGCCAGCTCATATACAGTGCATAAAATATATTTATATATATACCCTTATACACCATTTTAATAAAAAAATATCACAAAATTCTTCTAAGTCCCTCGGGAAGAGTGAAAGACGCGCACATTCATTTTCAGAGCTCCTAGACCTTCCTATAAGAAGTTAGCCAAAAAGTAGCTTCGAAAAACGCTTAGGTTAAGTTTCAGAGTTGCTTCTAATGTACCAAAGCTGGACTTAGACATAATTTCACTCTCACAACATTATGGCTGGTTGGAGACAGTCCGAACCACAAGTACCGGGTCCATGGTTCTGGGCGTATACTGGGGGGACGGGGACGACTCCCATTATCCCCTGACTATACCGGAGATACGCTTATCACAATGCCTTTCTGGTCTGTGCTGAAGCAGGGCATTCTGGCAGCCAAGTGGCTTGACCTTTATTTGTGAGCCTGGTTACCCCCTCTCGGAACCACAGACTTAGAAATCGCCAGCTTATATACAGTGCATAAAATATATTTATATATATACCCTTATACACCATTTTAATAAAAAATATCACAAAATTCTTCTAAGTCCGTCGGGAAGAGTGAAAGACGCGCACGTTCATTTTCAGAGCTCCTAGACCTTCCTATAAGAAGTTAGCCAAAAAGTAGCTTCGAAAAACGCTTAGGTTAAGTTTCAGAGTTGCTTCTAATGTACCAAAGCTGGACTTAGACATAATTTCACTCTCACAACATTATGGCTGGTTGGAGACAGTCCGAACCACAAGTACCGGGTCCATGGTTCTGGGCGTATACTGGGGGGACGGGGACGACTACCATTAACCCCTGACTATACCGGAGATACGCTTATCACAATGCCTTTCTGGTCTGTGCTGAAGCAGGGCATTCTGGCAGCCAAGTGGCTTGACCTTTATTAGTGAGCCTGGTTACCCCCTCTAGGAACCACAGACTTAGAAATCGCCAGCTCATATACAGTGCATAAAATATATTTATATATATACCCTTATACACCATTTTAATAAAAAATATCACAAAATTCTTCTAAGTCCCTCGGGAAGAGTGAAAGACGCGCACGTTCATTTTCAGAGCTCCTAGACCTTCCTATAAGAAGTTAGCCAAAAAGTAGCTTCGAAAAACGCTTAGGTTAAGTTTCAGAGTTGCTTCTAATGTACCGAAGCTGGACTTAGACATAATTTCACTCTCACAACATTATGGCTGTTTGGAGACAGTCCGAACCACAAGTACCGGGTCCATGGTTCTGGGCGTATACTGGGGGACGGGGACGACTCCCATTAACCCCTGACTATACCGGGGATACGCGTATCACAATGCCTTACTGGTCTGTGCTGAAGCAGGGCATTCTGGAAGCCAAGTGGCTTGACCTTTATTAGTGAGCCTGGTTACCCCCTCTCGGAACCACAGACTTAGAAATCGCCAGCTCATATACAGTGCATAAAATATATTTATATATATATACCCTTATACACCATTTTAATAAAAAAATATCACAAAATTCTTCTAAGTCCCTCGGGAAGAGTGAAAGACGCGCACATTCATTTTCAGAGCTCCTAGACCTTCCTATAAGAAGTTAGCCAAAAAGTAGCTTCGAAAAATGCTTAGGTTAAGTTTCAGAGTTGCTTCTAATGTACCAAAGCTGGACTTAGACATAATTTCACTCTCACAACATTATGGCTGGTTGGAGACAGTCCGAACCACAAGTACCGGGTCCATGGTTCTGGGCGTATACTGGGGGGACGGGGACGACTCCCATTATCCCCTGACTATACCGGAGATACGCTTATCACAATGCCTTTCTGGTCTGTGCTGAAGCAGGGCATTCTGGCAGCCAAGTGGCTTGACCTTTATTTGTGAGCCTGGTTACCCCCTCTCGGAACCACAGACTTAGAAATCGCCAGCTTATATACAGTGCATAAAATATATTTATATATATACCCTTATACACCATTTTAATAAAAAATATCACAAAATTCTTCTAAGTCCGTCGGGAAGAGTGAAAGACGCGCACGTTCATTTTCAGAGCTCCTAGACCTTCCTATAAGAAGTTAGCCAAAAAGTAGCTTCGAAAAACGCTTAGGTTAAGTTTCAGAGTTGCTTCTAATGTACCAAAGCTGGACTTAGACATAATTTCACTCTCACAACATTATGGCTGGTTGGAGACAGTCCGAACCACAAGTACCGGGTCCATGGTTCTGGGCGTATACTGGGGGGACGGGGACGACTACCATTAACCCCTGACTATACCGGAGATACGCTTATCACAATGCCTTTCTGGTCTGTGCTGAAGCAGGGCATTCTGGCAGCCAAGTGGCTTGACCTTTATTAGTGAGCCTGGTTACCCCCTCTAGGAACCACAGACTTAGAAATCGCCAGCTCATATACAGTGCATAAAATATATTTATATATATACCCTTATACACCATTTTAATAAAAAATATCACAAAATTCTTCTAAGTCCCTCGGGAAGAGTGAAAGACGCGCACGTTCATTTTCAGAGCTCCTAGACCTTCCTATAAGAAGTTAGCCAAAAAGTAGCTTCGAAAAACGCTTAGGTTAAGTTTCAGAGTTGCTTCTAATGTACCGAAGCTGGACTTAGACATAATTTCACTCTCACAACATTATGGCTGTTTGGAGACAGTCCGAACCACAAGTACCGGGTCCATGGTTCTGGGCGTATACTGGGGGACGGGGACGACTCCCATTAACCCCTGACTATACCGGGGATACGCGTATCACAATGCCTTACTGGTCTGTGCTGAAGCAGGGCATTCTGGAAGCCAAGTGGCTTGACCTTTATTAGTGAGCCTGGTTACCCCCTCTCGGAACCACAGACTTAGAAATCGCCAGCTCATATACAGTGCATAAAATATATTTATATATATATACCCTTATACACCATTTTAATAAAAAAATATCACAAAATTCTTCTAAGTCCCTCGGGAAGAGTGAAAGACGCGCACATTCATTTTCAGAGCTCCTAGACCTTCCTATAAGAAGTTAGCCAAAAAGTAGCTTCGAAAAATGCTTAGGTTAAGTTTCAGAGTTGCTTCTAATGTACCAAAGCTGGACTTAGACATAATTTCACTCTCACAACATTATGGCTGGTTGGAGACAGTCCGAACCACAAGTACCGGGTCCATGGTTCTGGGCGTATACTGGGGGGACGGGGACGACTCCCATTATCCCCTGACTATACCGGAGATACGCTTATCACAATGCCTTTCTGGTCTGTGCTGAAGCAGGGCATTCTGGCAGCCAAGTGGCTTGACCTTTATTTGTGAGCCTGGTTACCCCCTCTCGGAACCACAGACTTAGAAATCGCCAGCTTATATACAGTGCATAAAATATATTTATATATATACCCTTATACACCATTTTAATAAAAAATATCACAAAATTCTTCTAAGTCCGTAGAGAAGAGTGAAAGACGCGCACGTTCATTTTCAGAGCTCCTAGACCTTCCTATAAGAAGTTAGCCAAAAAGTAGCTTCGAAAAACGCTTAGGTTAAGTTTCAGAGTTGCTTCTAATGTACCAAAGCTGGACTTAGACATAATTTCACTCTCACAACATTATGGCTGGTTGGAGACAGTCCGAACCACAAGTACCGGGTCCATGGTTCTGGGCGTATACTGGGGGGACGGGGACGACTACCATTAACCCCTGACTATACCGGAGATACGCTTATCACAATGCCTTTCTGGTCTGTGCTGAAGCAGGGCATTCTGGCAGCCAAGTGGCTTGACCTTTATTAGTGAGCCTGGTTACCCCCTCTAGGAACCACAGACTTAGAAATCGCCAGCTCATATACAGTGCATAAAATATATTTATATATATACCCTTATACACCATTTTAATAAAAAATATCACAAAATTCTTCTAAGTCCCTCGGGAAGAGTGAAAGACGCGCACGTTCATTTTCAGAGCTCCTAGACCTTCCTATAAGAAGTTAGCCAAAAAGTAGCTTCGAAAAACGCTTAGGTTAAGTTTCAGAGTTGCTTCTAATGTACCAAAGCTGGACTTAGACATAATTTCACTCTCACAACATTATGGCTGGTTGGAGACAGTCCGAACCACAAGTACCGGGTCCATGGTTCTGGGCGTATACTGGGGGGACGGGGACGACTCCCATTAACCCCTGACTATACCGGGGATACGCTTATCACAATGCCTTTCTGGTCTGTGCTGAAGCAGGGCATTCTGGCAGCCAAGTGGCATGACCTTTATTAGTGAGCCTGGTTACCCCCTCTCGGAACTACAGACTTAGAAATCGCCAGCTCATATACAGTGCATAAAATATATTTATATATATACCCTTACAGTATACACCATTTTAATAAAAAATATCACAAAATTCTTCTTAGTCCCTCGGGAAGAGTGAAAGACGCGCACGTTCATTTTCAGAGCTCCTAGACCTTCCTATAAGAAGTTAGCCAAAAAGTAGCTTCGAAAAACGCTTAGGTTAAGTTTCAGAGTTGCTTCTAATGTACCAAAGCTGGACTTAGACATAATTTCACTCTCACAACATTATGGCTGGTTGGAGACAGTCCGAACCACAAGTACCGGGTCCATGGTTCTGGGCGTATACTGGGGGGACGGGGACGACTACCATTAACCCCTGACTATACCGGAGATACGCTTATCACAATGCCTTTCTGGTCTGTGCTGAAGCAGGGCATTCTGGCAGCCAAGTGGCTTGACCTTTATTAGTGAGCCTGGTTACCCCCTCTAGGAACCACAGACTTAGAAATCGCCAGCTCATATACAGTGCATAAAATATATTTATATATATACCCTTATACACCATTTTAATAAAAAATATCACAAAATTCTTCTAAGTCCCTCGGGAAGAGTGAAAGACGCGCACGTTCATTTTCAGAGCTCCTAGACCTTCCTATAAGAAGTTAGCCAAAAAGTAGCTTCGAAAAACGCTTAGGTTAAGTTTCAGAGTTGCTTCTAATGTACCGAAGCTGGACTTAGACATAATTTCACTCTCACAACATTATGGCTGGTTGGAGACAGTCCGAACCACAAGTACCGGGTCCATGGTTCTGGGCGTATACTGGGGGGACGGGGACGACTACCATTAACCCCTGACTATACCGGAGATACGCTTATCACAATGCCTTTCTGGTCTGTGCTGAAGCAGGGCATTCTGGCAGCCAAGTGGCTTGACCTTTATTAGTGAGCCTGGTTACCCCCTCTAGGAACCACAGACTTAGAAATCGCCAGCTCATATACAGTGCATAAAATATATTTATATATATACCCTTATACACCATTTTAATAAAAAATATCACAAAATTCTTCTAAGTCCCTCGGGAAGAGTGAAAGACGCGCACGTTCATTTTCAGAGCTCCTAGACCTTCCTATAAGAAGTTAGCCAAAAAGTAGCTTCGAAAAACGCTTAGGTTAAGTTTCAGAGTTGCTTCTAATGTACCGAAGCTGGACTTAGACATAATTTCACTCTCACAACATTATGGCTGTTTGGAGACAGTCCGAACCACAAGTACCGGGTCCATGGTTCTGGGCGTATACTTGGGGACGGGGACGACTCCCATTAACCCCTGACTATACCGGGGATACGCGTATCACAATGCCTTACTGGTCTGTGCTGAAGCAGGGCATTCTGGAAGCCAAGTGGCTTGACCTTTATTAGTGAGCCTGGTTACCCCCTCTCGGAACCACAGACTTAGAAATCGCCAGCTCATATACAGTGCATAAAATATATTTATATATATACCCTTATACACCATTTTAATAAAAAAATATCACAAAATTCTTCTAAGTCCCTCGGGAAGAGTGAAAGACGCGCACGTTCATTTTCAGAGCTCCTAGACCTTCCTATAAGAAGTTAGCCAAAAAGTAGCTTCGAAAAATGCTTAGGTTAAGTTTCAGAGTTGCTTCTAATGTACCAAAGCTGGACTTAGACATAATTTCACTCTCACAACATTATGGCTGGTTGGAGACAGTCCGAACCACAAGTACCGGGTCCATGGTTCTGGGCGTATACTGGGGGGACGGGGACGACTCCCATTATCCCCTGACTATACCGGAGATACGCTTATCACAATGCCTTTCTGGTCTGTGCTGAAGCAGGGCATTCTGGCAGCCAAGTGGCTTGACCTTTATTTGTGAGCCTGGTTACCCCCTCTCGGAACCACAGACTTAGAAATCGCCAGCTTATATACAGTGCATAAAATATATTTATATATATACCCTTATACACCATTTTAATAAAAAATATCACAAAATTCTTCTAAGTCCGTCGGGAAGAGTGAAAGACGCGCACGTTCATTTTCAGAGCTCCTAGACCTTCCTTTAAGAAGTTAGCCAAAAAGTAGCTTCGAAAAACGCTTAGGTTAAGTTTCAGAGTTGCTTCTAATGTACCAAAGCTGGACTTAGACATAATTTCACTCTCACAACATTATGGCTGGTTGGAGACAGTCCGAACCACAAGTACCGGGTCCATGGTTCTGGGCGTATACTGGGGGGACGGGGACGACTACCATTAACCCCTGACTATACCGGAGATACGCTTATCACAATGCCTTTCTGGTCTGTGCTGAAGCAGGGCATTCTGGCAGCCAAGTGGCTTGACCTTTATTAGTGAGCCTGGTTACCCCCTCTAGGAACCACAGACTTAGAAATCGCCAGCTCATATACAGTGCATAAAATATATTTATATATATACCCTTATACACCATTTTAATAAAAAATATCACAAAATTCTTCTAAGTCCCTCGGGAAGAGTGAAAGACGCGCACGTTCATTTTCAGAGCTCCTAGACCTTCCTATAAGTACAGTAGTTAGCCAAAAAGTAGCTTCGAAAAACGCTTAGGTTAAGTTTCAGAGTTGCTTCTAATGTACCAAAGCTGGACTTAGACATAATTTCACTCTCACAACATTATGGCTGGTTGGAGACAGTCCGAACCACAAGTACCGGGTCCATGGTTCTGGGCGTATACTGGGGGGACGGGGACGACTACCATTAACCCCTGACTATACCGGAGATACGCTTATCACAATGCCTTTCTGGTCTGTGCTGAAGCAGGGCATTCTGGCAGCCAAGTGGCTTGACCTTTATTAGTGAGCCTGGTTACCCCCTCTAGGAACCACAGACTTAGAAATCGCCAGCTCATATACAGTGCATAAAATATATTTATATATATACCCTTATACACCATTTTAATAAAAAATATCACAAAATACTTCTAAGTCCCTCGGGAAGAGTGAAAGACGCGCACGTTCATTTTCAGAGCTCCTAGACCTTCCTATAAGTACAGTAGTTAGCCAAAAAGTAGCTTCGAAAAACGCTTAGGTTAAGTTTCAGAGTTGATTCTAATGTACCAAAGCTGGACTTAGACATAATTTCACTCTCACAACATTATGGCTGGTTGGAGACAGTCCGAACCACAAGTACCGGGTCCATGGTTCTGGGCGTATACTGGGGGGACGGGGACGACTCCCATTAACCCCTGACTATACCGGGGATACGCTTATCACAATGCCTTTCTGGTCTGTGCTGAAGCAGGGCATTCTGGCAGCCAAGTGGCATGACCTTTATTAGTGAGCCTGGTTACCCCCTCTCGGAACTACAGACTTAGAAATCGCCAGCTCATATACAGTGCATAAAATATATTTATATATATACCCTTATACACCATTTTAATAAAAAATATCACAAAATTCTTCTAAGTCCCTCGGGAAGAGTGAAAGACGCGCACGTTCATTTTCAGAGCTCCTAGACCTTCCTATAAGAAGTTAGCCAAAAAGTAGCTTCGAAAAACGCTTAGGTTAAGTTTCAGAGTTGCTTCTAATGTACCAAAGCTGGACTTAGACATAATTTCACTCTCACCACATTATGGCTGGTTGGAGACAGTCCGAACCACAAGTACCGGGTCCATGGTTCTGGCGTACACTGTGGGGACGGGGACGACTCCCATTAACCCCTGACTATACCGGGGATACGCTTATCACAATGCCTTTCTGGTCTGTGCTGAAGCAGGGCATTCTGGCAGCCAAGTGGCTTGACATTTTTTAGTGAGCCTGGTTACCCCCTCTCGGAACTACAGACTTAGAAATCGCCAGCTCATATACAGTGCATAAAATATATTTATATATATACCCTTATACACCATTTTAATAAAAAATATCACAAAATTCTTCTAAGTCCCTCGGAAAGAGTGAAAGACGCGCACGTTAATTTTCAGAGCTCCTAGACCTTCCTATAAGAAGTTAGCCAAAAAGTAGCTTCGAAAAACGCTTAGGTTAAGTTTCAGAGTTGCTTCTAATGTACCGAAGCTGGACTTAGACATAATTTCACTCTCACAACATTATGGCTGGTTGGAGACAGTCCGAACCACAAGTACCGGGTCCATGGTTCTGGGCGTATACTGGGGGGACGGGGACGACTCCCATTATCCCCTGACTATACCGGAGATACGCTTATCACAATGCCTTTCTGGTCTGTGCTGAAGCAGGGCATTCTGGCAGCCAAGTGGCTTGACCTTTATTTGTGAGCCTGGTTACCCCCTCTCGGAACCACAGACTTAGAAATCGCCAGCTTATATACAGTGCATAAAATATATTTATATATATACCCTTATACACCATTTTAATAAAAAATATCACAAAATTCTTCTAAGTCCGTCGGGAAGAGTGAAAGACGCGCACGTTCATTTTCAGAGCTCCTAGACCTTCCTATAAGAAGTTAGCCAAAAAGTAGCTTCGAAAAACGCTTAGGTTAAGTTTCAGAGTTGCTTCTAATGTACAAAAGCTGGACTTAGACATAATTTCACTCTCACAACATTATGGCTGGTTGGAGACAGTCCGAACCACAAGTACCGGGTCCATGGTTCTGGGCGTATACTGGGGGGACGGGGACGACTACCATTAACCCCTGACTATACCGGAGATACGCTTATCACAATGCCTTTCTGGTCTGTGCTGAAGCAGGGCATTCTGGCAGCCAAGTGGCTTGACCTTTATTAGTGAGCCTGGTTACCCCCTCTAGGAACCACAGACTTAGACATCGCCAGCTCATATACAGTGCATAAAATATATTTATATATATACCCTTATACACCATTTTAATAAAAAATATCACAAAATTCTTCTAAGTCCCTCGGGAAGAGTGAAAGACGCGCACGTTCATTTTCAGAGCTCCTAGACCTTCCTATAAGAAGTTAGCCAAAAAGTAGCTTCGAAAAACGCTTAGGTTAAGTTTCAGAGTTGCTTCTAATGTACCAAAGCTGGACTTAGACATAATTTCACTCTCACAACATTATGGCTGGTTGGAGACAGTCCGAACCACAAGTACCGGGTCCATGGTTCTGGGCGTATACTGGGGGGACGGGGACGACTCCCATTAACCCCTGACTATACCGGGGATACGCTTATCACAATGCCTTTCTGGTCTGTGCTGAAGCAGGGCATTCTGGCAGCCAAGTGGCATGACCTTTATTAGTGAGCCTGGTTACCCCCTCTCGGAACTACAGACTTAGAAATCGCCAGCTCATATACAGTGCATAAAATATATTTATATATATACCCTTATACACCATTTTAATAAAAAATATCACAAAATTCTTCTTAGTCCCTCGGGAAGAGTGAAAGACGCGCACGTTCATTTTCAGAGCTCCTAGACCTTCCTATAAGAAGTTAGCCAAAAAGTAGCTTCGAAAAACGCTTAGGTTAAGTTTCAGAGTTGCTTCTAATGTACCAAAGCTGGACTTAGACATAATTTCACTCTCACAACATTATGGCTGGTTGGAGACAGTCCGAACCACAAGTACCGGGTCCATGGTTCTGGGCGTATACTGGGGGGACGGGGACGACTACCATTAACCCCTGACTATACCGGAGATACGCTTATCACAATGCCTTTCTGGTCTGTGCTGAAGCAGGGCATTCTGGCAGCCAAGTGGCTTGACCTTTATTAGTGAGCCTGTTTACCCCCTCTAGGAACCACAGACTTAGAAATCGCCAGCTCATATACAGTGCATAAAATATATTTATATATATACCCTTATACACCATTTTAATAAAAAATATCACAAAATTCTTCTAAGTCCCTCGGGAAGAGTGAAAGACGCGCACGTTCATTTTCAGAGCTCCTAGACCTTCCTATAAGAAGTTAGCCAAAAAGTAGCTTCGAAAAACGCTTAGGTTAAGTTTCAGAGTTGCGTCTAATGTACCGAAGCTGGACTTAGACATAATTTCACTCTCACAACATTATGGCTGGTTGGAGACAGTCCGAACCACAAGTACCGGGTCCATGGTTCTGGGCGTATACTGGGGGGACGGGGACGACTACCATTAACCCCTGACTATACCGGAGATACGCTTATCACAATGCCTTTCTGGTCTGTGCTGAAGCAGGGCATTCTGGCAGCCAAGTGGCTTGACCTTTTTTAGTGAGCCTGGTTACCCCCTCTCGGAACTACAGACTTAGAAATCGCCAGCTCATATACAGTGCATAAAATATATTTATATATATACCCTTATACACCATTTTAATAAAAAATATCACAAAATTCTTCTAAGTCCCTCGGAAAGAGTGAAAGACGCGCACGTTAATTTTCAGAGCTCCTAGACCTTCCTATAAGAAGTTAGCCAAAAAGTAGCTTCGAAAAACGCTTAGGTTAAGTTTCAGAGTTGCTTCTAATGTACCGAAGCTGGACTTAGACATAATTTCACTCTCACAACATTATGGCTGGTTGGAGACAGTCCGAACCACAAGTACCGGGTCCATGGTTCTGGGCGTATACTGGGGGGACGGGGACGACTCCCATTATCCCCTGACTATACCGGAGATACGCTTATCACAATGCCTTTCTGGTCTGTGCTGAAGCAGGGCATTCTGGCAGCCAAGTGGCTTGACCTTTATTTGTGAGCCTGGTTACCCCCTCTCGGAACCACAGACTTAGAAATCGCCAGCTTATATACAGTGCATAAAATATATTTATATATATACCCTTATACACCATTTTAATAAAAAATATCACAAAATTCTTCTAAGTCCGTCGGGAAGAGTGAAAGACGCGCACGTTCATTTTCAGAGCTCCTAGACCTTCCTATAAGAAGTTAGCCAAAAAGTAGCTTCGAAAAACGCTTAGGTTAAGTTTCAGAGTTGCTTCTAATGTACCAAAGCTGGACTTAGACATAATTTCACTCTCACAACATTATGGCTGGTTGGAGACAGTCCGAACCACAAGTACCGGGTCCATGGTTCTGGGCGTATACTGGGGGGACGGGGACGACTACCATTAACCCCTGACTATACCGGAGATACGCTTATCACAATGCCTTTCTGGTCTGTGCTGAAGCAGGGCATTCTGGCAGCCAAGTGGCTTGACCTTTATTAGTGAGCCTGGTTACCCCCTCTAGGAACCACAGACTTAGACATCGCCAGCTCATATACAGTGCATAAAATATATTTATATATATACCCTTATACACCATTTTAATAAAAAATATCACAAAATTCTTCTAAGTCCCTCGGGAAGAGTGAAAGACGCGCACGTTCATTTTCAGAGCTCCTAGACCTTCCTATAAGAAGTTAGCCAAAAAGTAGCTTCGAAAAACGCTTAGGTTAAGTTTCAGAGTTGCTTCTAATGTACCAAAGCTGGACTTAGACATAATTTCACTCTCACAACATTATGGCTGGTTGGAGACAGTCCGAACCACAAGTACCGGGTCCATGGTTCTGGGCGTATACTGGGGGGACGGGGACGACTCCCATTAACCCCTGACTATACCGGGGATACGCTTATCACAATGCCTTTCTGGTCTGTGCTGAAGCAGGGCATTCTGGCAGCCAAGTGGCATGACCTTTATTAGTGAGCCTGGTTACCCCCTCTCGGAACTACAGACTTAGAAATCGCCAGCTCATATACAGTGCATAAAATATATTTATATATATACCCTTATACACCATTTTAATAAAAAATATCACAAAATTCTTCTTAGTCCCTCGGGAAGAGTGAAAGACGCGCACGTTCATTTTCAGAGCTCCTAGACCTTCCTATAAGAAGTTAGCCAAAAAGTAGCTTCGAAAAACGCTTAGGTTAAGTTTCAGAGTTGCTTCTAATGTACCAAAGCTGGACTTAGACATAATTTCACTCTCACAACATTATGGCTGGTTGGAGACAGTCCGAACCACAAGTACCGGGTCCATGGTTCTGGGCGTATACTGGGGGGACGGGGACGACTACCATTAACCCCTGACTATACCGGAGATACGCTTATCACAATGCCTTTCTGGTCTGTGCTGAAGCAGGGCATTCTGGCAGCCAAGTGGCTTGACCTTTATTAGTGAGCCTGGTTACCCCCTCTAGGAACCACAGACTTAGAAATCGCCAGCTCATATACAGTGCATAAAATATATTTATATATATACCCTTATACACCATTTTAATAAAAAATATCACAAAATTCTTCTAAGTCCCTCGGGAAGAGTGAAAGACGCGCACGTTCATTTTCAGAGCTCCTAGACCTTCCTATAAGAAGTTAGCCAAAAAGTAGCTTCGAAAAACGCTTAGGTTAAGTTTCAGAGTTGCTTCTAATGTACCGAAGCTGGACTTAGACATAATTTCACTCTCACAACATTATGGCTGGTTGGAGACAGTCCGAACCACAAGTACCGGGTCCATGGTTCTGGGCGTATACTGGGGGGACGGGGACGACTACCATTAACCCCTGACTATACCGGAGATACGCTTATCACAATGCCTTTCTGGTCTGTGCTGAAGCAGGGCATTCTGGCAGCCAAGTGGCTTGACCTTTATTAGTGAGCCTGGTTACCCCCTCTAGGAACCACAGACTTAGAAATCGCCAGCTCATATACAGTGCATAAAATATATTTATATATATACCCTTATACACCATTTTAATAAAAAATATCACAAAATTCTTCTAAGTCCCTCGGGAAGAGTGAAAGACGCGCACGTTCATTTTCAGAGCTCCTAGACCTTCCTATAAGAAGTTAGCCAAAAAGTAGCTTCGAAAAACGCTTAGGTTAAGTTTCAGTGTTGCTTCTAATGTACCGAAGCTGGACTTAGACATAATTTCACTCTCACAACATTATGGCTGTTTGGAGACAGTCCGAACCACAAGTACCGGGTCCATGGTTCTGGGCGTATACTGGGGGACGGGGACGACTCCCATTAACCCCTGACTATACCGGGGATACGCGTATCACAATGCCTTACTGGTCTGTGCTGAAGCAGGGCATTCTGGAAGCCAAGTGGCTTGACCTTTATTAGTGAGCCTGGTTACCCCCTCTCGGAACCACAGACTTAGAAATCGCCAGCTCATATACAGTGCATAAAATATATTTATATATATACCCTTATACACCATTTTAATAAAAAAATATCACAAAATTCTTCTAAGTCCCTCGGGAAGAGTGAAAGACGCGCACATTCATTTTCAGAGCTCCTAGACCTTCCTATAAGAAGTTAGCCAAAAAGTAGCTTCGAAAAATGCTTAGGTTAAGTTTCAGAGTTGCTTCTAATGTACCAAAGCTGGACTTAGACATAATTTCACTCTCACAACATTATGGCTGGTTGGAGACAGTCCGAACCACAAGTACCGGGTCCATGGTTCTGGGCGTATACTGGGGGGACGGGGACGACTCCCATTATCCCCTGACTATACCGGAGATACGCTTATCACAATGCCTTTCTGGTCTGTGCTGAAGCAGGGCATTCTGGCAGCCAAGTGGCTTGACCTTTATTTGTGAGCCTGGTTACCCCCTCTTGGAACCACAGACTTAGAAATCGCCAGCTTATATACAGTGCATAAAATATATTTATATATATACCCTTATACACCATTTTAATAAAAAATATCACAAAATTCATCTAAGTCCGTCGGGAAGAGTGAAAGACGCGCACGTTCATTTTCAGAGCTCCTAGACCTTCCTATAAGAAGTTAGCCAAAAAGTAGCTTCGAAAAACGCTTAGGTTAAGTTTCAGAGTTGCTTCTAATGTACCAAAGCTGGACTTAGACATAATTTCACTCTCACAACATTATGGCTGGTTGGAGACAGTCCGAACCACAAGTACCGGGTCCATGGTTCTGGGCGTATACTGGGGGGACGGGGACGACTACCATTAACCCCTGACTATACCGGAGATACGCTTATCACAATGCCTTTCTGGTCTGTGCTGAAGCAGGGCATTCTGGCAGCCAAGTGGCTTGACCTTTATTAGTGAGCCTGGTTACCCCCTCTAGGAACCACAGACTTAGAAATCGCCAGCTCATATACAGTGCATAAAATATATTTATATATATACCCTTATACACCATTTTAATAAAAAATATCACAAAATTCTTCTAAGTCCCTCGGGAAGAGTGAAAGACGCGCACGTTCATTTTCAGAGCTCCTAGACCTTCCTATAAGAAGTTAGCCAAAAAGTAGCTTCGAAAAACGCTTAGGTTAAGTTTCAGAGTTGCTTCTAATGTACCAAAGCTGGACTTAGACATAATTTCACTCTCACAACATTATGGCTGGTTGGAGACAGTCCGAACCACAAGTACCGGGTCCATGGTTCTGGGCGTATACTGGGGGGACGGGGACGACTCCCATTAACCCCTGACTATACCGGGGATACGCTTATCACAATGCCTTTCTGGTCTGTGCTGAAGCAGGGCATTCTGGCAGCCAAGTGGCATGACCTTTATTAGTGAGCCTGGTTACCCCCTCTCGGAACTACAGACTTAGAAATCGCCAACTCATATACAGTGCATAAAATATATTTATATATATACCCTTATACACCATTTTAATAAAAAATATCACAAAATTCTTCTAAGTCCCTCGGGAAGAGTGAAAGACGCGCACGTTCATTATCAGAGCTCCTAGACCTTCCTATAAGAAGTTAGCCAAAAAGTAGCTTCGAAAAACGCTTAGGTTAAGTTTCAGAGTTGCTTCTAATGTACCAAAGCTGGACTTAGACATAATTTCACTCTCACCACATTATGGCTGGTTGGAGACAGTCCGAACCACAAGTACCGGGTCCATGGTTCTGGCGTACACTGTGGGGACGGGGACGACTCCCATTAACCCCTGACTATACCGGGGATACGCTTATCACAATGCCTTTCTGGTCTGTGCTGAAGCAGGGCATTCTGGCAGCCAAGTGGCTTGACCTTTTTTAGTGAGCCTGGTTACCCCCTCTCGGAACTACAGACTTAGAAATCGCCAGCTCATATACAGTGCATAAAATATATTTATATATATACCCTTATACACCATTTTAATAAAAAATATCACAAAATTCTTCTAAGTCCCTCGGAAAGAGTGAAAGACGCGCACGTTAATTTTCAGAGCTCCTAGACCTTCCTATAAGAAGTTAGCCAAAAAGTAGATTCGAAAAACGCTTAGGTTAAGTTTCAGAGTTGCTTCTAATGTACCGAAGCTGGACTTAGACATAATTTCACTCTCACAACATTATGGCTGGTTGGAGACAGTCCGAACCACAAGTACCGGGTCCATGGTTCTGGGCGTATACTGGGGGGACTGGGACGACTCCCATTAACCCCTGACTATACCGGGGAAACGCTTATCACAATGCCTTTCTGGTCTGTGCTGAAGCAGGGCATTCTGGCAGCCAAGTGGCTTGACCTTTATTAGTGAGCCTGGTTACCCCCTCTCGGAACCACAGACTTAGAAATCGCCAGCTCATATACAGTGCATAAAATATATTTATATATATACCAATATACACCATTTTAATAAAAAATATCACAAAATTCTTCTAAGTCCCTCGGGAAGAGTGAAAGACGCGCACGTTCATTTTCAGAGCTCCTAGACCTTCCTAAAAGAAGTTAGCCAAAAAGTAGCTTCGAAAAACGCTTAGGTTAAGTTTCAGAGTTGCTTCTAATGTACCAAAGCTGGACTTAGACATAATTTCACTCTCACAACATTATGGCTGGTTGGAGACAGTCCGAACCACAAGTACCGGGTCCATGGTTCTGGGCGTATACTGGGGGGACGGGGACGACTCCCATTAACCCCTGACTATACCGGGGATACGCTTATCACAATGCCTTTCTGGTCTGTGCTGAAGCAGGGCATTCTGGCAGCCAAGTGGCTTGACCTTTATTAGTGAGCCTGGTTACCGCCTGTCGGAACCACAGACTTAAAAATCGCCAGCTCATATACAGTGCATAAAATATATTTATATATATACCCTTATACACCATTTTAATAAAAAATATCACAAAATTCTTCTAAGTCCCTCGGGAAGAGTGAAAGACGCGCACGTTCATTTTCAGAGCTCCTAGACCTTCCTATAAGAAGTTAGCCAAAAAGTAGCTTCGAAAAACGCTTAGGTTAAGTTTCAGAGTTGCTTCTAATGTACCAAAGCTGGACTTAGACATAATTTCACTCTCACAACATTACTGTATGGCTGGTTGGAGACAGTCCGAACCACAAGTACCGGGTCCATGGTTCTGGGCGTATACTGGGGGGACGGGGACGACTCCCATTAACCCCTGACTATACCGGGGATACGCTTATCACAATGCCTTTCTGGTCTGTGCTGAAGCAGGGCATTCTGGCAGCCAAGTGGCTTGACCTTTTTTAGTGAGCCTGGTTACCCCCTCTCGGAACTACAGACTTAGAAATCGCCAGCTCATATACAGTGCATAAAATATATTTATATACAGTATAGACCCTTATACACCATTTTAATAAAAAATATCACAAAATTCTTCTAAGTCCCTCGGGAAGAGTGAAAGACGCGCACGTTCATTTTCAGAGCTCCTAGACCTTCCTATAAGAAGTTAGCCAAAAAGTAGCTTCGAAAAACGCTTAGGTTAAGTTTCAGAGTTGCTTCTAATGTACCGAAGCTGGACTTAGACATAATTTCACTCTCACAACATTATGGCTGGTTGGAGACAGTCCGAACCACAAGTACCGGGTCCATGGTTCTGGGCGTATACTGGGGGGACGGGGACGACTCCCATTAACCCCTGACTATACCGGGGATACGCTTATCACAATGCCTTTCTGGTCTGTGCTGAAGCAGGGCATTCTGGCAGCCAAGTGGCTTGACCTTTATTAGTGAGCCTGGTTACCGCCTGTCGGAACCACAGACTTAAAAATCGCCAGCTCATATACAGTGCATAAAATATATTTATATATATACCCTTATACACCATTTTAATAAAAAATATCACAAAATTCTTCTAAGTCCCTCGGGAAGAGTGAAAGACGCGCACGTTCATTTTCAGAGCTCCTAGACCTTCCTATAAGAAGTTAGCCAAAAAGTAGCTTCGAAAAACGCTTAGGTTAAGTTTCAGAGTTGCTTCTAATGTACCGAAGATGGACTTAGACATAATTTCACTCTCACAACATTATGGCTGGTTGGAGACAGTCCGAACCACAAGTACCGGGTCCATGGTTCTGGGCGTATACTGGGGGGACGGGGACGACTCCCATTAACCCCTGACTATACCGGGGATACGCTTATCACAATGCCTTTCTGGTCTGTGCTGAAGCAGGGCATTCTGGCAGCCAAGTGGCTTGACCTTTATTAGTGAGCCTGGTTACCCCCTCTCGGAACCACAGACTTAGAAATCGCCAGCTCATATACAGTGCATAAAATATATTTATATATATACCCTTATACACCATTTTAATAAAAAATATTACAAAATTCTTCTAAGTCCCTCGGGAAGAGTGAAAGACGCGCACGTTCATTTTCAGAGCTCCTAGACCTTCCTATAAGAAGTTAGCCAAAAAGTAGCTTCGAAAAACGCTTAGGTTAAGTTTCAGAGTTGCTTCTAATGTACCGAAGCTGGACTTAGACATAATTTCACTCTCACAACATTATGGCTGGTTGGAGACAGTCCGAACCACAAGTACCGGGTCCATGGTTCTGGGCGTATACTGGGGGGACGGGGACGACTCCCATTAACCCCTGACTATACCGGGGATACGCTTATCACAATGCCTTTCTGGTCTGTGCTGAAGCAGGGCATTCTGGCAGCCAAGTGGCTTGACCTTTATTAGTGAGCCTGGTTACCCCCTCTCGGAACCACAGACTTAGAAATCGCCAGCTCATATACAGTGCATAAAATATATTTATATATATACCCTTATACACCATTTTAATAAAAAATATCACAAAATTCTTCTAAATCCCTCGGGAAGAGTGAAAGACGCGCACGTTCATTTTCAGAGCTCCTAGACCTTCCTATAAGAAGTTAGCCAAAAAGTAGCTTCGAAAAACGCTTAGGTTAAGTTTCAGAGTTGCTTCTAATGTACCAAAGCTGGACTTAGACATAATTTCACTCTCACAACATTACTGTATGGCTGGTTGGAGACAGTCCGAACCACAAGTACCGGGTCCATGGTTCTGGGCGTATACTGGGGGGACGGGGACGACTCCCATTAACCCCTGACTATACCGGGGATACGCTTATCACAATGCCTTTCTGGTCTGTGCTGAAGCAGGGCATTCTGGCAGCCAAGTGGCTTGACCTTTATTAGTGAGCCTGGTTTCCGCCTGTCGGAACCACAGTCTTAAAAATCGCCAGCTCATATACAGTGCATAAAATATATTTATATATATACCCTTATACACCATTTTAATAAAAAATATTACAAAATTCTTCTAAGTCCCTCGGGAAGAGTGAAAGATGCGCACGTTCATTTTCAGAGCTCCTAGACCTTCCTATAAGAAGTTAGCCAAAAAGTAGCTTCGAAAAACGCTTAGGTTAAGTTTCAGAGTTGCTTCTAATGTACCAAAGCTGGACTTAGACATAATTTCACTCTCACAACATTATGGCTGGTTGGAGACAGTCCGAACCACAAGTACCGGGTCCATGGTTCTGGCGTACACTGGGGGGACGGGGACGACTCCCATTAACCCCTGACTATACCGGGGATACGCTTATCACAATGCCTTTCTGGTCTGTGCTGAAGCAGGGCATTCTGGCAGCCAAGTGGCTTGACCTTTATTAGTGAGCCTGGTTACCCCCTCTCGGAACCACAGACTTAGAAATCGCCAGCTCATATACAGTGCATAAAATATATTTATATATATACCCTTATACACCATTTTAATAAAAAATATTACAAAATTCTTCTAAGTCCCTCGGGAAGAGTGAAAGACGCGCACGTTCATTTTCAGAGCTCCTAGACCTTCCTATAAGAAGTTAGCCAAAAAGTAGCTTCGAAAAACGCTTAGGTTAAGTTTCAGAGTTGCTTCTAATGTACCGAAGCTGGACTTAGACATAATTTCACTCTCACAACATTATGGCTGGTTGGAGACAGTCCGAACCACAAGTACCGGGTCCATGGTTCTGGGCGTATACTGGGGGGACGGGGACGACTCCCATTAACCCCTGACTATACCGGGGATACGCTTATCACAATGCCTTTCTGGTCTGTGCTGAAGCAGGGCATTCTGGCAGCCAAGTGGCTTGACCTTTATTAGTGAGCCTGGTTACCCCCTCTCGGAACCACAGACTTAGAAATCGCCAGCTCATATACAGTGCATAAAATATATTTATATATATACCCTTATACACCATTTTAATAAAAAATATCACAAAATTCTTCTAAATCCCTCGGGAAGAGTGAAAGACGCGCACGTTCATTTTCAGAGCTCCTAGACCTTCCTATAAGAAGTTAGCCAAAAAGTAGCTTCGAAAAACGCTTAGGTTAAGTTTCAGAGTTGCTTCTAATGTACCAAAGCTGGACTTAGACATAATTTCACTCTCACAACATTACTGTATGGCTGGTTGGAGACAGTCCGAACCACAAGTACCGGGTCCATGGTTCTGGGCGTATACTGGGGGGACGGGGACGACTCCCATTAACCCCTGACTATACCGGGGATACGCTTATCACAATGCCTTTCTGGTCTGTGCTGAAGCAGGGCATTCTGGCAGCCAAGTGGCTTGACCTTTATTAGTGAGCCTGGTTTCCGCCTGTCGGAACCACAGACTTAAAAATCGCCAGCTCATATACAGTGCATAAAATATATTTATATATATACCCTTATACACCATTTTAATAAAAAATATTACAAAATTCTTCTAAGTCCCTCGGGAAGAGTGAAAGATGCGCACGTTCATTTTCAGAGCTCCTAGACCTTCCTATAAGAAGTTAGCCAAAAAGTAGCTTCGAAAAACGCTTAGGTTAAGTTTCAGAGTTGCTTCTAATGTACCAAAGTTGGACTTAGACATAATTTCACTCTCACAACATTATGGCTGGTTGGAGACAGTCCGAACCACAAGTACCGGGTCCATGGTTCTGGCGTACACTGGGGGGACGGGGACGACTCCCATTAACCCCTGACTATACCGGGGATACGCTTATCACAATGCCTTTCTGGTCTGTGCTGAAGCAGGGCATTCTGGCAGCCAAGTGGCTTGACCTTTTTTAGTGAGCCTGGTTACCGCCTGTCGGAACCACAGACTTAAAAATCGCCAGCTCATATACAGTGCATAAAATATATTTATATATATACCCTTATACACCATTTTAATAAAAAATATCACAAAATTCTTCTAAGTCCCTCGGGAAGAGTGAAAGACGCGCACGTTCATTTTCAGAGCTCCTAGACCTTCCTATAAGAAGTTAGCCAAAAAGTAGCTTCGAAAAACGCTTAGGTTAAGTTTCAGAGTTGCTTCTAATGTACCGAAGCTGGACTTAGACATAATTTCACTCTCACAACATTATGGCTGGTTGGAGACAGTCCGAACCACAAGTACCGGGTCCATGGTTCTGGGCGTATACTGGGGGGACGGGGACGACTCCCATTAACCCCTGACTATACCGGGGATACGCTTATCACAATGCCTTTCTGGTCTGTGCTGAAGCAGGGCATTCTGGCAGCCAAGTGGCTTGACCTTTTTTAGTGAGCCTGGTTACCCCCTCTCGGAACTACAGACTTAGAAATCGCCAGTTCATATACAGTGCATAAAATATATTTATATATATACCCTTATACACCATTTTAATAAAAAATATCACAAAATTCTTCTAAGTCCCTCGGGAAGAGTGAAAGACGCGCACGTTCATTTTCAGAGCTCCTAGACCTTCCTATAAGAAGTTAGCCAAAAAGTAGCTTCGAAAAACGCTTAGGTTAAGTTTCAGAGTTGCTTCTAATGTACCGAAGATGGACTTAGACATAATTTCACTCTCACAACATTATGGCTGGTTGGAGACAGTCCGAACCACAAGTACCGGGTCCATGGTTCTGGGCGTATACTGGGGGGACGGGGACGACTCCCATTAACCCCTGACTATACCGGGGATACGCTTATCACAATGCCTTTCTGGTCTGTGCTGAAGCAGGGCATTCTGGCAGCCAAGTGGCTTGACCTTTATTAGTGAGCCTGGTTACCCCCTCTCGGAACCACAGACTTAGAAATCGCCAGCTCATATACAGTGCATAAAATATATTTATATATATACCCTTATACACCATTTTAATAAAAAATATTACAAAATTCTTCTAAGTCCCTCGGGAAGAGTGAAAGACGCGCACGTTCATTTTCAGAGCTTCTAGACCTTCCTATAAGAAGTTAGCCAAAAAGTAGCTTCGAAAAACGCTTAGGTTAAGTTTCAGAGTTGCTTCTAATGTACCGAAGCTGGACTTAGACATAATTTCACTCTCACAACATTATGGCTGGTTGGAGACAGTCCGAACCACAAGTACCGGGTCCATGGTTCTGGGCGTATACTGGGGGGACGGGGACGACTCCCATTAACCCCTGACTATACCGGGGATACGCTTATCACAATGCCTTTCTGGTCTGTGCTGAAGCAGGGCATTCTGGCAGCCAAGTGGCTTGACCTTTATTAGTGAGCCTGGTTACCCCCTCTCGGAACCACAGACTTAGAAATCGCCAGCTCATATACAGTGCATAAAATATATTTATATATATACCCTTATACACCATTTTAATAAAAAATATCACAAAATTCTTCTAAATCCCTCGGGAAGAGTGAAAGACGCGCACGTTCATTTTCAGAGCTCCTAGACCTTCCTATAAGAAGTTAGCCAAAAAGTAGCTTCGAAAAACGCTTAGGTTAAGTTTCAGAGTTGCTTCTAATGTACCAAAGCTGGACTTAGACATAATTTCACTCTCACAACATTACTGTATGGCTGGTTGGAGACAGTCCGAACCACAAGTACCGGGTCCATGGTTCTGGGCGTATACTGGGGGGACGGGGACGACTCCCATTAACCCCTGACTATACCGGGGATACGCTTATCACAATGCCTTTCTGGTCTGTGCTGAAGCAGGGCATTCTGGCAGCCAAGTGGCTTGACCTTTATTAGTGAGCCTGGTTTCCGCCTGTCGGAACCACAGACTTAAAAATCGCCAGCTCATATACAGTGCATAAAATATATTTATATATATACCCTTATACACCATTTTAATAAAAAATATTACAAAATTCTTCTAAGTCCCTCGGGAAGAGTGAAAGATGCGCACGTTCATTTTCAGAGCTCCTAGACCTTCCTATAAGAAGTTAGCCAAAAAGTAGCTTCGAAAAACGCTTAGGTTAAGTTTCAGAGTTGCTTCTAATGTACCAAAGTTGGACTTAGACATAATTTCACTCTCACAACATTATGGCTGGTTGGAGACAGTCCGAACCACAAGTACCGGGTCCATGGTTCTGGCGTACACTGGGGGGACGGGGACGACTCCCATTAACCCCTGACTATACCGGGGATACGCTTATCACAATGCCTTTCTGGTCTGTGCTGAAGCAGGGCATTCTGGCAGCCAAGTGGCTTGACCTTTTTTAGTGAGCCTGGTTACCGCCTGTCGGAACCACAGACTTAAAAATCGCCAGCTCATATACAGTGCATAAAATATATTTATATATATACCCTTATACACCATTTTAATAAAAAATATCACAAAATTCTTCTAAGTCCCTCGGGAAGAGTGAAAGACGCGCACGTTCATTTTCAGAGCTCCTAGACCTTCCTATAAGAAGTTAGCCAAAAAGTAGCTTCGAAAAACGCTTAGGTTAAGTTTCAGAGTTGCTTCTAATGTACCGAAGCTGGACTTAGACATAATTTCACTCTCACAACATTATGGCTGGTTGGAGACAGTCCGAACCACAAGTACCGGGTCCATGGTTCTGGGCGTATACTGGGGGGACGGGGACGACTCCCATTAACCCCTGACTATACCGGGGATACGCTTATCACAATGCCTTTCTGGTCTGTGCTGAAGCAGGGCATTCTGGCAGCCAAGTGGCTTGACCTTTATTAGTGAGCCTGGTTACCCCCTCTCGGAACCACAGACTTAGAAATCGCCAGCTCATATACAGTGCATAAAATATATTTATATATATATACCCTTATACACCATTTTAATAAAAAATATCACAAAATTCTTCTAAATCCCTCGGGAAGAGTGAAAGACGCGCACGTTCATTTTCAGAGCTCCTAGACCTTCCTATAAGAAGTTAGCCAAAAAGTAGCTTCGAAAAACGCTTAGGTTAAGTTTCAGAGTTGCTTCTAATGTACCAAAGCTGGACTTAGACATAATTTCACTCTCACAACATTACTGTATGGCTGGTTGGAGACAGTCCGAACCACAAGTACCAGATCCATGGTTCTGGGCGTATACTGGGGGGACGGGGACGACTCCCATTAACCCCTGACTATACCGGGGATACGCTTATCACAATGCCTTTCTGGTCTGTGCTGAAGCAGGGCATTCTGGCAGCCAAGTGGCTTGACCTTTATTAGTGAGCCTGGTTTCCGCCTGTCGGAACCACAGACTTAAAAATCGCCAGCTCATATACAGTGCATAAAATATATTTATATATATACCCTTATACACCATTTTAATAAAAAATATTACAAAATTCTTCTAAGTCCCTCGGGAAGAGTGAAAGATGCGCACGTTCATTTTCAGAGCTCCTAGACCTTCCTATAAGAAGTTAGCCAAAAAGTAGCTTCGAAAAACGCTTAGGTTAAGTTTCAGAGTTGCTTCTAATGTACCAAAGCTGGACTTAGACATAATTTCACTCTCACAACATTATGGCTGGTTGGAGACAGTCCGAACCACAAGTACCGGGTCCATGGTTCTGGCGTACACTGGGGGGACGGGGACGACTCCCATTAACCCCTGACTATACCGGGGATACGCTTATCACAATGCCTTTCTGGTCTGTGCTGAAGCAGGGCATTCTGGCAGCCAAGTGGCTTGACCTTTTTTAGTGAGCCTGGTTACCCCCTCTCGGAACTACAGACTTAGAAATCGCCAGCTCATATACAGTGCATAAAATATATTTATATATATACCCTTATACACCATTTTAATAAAAAATATCACAAAATTCTTCTAAGTCCCTCGGGAAGAGTGAAAGACGCGCACGTTCATTTTCAGAGCTCCTAGACCTTCCTATAAGAAGTTAGCCAAAAAGTAGCTTCGAAAAACGCTTAGGTTAAGTTTCAGAGTTGCTTCTAATGTACCAAAGTTGGACTTAGACATAATTTCACTCTCACAACATTATGGCTGGTTGGAGACAGTCCGAACCACAAGTACCGGGTCCATGGTTCTGGCGTACACTGGGGGGACGGGGACGACTCCCATTAACCCCTGACTATACCGGGGATACGCTTATCACAATACCTTTCTGGTCTGTGCTGAAGCAGGGCATTCTGGCAGCCAAGTGGCTTGACCTTTTTTAGTGAGCCTGGTTACCCCCTCTCGGAACTACAGACTTAGAAATCGCCAGCTCATATACAGTGCATAAAATATATTTATATACAGTATATACCCTTATACACCATTTTAATAAAAAATATCACAAAATTCTTCTTAGTCCCTCGGGAAGAGTGAAAGACGCGAACGTTCATTTTCAGAGCTCCTAGACCTTCCTATAAGAAGTTAGCCAAAAAGTAGCTTCGAAAAACGCTTTGGTTAAGTTTCAGAGTTGCTTCTAATGTACCAAAGCTGGACTTAGACATAATTTCACTCTCACAACAGTATGGCTGGTTGGAGACAGTCCGAACCACAAGTACCGGGTCCATGGTTCTGGACGTATACTGGGGGGACGGGGACGACTCCCATTAACCCCTGACTATACCGGGGATACGCTTATCACAATGCCTTTCTGGTCTGTGCTGAAGCAGGGCATTCTGGCAGCCAAGTGGCTTGACCTTTATTAGTGAGCCTGGTTACCCCCTCTCGGAACCACAGACTTAGAAATCGCCAGCTCATATACAGTGCATAAAATATATTTATATATATACCCTTATACACCATTTTAATAAAAAATATCACAAAATTCTTCTAAATCCCTCGGGAAGAGTGAAAGACGCGCACGTTCATTTTCAGAGCTCCTAGACCTTCCTATAAGAAGTTAGCCAAAAAGTAGCTTCGAAAAACGCTTAGGTTAAGTTTCAGAGTTGCTTCTAATGTACCAAAGCTGGACTTAGACATAATTTCACTCTCACAACATTACTGTATGGCTGGTTGGAGACAGTCCGAACCACAAGTACCGGGTCCATGGTTCTGGGCGTATACTGGGGGGACGGGGACGACTCCCATTAACCCCTGACTATACCGGGGATACGCTTATCACAATGCCTTTCTGGTCTGTGCTGAAGCAGGGCATTCTGGCAGCCAAGTGGCTTGACCTTTATTAGTGAGCCTGGTTTCCGCCTGTCGGAACCACAGACTTAAAAATCGCCAGCTCATATACAGTGCATAAAATATATTTATATATATACCCTTATACACCATTTTAATAAAAAATATTACAAAATTCTTCTAAGTCCCTCGGGAAGAGTGAAAGATGCGCACGTTCATTTTCAGAGCTCCTAGACCTTCCTATAAGAAGTTAGCCAAAAAGTAGCTTCGAAAAACGCTTAGGTTAAGTTTCAGAGTTGCTTCTAATGTACCAAAGTTGGACTTAGACATAATTTCACTCTCACAACATTATGGCTGGTTGGAGACAGTCCGAACCACAAGTACCGGGTCCATGGTTCTGGCGTACACTGGGGGGACGGGGACGACTCCCATTAACCCCTGACTATACCGGGGATACGCTTATCACAATGCCTTTCTGGTCTGTGCTGAAGCAGGGCATTCTGGCAGCCAAGTGGCTTGACCTTTTTTAGTGAGCCTGGTTACCGCCTGTCGGAACCACAGACTTAAAAATCGCCAGCTCATATACAGTGCATAAAATATATTTATATATATACCCTTATACACCATTTTAATAAAAAATATCACAAAATTCTTCTAAGTCCCTCGGGAAGAGTGAAAGACGCGCACGTTCATTTTCAGAGCTCCTAGACCTTCCTATAAGAAGTTAGCCAAAAAGTAGCTTCGAAAAACGCTTAGGTTAAGTTTCAGAGTTGCTTCTAATGTACCGAAGCTGGACTTAGACATAATTTCACTCTCACAACATTATGGCTGGTTGGAGACAGTCCGAACCACAAGTACCGGGTCCATGGTTCTGGGCGTATACTGGGGGGACGGGGACGACTCCCATTAACCCCTGACTATACCGGGGATACGCTTATCACAATGCCTTTCTGGTCTGTGCTGAAGCAGGGCATTCTGGCAGCCAAGTGGCTTGACCTTTTTTAGTGAGCCTGGTTACCCCCTCTCGGAACTACAGACTTAGAAATCGCCAGTTCATATACAGTGCATAAAATATATTTATATATATACCCTTATACACCATTTTAATAAAAAATATCACAAAATTCTTCTAAGTCCCTCGGGAAGAGTGAAAGACGCGCACGTTCATTTTCAGAGCTCCTAGACCTTCCTATAAGAAGTTAGCCAAAAAGTAGCTTCGAAAAACGCTTAGGTTAAGTTTCAGAGTTGCTTCTAATGTACCGAAGATGGACTTAGACATAATTTCACTCTCACAACATTATGGCTGGTTGGAGACAGTCCGAACCACAAGTACCGGGTCCATGGTTCTGGGCGTATACTGGGGGGACGGGGACGACTCCCATTAACCCCTGACTATACCGGGGATACGCTTATCACAATGCCTTTCTGGTCTGTGCTGAAGCAGGGCATTCTGGCAGCCAAGTGGCTTGACCTTTATTAGTGAGCCTGGTTACCCCCTCTCGGAACCACAGACTTAGAAATCGCCAGCTCATATACAGTGCATAAAATATATTTATATATATACCCTTATACACCATTTTAATAAAAAATATTACAAAATTCTTCTAAGTCCCTCGGGAAGAGTGAAAGACGCGCACGTTCATTTTCAGAGCTCCTAGACCTTCCTATAAGAAGTTAGCCAAAAAGTAGCTTCGAAAAACGCTTAGGTTAAGTTTCAGAGTTGCTTCTAATGTACCGAAGCTGGACTTAGACATAATTTCACTCTCACAACATTATGGCTGGTTGGAGACAGTCCGAACCACAAGTACCGGGTCCATGGTTCTGGGCGTATACTGGGGGGACGGGGACGACTCCCATTAACCCCTGACTATACCGGGGATACGCTTATCACAATGCCTTTCTGGTCTGTGCTGAAGCAGGGCATTCTGGCAGCCAAGTGGCTTGACCTTTATTAGTGAGCCTGGTTACCCCCTCTCGGAACCACAGACTTAGAAATCGCCAGCTCATATACAGTGCATAAAATATATTTATATATATACCCTTATACACCATTTTAATAAAAAATATCACAAAATTCTTCTAAATCCCTCGGGAAGAGTGAAAGACGCGCACGTTCATTTTCAGAGCTCCTAGACCTTCCTATAAGAAGTTAGCCAAAAAGTAGCTTCGAAAAACGCTTAGGTTAAGTTTCAGAGTTGCTTCTAATGTACCAAAGTTGGACTTAGACATAATTTCACTCTCACAACATTATGGCTGGTTGGAGACAGTCCGAACCACAAGTACCGGGTCCATGGTTCTGGGCGTATACTGGGGGGACGGGGACGACTCCCATTAACCCCTGACTATACCGGGGATACGCTTATCACAATGCCTTTCTGGTCTGTGCTGAAGCAGGGCATTCTGGCAGCCAAGTGGCTTGACCTTTATTAGTGAGCCTGGTTTCCGCCTGTCGGAACCACAGACTTAAAAATCGCCAGCTCATATACAGTGCATAAAATATATTTATATATATACCCTTATACACCATTTTAATAAAAAATATTACAAAATTCTTCTAAGTCCCTCGGGAAGAGTGAAAGATGCGCACGTTCATTTTCAGAGCTCCTAGACCTTCCTATAAGAAGTTAGCCAAAAAGTAGCTTCGAAAAACGCTTAGGTTAAGTTTCAGAGTTGCTTCTAATGTACCAAAGTTGGACTTAGACATAATTTCACTCTCACAACATTATGGCTGGTTGGAGACAGTCCGAACCACAAGTACCGGGTCCATGGTTCTGGCGTACACTGGGGGGACGGGGACGACTCCCATTAACCCCTGACTATACCGGGGATACGCTTATCACAATGCCTTTCTGGTCTGTGCTGAAGCAGGGCATTCTGGCAGCCAAGTGGCTTGACCTTTTTTAGTGAGCCTGGTTACCGCCTGTCGGAACCACAGACTTAAAAATCGCCAGCTCATATACAGTGCATAAAATATATTTATATATATACCCTTATACACCATTTTAATAAAAAATATCACAAAATTCTTCTAAGTCCCTCGGGAAGAGTGAAAGACGCGCACGTTCATTTTCAGAGCTCCTAGACCTTCCTATAAGAAGTTAGCCAAAAAGTAGCTTCGAAAAACGCTTAGGTTAAGTTTCAGAGTTGCTTCTAATGTACCGAAGCTGGACTTAGACATAATTTCACTCTCACAACATTATGGCTGGTTGGAGACAGTCCGAACCACAAGTACCGGGTCCATGGTTCTGGGCGTATACTGGGGGGACGGGGACGACTCCCATTAACCCCTGACTATACCGGGGATACGCTTATCACAATGCCTTTCTGGTCTGTGCTGAAGCAGGGCATTCTGGCAGCCAAGTGGCTTGACCTTTATTAGTGAGCCTGGTTACCCCCTCTCGGAACCACAGACTTAGAAATCGCCAGCTCATATACAGTGCATAAAATATATTTATATATATACCCTTATACACCATTTTAATAAAAAATATCACAAAATTCTTCTAAATCCCTCGGGAAGAGTGAAAGACGCGCACGTTCATTTTCAGAGCTCCTAGACCTTCCGATAAGAAGTTAGCCAAAAAGTAGCTTCGAAAAACGCTTAGGTTAAGTTTCAGAGTTGCTTCTAATGTACCAAAGTTGGACTTAGACATAATTTCACTCTCACAACATTATGGCTGGTTGGAGACAGTCCGAACCACAAGTACCGGGTCCATGGTTCTGGGCGTATACTGGGGGGACGGGGACGACTCCCATTAACCCCTGACTATACCGGGGATACGCTTATCACAATGCCTTTCTGGTCTGTGCTGAAGCAGGGCATTCTGGCAGCCAAGTGGCTTGACCTTTATTAGTGAGCCTGGTTTCCGCCTGTCGGAACCACAGACTTAAAAATCGCCAGCTCATATACAGTGCATAAAATATATTTATATATATACCCTTATACACCATTTTAATAAAAAATATTACAAAATTCTTCTAAGTCCCTCGGGAAGAGTGAAAGATGCGCACGTTCATTTTCAGAGCTCCTAGACCTTCCTATAAGAAGTTAGCCAAAAAGTAGCTTCGAAAAACGCTTAGGTTAAGTTTCAGAGTTGCTTCTAATGTACCAAAGTTGGACTTAGACATAATTTCACTCTCACAACATTATGGCTGGTTGGAGACAGTCCGAACCACAAGTACCGGGTCCATGGTTCTGGCGTACACTGGGGGGACGGGGACGACTCCCATTAACCCCTGACTATACCGGGGATACGCTTATCACAATGCCTTTCTGGTCTGTGCTGAAGCAGGGCATTCTGGCAGCCAAGTGGCTTGACCTTTTTTAGTGAGCCTGGTTACCGCCTGTCGGAACCACAGACTTAAAAATCGCCAGCTCATATACAGTGCATAAAATATATTTATATATATACCCTTATACACCATTTTAATAAAAAATATCACAAAATTCTTCTAAGTCCCTCGGGAAGAGTGAAAGACGCGCACGTTCATTTTCAGAGCTCCTAGACCTTCCTATAAGAAGTTAGCCAAAAAGTAGCTTCGAAAAACGCTTAGGTTAAGTTTCAGAGTTGCTTCTAATGTACCGAAGCTGGACTTAGACATAATTTCACTCTCACAACATTATGGCTGGTTGGAGACAGTCCGAACCACAAGTACCGGGTCCATGGTTCTGGGCGTATACTGGGGGGACGGGGACGACTCCCATTAACCCCTGACTATACCGGGGATACGCTTATCACAATGCCTTTCTGGTCTGTGCTGAAGCAGGGCATTCTGGCAGCCAAGTGGCTTGACCTTTATTAGTGAGCCTGGTTACCCCCTCTCGGAACCACAGACTTAGAAATCGCCAGCTCATATACAGTGCATAAAATATATTTATATATATATACCCTTATACACCATTTTAATAAAAAATATCACAAAATTCTTCTAAATCCCTCGGGAAGAGTGAAAGACGCGCACGTTCATTTTCAGAGCTCCTAGACCTTCCTATAAGAAGTTAGCCAAAAAGTAGCTTCGAAAAACGCTTAGGTTAAGTTTCAGAGTTGCTTCTAATGTACCAAAGCTGGACTTAGACATAATTTCACTCTCACAACATTACTGTATGGCTGGTTGGAGACAGTCCGAACCACAAGTACCAGATCCATGGTTCTGGGCGTATACTGGGGGGACGGGGACGACTCCCATTAACCCCTGACTATACCGGGGATACGCTTATCACAATGCCTTTCTGGTCTGTGCTGAAGCAGGGCATTCTGGCAGCCAAGTGGCTTGACCTTTATTAGTGAGCCTGGTTTCCGCCTGTCGGAACCACAGACTTAAAAATCGCCAGCTCATATACAGTGCATAAAATATATTTATATATATACCCTTATACACCATTTTAATAAAAAATATTACAAAATTCTTCTAAGTCCCTCGGGAAGAGTGAAAGATGCGCACGTTCATTTTCAGAGCTCCTAGACCTTCCTATAAGAAGTTAGCCAAAAAGTAGCTTCGAAAAACGCTTAGGTTAAGTTTCAGAGTTGCTTCTAATGTACCAAAGCTGGACTTAGACATAATTTCACTCTCACAACATTATGGCTGGTTGGAGACAGTCCGAACCACAAGTACCGGGTCCATGGTTCTGGCGTACACTGGGGGGACGGGGACGACTCCCATTAACCCCTGACTATACCGGGGATACGCTTATCACAATGCCTTTCTGGTCTGTGCTGAAGCAGGGCATTCTGGCAGCCAAGTGGCTTGACCTTTTTTAGTGAGCCTGGTTACCGCCTGTCGGAACCACAGACTTAAAAATCGCCAGCTCATATACAGTGCATAAAATATATTTATATATATACCCTTATACACCATTTTAATAAAAAATATCACAAAATTCTTCTAAGTCCCTCGGGAAGAGTGAAAGACGCGCACGTTCATTTTCAGAGCTCCTAGACCTTCCTATAAGAAGTTAGCCAAAAAGTAGCTTCGAAAAACGCTTAGGTTAAGTTTCAGAGTTGCTTCTAATGTACCGAAGCTGGACTTAGACATAATTTCACTCTCACAACATTATGGCTGGTTGGAGACAGTCCGAACCACAAGTACCAGATCCATGGTTCTGGGCGTATACTGGGGGGACGGGGACGACTCCCATTAACCCCTGACTATACCGGGGATACGCTTATCACAATGCCTTTCTGGTCTGTGCTGAAGCAGGGCATTCTGGCAGCCAAGTGGCTTGACCTTTATTAGTGAGCCTGGTTTCCGCCTGTCGGAACCACAGACTTAAAAATCGCCAGCTCATATACAGTGCATAAAATATATTTATATATATACCCTTATACACCATTTTAATAAAAAATATTACAAAATTCTTCTAAGTCCCTCGGGAAGAGTGAAAGATGCGCACGTTCATTTTCAGAGCTCCTAGACCTTCCTATAAGAAGTTAGCCAAAAAGTAGCTTCGAAAAACGCTTAGGTTAAGTTTCAGAGTTGCTTCTAATGTACCAAAGCTGGACTTAGACATAATTTCACTCTCACAACATTATGGCTGGTTGGAGACAGTCCGAACCACAAGTACCGGGTCCATGGTTCTGGCGTACACTGGGGGGACGGGGACGACTCCCATTAACCCCTGACTATACCGGGGATACGCTTATCACAATGCCTTTCTGGTCTGTGCTGAAGCAGGGCATTCTGGCAGCCAAGTGGCTTGACCTTTTTTAGTGAGCCTGGTTACCCCCTCTCGGAACTACAGACTTAGAAATCGCCAGCTCATATACAGTGCATAAAATATATTTATATATATACCCTTATACACCATTTTAATAAAAAATATCACAAAATTCTTCTAAGTCCCTCGGGAAGAGTGAAAGACGCGCACGTTCATTTTCAGAGCTCCTAGACCTTCCTATAAGAAGTTAGCCAAAAAGTAGCTTCGAAAAACGCTTAGGTTAAGTTTCAGAGTTGCTTCTAATGTACCAAAGTTGGACTTAGACATAATTTCACTCTCACAACATTATGGCTGGTTGGAGACAGTCCGAACCACAAGTACCGGGTCCATGGTTCTGGCGTACACTGGGGGGACGGGGACGACTCCCATTAACCCCTGACTATACCGGGGATACGCTTATCACAATACCTTTCTGGTCTGTGCTGAAGCAGGGCATTCTGGCAGCCAAGTGGCTTGACCTTTTTTAGTGAGCCTGGTTACCCCCTCTCGGAACTACAGACTTAGAAATCGCCAGCTCATATACAGTGCATAAAATATATTTATATACAGTATATACCCTTATACACCATTTTAATAAAAAATATCACAAAATTCTTCTTAGTCCCTCGGGAAGAGTGAAAGACGCGAACGTTCATTTTCAGAGCTCCTAGACCTTCCTATAAGAAGTTAGCCAAAAAGTAGCTTCGAAAAACGCTTTGGTTAAGTTTCAGAGTTGCTTCTAATGTACCAAAGCTGGACTTAGACATAATTTCACTCTCACAACAGTATGGCTGGTTGGAGACAGTCCGAACCACAAGTACCGGGTCCATGGTTCTGGACGTATACTGGGGGGACGGGGACGACTCCCATTAACCCCTGACTATACCGGGGATACGCTTATCACAATGCCTTTCTGGTCTGTGCTGAAGCAGGGCATTCTGGCAGCCAAGTGGCTTGACCTTTATTAGTGAGCCTGGTTACCGCCTGTCGGAACCACAGACTTAAAAATCGCCAGCTCATATACAGTGCATAAAATATATTTATATATACCCTTATACACCATTTTAATAAAAAATATCACAAAATTCTTCTAAGTCCCTCGGGAAGAGTGAAAGACGCGCACGTTCATTTTCAGAGCTCCTAGACCTTCCTATAAGAAGTTAGCCAAAAAGTAGCTTCGAAAAACGCTTAGGTTAAGTTTCAGAGTTGCTTCTAATGTACCGAAGCTGGACTTAGACATAATTTCACTCTCACAACATTATGGCTGGTTGGAGACAGTCCGAACCACAAGTACCGGGTCCATGGTTCTGGGCGTATACTGGGGGGACGGGGACGACTCCCATTAACCCCTGACTATACCGGGGATACGCTTATCACAATGCCTTTCTGGTCTGTGCTGAAGCAGGGCATTCTGGCAGCCAAGTGGCTTGACCTTTATTAGTGAGCCTGGTTTCCGCCTGTCGGAACCACAGACTTAAAAATCGCCAGCTCATATACAGTGCATAAAATATATTTATATATATACCCTTATACACCATTTTAATAAAAAATATTACAAAATTCTTCTAAGTCCCTCGGGAAGAGTGAAAGATGCGCACGTTCATTTTCAGAGCTCCTAGACCTTCCTATAAGAAGTTAGCCAAAAAGTAGCTTCGAAAAACGCTTAGGTTAAGTTTCAGAGTTGCTTCTAATGTACCAAAGTTGGACTTAGACATAATTTCACTCTCACAACATTATGGCTGGTTGGAGACAGTCCGAACCACAAGTACCGGGTCCATGGTTCTGGCGTACACTGGGGGGACGGGGACGACTCCCATTAACCCCTGACTATACCGGGGATACGCTTATCACAATGCCTTTCTGGTCTGTGCTGAAGCAGGGCATTCTGGCAGCCAAGTGGCTTGACCTTTTTTAGTGAGCCTGGTTACCCCCTCTCGGAACTACAGACTTAGAAATCGCCAGCTCATATACAGTGCATAAAATATATTTATATACAGTATATACCCTTATACACCATTTTAATAAAAAATATCACAAAATTCTTCTAAGTCCCTCGGGAAGAGTGAAAGACGCGCACGTTCATTTTCAGAGCTCCTAGACCTTCCTATAAGAAGTTAGCCAAAAAGTAGCTTCGAAAAACGCTTAGGTTAAGTTTCAGAGTTGCTTCTAATGTACCGAAGCTGGACTTAGACATAATTTCACTCTCACAACATTATGGCTGGTTGGAGACAGTCCGAACCACAAGTACCGGGTCCATGGTTCTGGGCGTATACTGGGGGGACGGGGACGACTCCCATTAACCCCTGACTATACCGGGGATACGCTTATCACAATGCCTTTCTGGTCTGTGCTGAAGCAGGGCATTCTGGCAGCCAAGTGGCTTGACCTTTATTAGTGAGCCTGGTTACCGCCTGTCGGAACCACAGACTTAAAAATCGCCAGCTCATATACAGTGCATAAAATATATTTATATATATACCCTTATACACCATTTTAATAAAAAATATCACAAAATTCTTCTAAGTCCCTCGGGAAGAGTGAAAGATGCGCACGTTCATTTTCAGAGCTCCTAGACCTTCCTATAAGAAGTTAGCCAAAAAGTAGCTTCGAAAAACGCTTAGGTTAAGTTTCAGAGTTGCTTCTAATGTACCAAAGTTGGACTTAGACATAATTTCACTCTCACAACATTATGGCTGGTTGGAGACAGTCCGAACCACAAGTACCGGGTCCATGGTTCTGGCGTACACTGGGGGGACGGGGACGACTCCCATTAACCCCTGACTATACCGGGGATACGCTTATCACAATACCTTTCTGGTCTGTGCTGAAGCAGGGCATTCTGGCAGCCAAGTGGCTTGACCTTTTTTAGTGAGCCTGGTTACCCCCTCTCGGAACTACAGACTTAGAAATCGCCAGCTCATATACAGTGCATAAAATATATTTATATATATACCCTTATACACCATTTTAATAAAAAATATCACAAAATTCTTCTAAGTCCCTCGGGAAGAGTGAAAGACGCGAACGTTCATTTTCAGAGCTCCTAGACCTTCCTATAAGAAGTTAGCCAAAAAGTAGCTTCGAAAAACGCTTAGGTTAAGTTTCAGAGTTGCTTCTAATGTACCGAAGCTAGACTTAAACATAATTTCACTCTCACAACATTATGGCTGGTTGGAGACAGTCCGAACCACAAGTACCGGGTCCATGGTTCTGGGCGTATACTGGGGGGACGGGGACGACTCCCATTAACCCCTGACTATACCGGGGATACGCTTATCACAATGCCTTTCTGGTCTGTGCTGAAGCAGGGCATTCTGGCAGCCAAGTGGCTTGACCTTTATTAGTGAGCCTGGTTTCCGCCTGTCGGAACCACAGACTTAAAAATCGCCAGCTCATATACAGTGCATAAAATATATTTATATATATACCCTTATACACCATTTTAATAAAAAATATTACAAAATTCTTCTAAGTCCCTCGGGAAGAGTGAAAGATGCGCACGTTCATTTTCAGAGCTCCTAGACCTTCCTATAAGAAGTTAGCCAAAAAGTAGCTTCGAAAAACGCTTAGGTTAAGTTTCAGAGTTGCTTCTAATGTACCAAAGTTGGACTTAGACATAATTTCACTCTCACAACATTATGGCTGGTTGGAGACAGTCCGAACCACAAGTACCGGGTCCATGGTTCTGGCGTACACTGGGGGGACGGGGACGACTCCCATTAACCCCTGACTATACCGGGGATACGCTTATCACAATGCCTTTCTGGTCTGTGCTGAAGCAGGGCATTCTGGCAGCCAAGTGGCTTGACCTTTATTAGTGAGCCTGGTTACCGCCTGTCGGAACCACAGACTTAAAAATCGCCAGCTCATATACAGTGCATAAAATATATTTATATATATACCCTTATACATCATTTTAATAAAAAATATCACAAAATTCTTCTAAGTCCCTCGGGAAGAGTGAAAGACGCGCACGTTCATTTTCAGAGCTCCTAGACCTTCCTATAAGAAGTTAGCCAAAAAGTAGCTTCGAAAAACGCTTAGGTTAAGTTTCAGAGTTGCTTCTAATGTACCGAAGCTGGACTTAGACATAATTTCACTCTCACAACATTATGGCTGGTTGGAGACAGTCCGAACAACAAGTACCGGGTCCATGGTTCTGGGCGTATACTGGGGGGACGGGGACGACTCCCATTAACCCCTGACTATACCGGGGATACGCTTATCACAATGCCTTTCTGGTCTGTGCTGAAGCAGGGCATTCTGGCAGCCAAGTGGCTTGACCTTTATTAGTGAGCCTGGTTACCCCCTCTCGGAACTACAGACTTAGAAATCGCCAGCTCATATACAGTGCATAAAATATATTTATATATATACCCTTATATACCATTTTAATAAAAAATATCACAAAATTCTTCTACTGTAAGTCCCTCGGGAAGAGTGAAAGATGCGCACGTTCATTTTCAGAGCTCCTAGACCTTCCTATAAGAAGTTAGCCAAAAAGTAGCTTCGAAAAACGCTTAGGTTAAGTTTCAGAGTTGCTTCTAATGTACCAAAGTTGGACTTAGACATAATTTCACTCTCACAACATTATGGCTGGTTGGAGACAGTCCGAACCACAAGTACCGGGTCCATGGTTCTGGCGTACACTGGGGGGACGGGGACGACTCCCATTAACCCCTGACTATACCGGGGATACGCTTATCACAATACCTTTCTGGTCTGTGCTGAAGCAGGGCATTCTGGCAGCCAAGTGGCTTGACCTTTTTTAGTGAGCCTGGTTACCCCCTCTCGGAACTACAGACTTAGAAATCGCCAGCTCATATACAGTGCATAAAATATATTTATATATATACCCTTATACACCATTTTAATAAAAAATATCACAAAATTCTTCTAAGTCCCTCGGGAAGAGTGAAAGACGCGCACGTTCATTTTCAGAGCTCCTAGACCTTCCTATAAGAAGTTAGCCAAAAAGTAGCTTCGAAAAACGCTTAGGTTAAGTTTCAGAGTTGCTTCTAATGTACCGAAGCTGGACTTAGACATAATTTCACTCTCACAACATTATGGCTGGTTGGAGACAGTCCGAACCACAAGTACCGGGTCCATGGTTCTGGGCGTATACTGGGGGGACGGGGACGACTCCCATTAACCCCTGACTATACCGGGGATACGCTTATCACAATGCCTTTCTGGTCTGTGCTGAAGCAGGGCATTCTGGCAGCCAAGTGGCTTGACCTTTATTAGTGAGCCTGGTTTCCGCCTGTCGGAACCACAGACTTAAAAATCGCCAGCTCATATACAGTGCATAAAATATATTTATATATATACCCTTATACACCATTTTAATAAAAAATATTACAAAATTCTTCTAAGTCCCTCGGGAAGAGTGAAAGATGCGCACGTTCATTTTCAGAGCTCCTAGACCTTCCTATAAGAAGTTAGCCAAAAAGTAGCTTCGAAAAACGCTTAGGTTAAGTTTCAGAGTTGCTTCTAATGTACCAAAGTTGGACTTAGACATAATTTCACTCTCACAACATTATGGCTGGTTGGAGACAGTCCGAACCACAAGTACCGGGTCCATGGTTCTGGCGTACACTGGGGGGACGGGGACGACTCCCATTAACCCCTGACTATACCGGGGATACGCTTATCACAATGCCTTTCTGGTCTGTGCTGAAGCAGGGCATTCTGGCAGCCAAGTGGCTTGACCTTTTTTAGTGAGCCTGGTTACCCCCTCTCGGAACTACAGACTTAGAAATCGCCAGCTCATATACAGTGCATAAAATATATTTATATACAGTATATACCCTTATACACCATTTTAATAAAAAATATCACAAAATTCTTCTAAGTCCCTCGGGAAGAGTGAAAGACGCGCACGTTCATTTTCAGAGCTCCTAGACCTTCCTATAAGAAGTTAGCCAAAAAGTAGCTTCGAAAAACGCTTAGGTTAAGTTTCAGAGTTGCTTCTAATGTACCGAAGCTGGACTTAGACATAATTTCACTCTCACAACATTATGGCTGGTTGGAGACAGTCCGAACCACAAGTACCGGGTCCATGGTTCTGGGCGTATACTGGGGGGACGGGGACGACTCCCATTAACCCCTGACTATACCGGGGATACGCTTATCACAATGCCTTTCTGGTCTGTGCTGAAGCAGGGCATTCTGGCAGCCAAGTGGCTTGACCTTTATTAGTGAGCCTGGTTACCGCCTGTCGGAACCACAGACTTAAAAATCGCCAGCTCATATACAGTGCATAAAATATATTTATATATATACCCTTATACACCATTTTAATAAAAAATATCACAAAATTCTTCTAAGTCCCTCGGGAAGAGTGAAAGACGCGCACGTTCATTTTCAGAGCTCCTAGACCTTCCTATAAGAAGTTAGCCAAAAAGTAGCTTCGAAAAACGCTTAGGTTAAGTTTCAGAGTTGCTTCTAATGTACCGAAGCTGGACTTAGACATAATTTCACTCTCACAACATTATGGCTGGTTGGAGACAGTCCGAACAACAAGTACCGGGTCCATGGTTCTGGGCGTATACTGGGGGGACGGGGACGACTCCCATTAACCCCTGACTATACCGGGGATACGCTTATCACAATGCCTTTCTGGTCTGTGCTGAAGCAGGGCATTCTGGCAGCCAAGTGGCTTGACCTTTATTAGTGAGCCTGGTTACCCCCTCTCGGAACTACAGACTTAGAAATCGCCAGCTCATATACAGTGCATAAAATATATTTATATATATACCCTTATACACCATTTTAATAAAAAATATCACAAAATTCTTCTAAGTCCCTCGGGAAGAGTGAAAGATGCGCACGTTCATTTTCAGAGCTCCTAGACCTTCCTATAAGAAGTTAGCCAAAAAGTAGCTTCGAAAAACGCTTAGGTTAAGTTTCAGAGTTGCTTCTAATGTACCAAAGTTGGACTTAGACATAATTTCACTCTCACAACATTATGGCTGGTTGGAGACAGTCCGAACCACAAGTACCGGGTCCATGGTTCTGGCGTACACTGGGGGGACGGGGACGACTCCCATTAACCCCTGACTATACCGGGGATACGCTTATCACAATAACTTTCTGGTCTGTGCTGAAGCAGGGCATTCTGGCAGCCAAGTGGCTTGACCTTTTTTAGTGAGCCTGGTTACCCCCTCTCGGAACTACAGACTTAGAAATCGCCAGCTCATATACAGTGCATAAAATATATTTATATATATACCCTTATACACCATTTTAATAAAAAATATCACAAAATTCTTCTAAGTCCCTCGGGAAGAGTGAAAGACGCGAACGTTCATTTTCAGAGCTCCTAGACCTTCCTATAAGAAGTTAGCCAAAAAGTAGCTTCGAAAAACGCTTAGGTTAAGTTTCAGAGTTGCTTCTAATGTACCGAAGCTGGACTTAGACATAATTTCACTTTCACAACATTATGGCTGGTTGGAGACAGTCCGAACCACAAGTACCGGGTCCATGGTTCTGGGCGTATACTGGGGGGACGGGGACGACTCCCATTAACCCCTGACTATACCGGGGATACGCTTATCACAATGCCTTTCTGGTCTGTGCTGAAGCAGGGCATTCTGGCAGCCAAGTGGCTTGACCTTTATTAGTGAGCCTGGTTTCCGCCTGTCGGAACCACAGACTTAAAAATCGCCAGCTCATATACAGTGCATAAAATATATTTATATATATACCCTTATACACCATTTTAATATAAAATATTACAAAATTCTTCTAAGTCCCTCGGGAAGAGTGAAAGATGCGCACGTTCATTTTCAGAGCTCCTAGACCTTCCTATAAGAAGTTAGCCAAAAAGTAGCTTCGAAAAACGCTTAGGTTAAGTTTCAGAGTTGCTTCTAATGTACCAAAGTTGGACTTAGACATAATTTCACTCTCACAACATTATGGCTGGTTGGAGACAGTCCGAACCACAAGTACCGGGTCCATGGTTCTGGCGTACACTGGGGGGACGGGGACGACTCCCATTAACCCCTGACTATACCGGGGATACGCTTATCACAATGCCTTTCTGGTCTGTGCTGAAGCAGGGCATTCTGGCAGCCAAGTGGCTTGACCTTTTTTAGTGAGCCTGGTTACCCCCTCTCGGAACTACAGACTTAGAAATCGCCAGCTCATATACAGTGCATAAAATATATTTATATACAGTTTATACCCTTATACACCATTTTAATAAAAAATATCACAAAATTCTTCTAAGTCCCTCGGGAAGAGTGAAAGACGCGCACGTTCATTTTCAGAGCTCCTAGACCTTCCTATAAGAAGTTAGCCAAAAAGTAGCTTCGAAAAACGCTTAGGTTAAGTTTCAGAGTTGCTTCTAATGTACCGAAGCTGGACTTAGACATAATTTCACTCTCACAACATTATGGCTGGTTGGAGACAGTCCGAACCACAAGTACCGGGTCCATGGTTCTGGGCGTATACTGGGGGGACGGGGACGACTCCCATTAACCCCTGACTATACCGGGGATACGCTTATCACAATGCCTTTCTGGTCTGTGCTGAAGCAGGGCATTCTGGCAGCCAAGTGGCTTGACCTTTATTAGTGAGCCTGGTTACCGCCTGTCGGAACCACAGACTTAAAAATCGCCAGCTCATATACAGTGCATAAAATATATTTATATATATACCCTTATACACCATTTTAATAAAAAATATCACAAAACTCTTCTAAGTCCCTCGGGAAGAGTGAAAGACGCGCACGTTCATTTTCAGAGCTCCTAGACCTTCCTATAAGAAGTTAGCCAAAAAGTAGCTTCGAAAAACGCTTAGGTTAAGTTTCAGAGTTGCTTCTAATGTACCGAAGCTGGACTTAGACATAATTTCACTCTCACAACATTATGGCTGGTTGGAGACAGTCCGAACAACAAGTACCGGGTCCATGGTTCTGGGCGTATACTGGGGGGACGGGGACGACTCCCATTAACCCCTGACTATACCGGGGATACGCTTATCACAATGCCTTTCTGGTCTGTGCTGAAGCAGGGCATTCTGGCAGCCAAGTGGCTTGACCTTTATTAGTGAGCCTGGTTTCCGCCTGTCGGAACCACAGACTTAAAAATCGCCAGCTCATATACAGTGCATAAAATATATTTATATATATACCCTTATACACCATTTTAATAAAAAATATTACAAAATTCTTCTAAGTCCCTCGGGAAGAGTGAAAGATGCGCACGTTCATTTTCAGAGCTCCTAGACCTTCCTATAAGAAGTTAGCCAAAAAGTAGCTTCGAAAAACGCTTAGGTTAAGTTTCAGAGTTGCTTCTAATGTACCAAAGTTGGACTTAGACATAATTTCACTCTCACAACATTATGGCTGGTTGGAGACAGTCCGAACCACAAGTACCGGGTCCATGGTTCTGGCGTACACTGGGGGGACGGGGACGACTCCCATTAACCCCTGACTATACCGGGGATACGCTTATCACAATGCCTTTCTGGTCTGTGCTGAAGCAGGGCATTCTGGCAGCCAAGTGGCTTGACCTTTTTTAGTGAGCCTGGTTACCCCCTCTCGGAACTACAGACTTAGAAATCGCCAGCTCATATACAGTGCATAAAATATATTTATATACAGTATATACCCTTATACACCATTTTAATAAAAAATATCACAAAATTCTTCTAAGTCCCTCGGGAAGAGTGAAAGACGCGCACGTTCATTTTCAGAGCTCCTAGACCTTCCTATAAGAAGTTAGCCAAAAAGTAGCTTCGAAAAACGCTTAGGTTAAGTTTCAGAGTTGCTTCTAATGTACCGAAGCTGGACTTAGACATAATTTCACTCTCACAACATTATGGCTGGTTGGAGACAGTCCGAACCACAAGTACCGGGTCCATGGTTCTGGGCGTATACTGGGGGGACGGGGACGACTCCCATTAACCCCTGACTATACCGGGGATACGCTTATCACAATGCCTTTCTGGTCTGTGCTGAAGCAGGGCATTCTGGCAGCCAAGTGTCTTGACCTTTATTAGTGAGCCTGGTTACCGCCTGTCGGAACCACAGACTTAAATATCGCCAGCTCATATACAGTGCATAAAATATATTTATATATATACCCTTATACACCATTTTAATAAAAAATATCACAAAATTCTTCTAAGTCCCTCGGGAAGAGTGAAAGACGCGCACGTTCATTTTCAGAGCTCCTAGACCTTCCTATAAGAAGTTAGCCAAAAAGTAGCTTCGAAAAACGCTTAGGTTAAGTTTCAGAGTTGCTTCTAATGTACCGAAGCTGGACTTAGACATAATTTCACTCTCACAACATTATGGCTGGTTGGAGACAGTCCGAACAACAAGTACCGGGTCCATGGTTCTGGGCGTATACTGGGGGGACGGGGACGACTCCCATTAACCCCTGACTATACCGGGGATACGCTTATCACAATGCCTTTCTGGTCTGTGCTGAAGCAGGGCATTCTGGCAGCCAAGTGGCTTGACCTTTATTAGTGAGCCTGGTTACCCCCTCTCGGAACTACAGACTTAGAAATCGCCAGCTCATATACAGTGCATAAAATATATTTATATATATACCCTTATACACCATTTTAATAAAAAATATCACAAAATTCTTCTAAGTCCCTCGGGAAGAGTGAAAGATGCGCACGTTCATTTTCAGAGCTCCTAGACCTTCCTATAAGAAGTTAGCCAAAAAGTAGCTTCGAAAAACGCTTAGGTTAAGTTTCAGAGTTGCTTCTAATGTACCGAAGCTGGACTTAGACATAATTTCACTCTCACAACATTATGGCTGGTTGGAGACAGTCCGAACCACAAGTACCGGGTCCATGGTTCTGGGCGTATACTGGGGGGACGGGGTGGACTCCCATTAACCCCTGACTATACCGGGGATACGCTTATCACAATGCCTTTCTGGTCTGTGCTGAAGCAGGGCATTCTGGCAGCCAAGTGGCTTGACCTTTATTAGTGAGCCTTGTTACCCCCTCTCGGAACCACAGACTTAGAAATCGCCAGCTCATATACAGTGCATAAAATATATTTATATATATACCCTTATACACCATTTTAATAAAAAATATCACAAAATTCTTCTAAGTCCCTCGGGAAGAGTGAAAGACACGCACGTTCAATTTCAGAGCTCCTAGACCTTCCTATAAGAAGTTAGCCAAAAAGTAGCTTCGAAAAACGCTTAGGTTAAGTTTCAGAGTTGCTTCTAATGTACCAAAGTTGGACTTAGACATAATTTCACTCTCACAACATTATGGCTGGTTGGAGACAGTCCGAACCACAAGTACCGGGTCCATGGTTCTGGCGTACACTGGGGGGACGGGGACGACTCCCATTAACCCCTGACTATACCGGGGATACGCTTATCACAATAACTTTCTGGTCTGTGCTGAAGCAGGGCATTCTGGCAGCCAAGTGGCTTGACCTTTTTTAGTGAGCCTGGTTACCCCCTCTCGGAACTACAGACTTAGAAATCGCCAGCTCATATACAGTGCATAAAATATATTTATATATATACCCTTATACACCATTTTAATAAAAAATATCACAAAATTCTTCTAAGTCCCTCGGGAAGAGTGAAAGACGCGAACGTTCATTTTCAGAGCTCCTAGACCTTCCTATAAGAAGTTAGCCAAAAAGTAGCTTCGACAAACGCTTAGGTTAAGTTTCAGAGTTGCTTCTAATGTACCAAAGCTGGACTTAGACATAATTTCACTCTCACAACAGTATGGCTGGTTGGAGACAGTCCGAACCACAAGTACCGGGTCCATGGTTCTGGACGTATACTGGGGGGACGGGGATGACTCCCATTAACCCCTGACTATACCGGGGATACGCTTATCACAATGCCTTTCTGGTCTGTGCTGAAGCAGGGCATTCTGGCAGCCAAGTGGCTTGACCTTTATTAGTGAGCCTGGTTACCGCCTGTCGGAACCACAGACTTAAAAATCGCCAGCTCATATACAGTGCATAAAATATATTTATATATATACCCTTATACACCATTTTAATAAAAAATATCACAAAATTCTTCTAAGTCCCTCGGGAAGAGTGAAAGACGCGCACGTTCATTTTCAGAGCTCCTAGACCTTCCTATAAGAAGTTAGCCAAAAAGTAGATTCGAAAAACGCTTAGGTTAAGTTTCAGAGTTGCTTCTAATGTACCGAAGCTGGACTTAGACATAATTTCACTCTCACAACATTATGGCTGGTTGGAGACAGTCCGAACCACAAGTACCGGGTCCATGGTTCTGGGCGTATACTGGGGGGACGGGGACGACTCCCATTAACCCCTGACTATACCGGGGATACGCTTATCACAATGCATTTCTGGTCTGTGCTGAAGCAGGGCATTCTGGCAGCCAAGTGGCTTGACCTTTATTAGTGAGCCTGGTTACCCCCTCTCGGAACCACAGACTTAGAAATCGCCAGCTCATATACAGTGCATAAAATATATTTATATATATACCCTTATACACCATTTTAATAAAAAATATCACAAAATTCTTCTAAATCCCTCGGGAAGAGTGAAAGACGCGCACGTTCATTTTCAGAGCTCCTAGACCTTCCTATAAGAAGTTAGCCAAAAAGTAGCTTCGAAAAACGCTTAGGTTAAGTTTCAGAGTTGCTTCTAATGTACCAAAGCTGGACTTAGACATAATTTCACTCTCACAACATTACTGTATGGCTGGTTGGAGACAGTCCGAACCACAAGTACCGGGTCCATGGTTCTGGGCGTATACTGGGGGGACGGGGACGACTCCCATTAACCCCTGACTATACCGGGGATACGCTTATCACAATGCCTTTCTGGTCTGTGCTGAAGCAGGGCATTCTGGCAGCCAAGTGGCTTGACCTTTATTAGTGAGCCTGGTTTCCGCCTGTCGGAACCACAGACTAAAAAATCGCCAGCTCATATACAGTGCATAAAATATATTTATATATATACCCTTATACACCATTTTAATAAAAAATATTACAAAATTCTTCTAAGTCCCTCGGGAAGAGTGAAAGATGCGCACGTTCATTTTCAGAGCTCCTAGACCTTCCTATAAGAAGTTAGCCAAAAAGTAGCTTCGAAAAACGCTTAGGTTAAGTTTCAGAGTTGCTTCTAATGTACCAAAGTTGGACTTAGACATAATTTCACTCTCACAACATTATGGCTGGTTGGAGACAGTCCGAACCACAAGTACCGGGTCCATGGTTCTGGCGTACACTGGGGGGACGGGGACGACTCCCATTAACCCCTGACTATACCGGGGATACGCTTATCACAATGCCTTTCTGGTCTGTGCTGAAGCAGGGCATTCTGGCAGCCAAGTGGCTTGACCTTTTTTAGTGAGCCTGGTTACCCCCTCTCGGAACTACAGACTTAGAAATCGCCAGCTCATATACAGTGCATAAAATATATTTATATACAGTATATACCCTTATACACCATTTTAATAAAAAATATCACAAAATTCTTCTAAGTCCCTCGGGAAGAGTGAAAGACGCGCACGTTCATTTTCAGAGCTCCTAGACCTTCCTATAAGAAGTTAGCCAAAAAGTAGCTTCGAAAAACGCTTAGGTTAAGTTTCAGAGTTGCTTCTAATGTACCGAAGCTGGACTTAGACATAATTTCACTCTCACAACATTATGGCTGGTTGGAGACAGTCCGAACCACAAGTACCGGGTCCATGGTTCTGGGCGTATACTGGGGGGACGGGGACGACTCCCATTAACCCCTGACTATACCGGGGATACGCTTATCACAATGCCTTTCTGGTCTGTGCTGAAGCAGGGCATTCTGGCAGCCAAGTGGCTTGACCATTATTAGTGAGCCTGGTTACCGCCTGTCGGAACCACAGACTTAAAAATCGCCAGCTCATATACAGTGCATAAAATATATTTATATATATACCCTTATACACCATTTTAATAAAAAATATCACAAAATTCTTCTAAGTCCCTCGGGAAGAGTGAAAGATGCGCACGTTCATTTTCAGAGCTCCTAGACCTTCCTATAAGAAGTTAGCCAAAAAGTAGCTTCGAAAAACGCTTAGGTTAAGTTTCAGAGTTGCTTCTAATGTACCGAAGCTGGACTTAGACATAATTTCACTCTCACAACATTATGGCTGGTTGGAGACAGTCCGAACCACAAGTACCGGGTCCATGGTTCTGGGCGAATACTGGGGGACGGGGACGACTCCCATTAACCCCTGACTATACCGGGGATACGCGTATCACAATGCCTTACTGGTCTGTGCTGAAGCAGGGCATTCTGGAAGCCAAGTGGCTTGACCTTTATTAGTGAGCCTGGTTACCCCCTCTCGGAACCACAGACTTAGAAATCGCCAGCTCATATACAGTGCATAAAATATATTTATATATATACCCTTATACACCATTTTAATAAAAAATATCACAAAATTCTTCTAAGTCCCTCGGGAAGAGTGAAAGACGCGCACATTCATTTTCAGAGCTCCTAGGCCTTCCTATAAGAAGTTAGACAAAAAGTAGCTTCGAAAAATGCTTAGGTTAAGTTTCAGAGTTGCTTCTAATGTACCAAAGCTGGACTTAGACATAATTTCACTCTCACAACATTATGGCTGGTTGGAGACAGTCCGAACAACAAGTACCGGGTCCATGGTTCTGGACGTATACTGGGGGGACGGGGACGACTCCCATTAACCCCTGACTATACCGGGGATACGCTTATCACAATGCCTTTCTGGTCTGTGCTGAAGCAGGGCATTCTGGCAGCCAAGTGGCTTGACCTTTATTAGTGAGCCTGGTTACCCCCTCTCGGAACTACAGACTTAGAAATCGCCAGCTCATATACAGTGCATAAAATATATTTATATATATACCCTTATACACCATTTTAATAAAAAATATCACAAAATTCTTCTAAGTCCCTCGGGAAGAGTGAAAGACGCGCACATTCATTTTCAGAGCTCCTAGGCCTTCCTATAAGAAGTTAGACAAAAAGTAGCTTCGAAAAATGCTTAGGTTAAGTTTCAGAGTTGCTTCTAATGTACCAAAGCTGGACTTAGACATAATTTCACTCTCACAACATTATGGCTGGTTGGAGACAGTCCGAACCACAAGTACCGGGTCCATGGTCCTGGACGTATACTGGGGGGACGGGGACGACTCCCATTAACCCCTGACTATACCGGGGATACGCTTATCACAATGCCTTTCTGGTCTGTGCTGAAGCAGGGCATTCTGGCAGCCAAGTGGCTTGACCTTTATTAGTGAGCCTGGTTACCCCCTCTCGGAACTACAGACTTAGAAATCGCCAGCTCATATACAGTGCATAAAATATATTTATATATATACCCTTATACACCATTTTAATAAAAAATATCACAAAATTCTTCTAAGTCCCTCGGGAAGAGTGAAAGACGCGCACGTTCATTTTCAGAGCTCCTAGACCTTCCTATAAGAAGTTAGCCAAAAAGTAACTTCGAAAAACGCTTAGGTTAAGTTTCAGAGTTGCTTCTAATGTACCGAAGCTGGACTTAGACATAATTTCACTCTCACAACATTATGGCTGGTTGGAGACAGTCCGAACCACAAGTACCGGGTCCATGGTTCTGGGCGTATACTGGGGGACGGGGACGACTCCCATTAACCCCTGACTATACCGGGGATACGCGTATCACAATGCCTTACTGGTCTGTGCTGAAGCAGGGCATTCTGGAAGCCAAGTGGCTTGACCTTTATTAGTGAGCCTGGTTACCCCCTCTCGGAACCACAGACTTAGAAATCGCCAGCTCATATACAGTGCATAAAATATATTTATATATATACCCTTATACACCATTTTAATAAAAAATATCACAAAATTCTTCTAAGTCCCTCGGGAAGAGTGAAAGACGCGCACATTCATTTTCAGAGCTCCTAGGCCTTCCTATAAGAAGTTAGACAAAAAGTAGCTTCGAAAAATGCTTAGGTTAAGTTTCAGAGTTGCTTCTAATGTACCAAAGCTGGACTTAGACATAATTTCACTCTCACAACATTATGGCTGGTTGGAGACAGTCCGAACCACAAGTACCGGGTCCATGGTTCTGGACGTATACTGGGGGGACGGGGACGACTCCCATTAACCCCTGACTATACCGGGGATACGCTTATCACAATGCCTTTCTGGTCTGTGCTGAAGCAGGGCATTCTGGCAGCCAAGTGGCTTGACCTTTATTAGTGAGCCTGGTTACCCCCTCTCGGAACTACAGACTTAGAAATCGCCAGCTCATATACAGTGCATAAAATATATTTATATATATACCCTTATACACCATTTTAATAAAAAAATATCACAAAATTCTTCTAAGTCCCTCGGGAAGAGTGAAAGACGCGCACATTCATTTTCAGAACTCCTAGGCCTTCCTATAAGAAGTTAGACAAAAAGTAGCTTCGAAAAATGCTTAGGTTAAGTTTCAGAGTTGCTTCTAATGTACCAAAGCTGGACTTAGACATAATTTCACTCTCACAACATTATGGCTGGTTGGAGACAGTCCGAACCACAAGTACCGGGTCCATGGTTCTGGACGTATACTGGGGGGACGGGGACGACTCCCATTAACCCCTGACTATACCGGGGATACGCTTATCACAATGCCTTTCTGGTCTGTGCTGAAGCAGGGCATTCTGGCAGCCAAGTGGCTTGACCTTTATTAGTGAGCCTGGTTACCCCCTCTCGGAACTACAGACTTAGAAATCGCCAGCTCATATACAGTGCATAAAATATATTTATATATATACCCTTATACACCATTTTAATAAAAAAATATCACAAAATTCTTCTAAGTCCCTCGGGAAGAGTGAAAGACGCGCACATTCATTTTCAGAGCTCCTAGACCTTCCTATAAGAAGTTAGCCAAAAAGTAGCTTCGAAAAATGCTTAGGTTAAGTTTCAGAGTTGCTTCTAATGTACCAAAGCTGGACTTAGACATAATTTCACTCTCACAACATTATGGCTGGTTGGAGACAGTCCGAACCACAAGTACCGGGTCCATGGTTCTGGGCGTATACTGGGGGGACGGGGACGACTCCCATTAACCCCTGACTATACCGGGGATACGCTTATCACAATGCCTTTCTGGTCTGTGCTGAAGCAGGGCATTCTGGCAGCCAAGTGGCTTGACCTTTATTAGTGAGCCTGGTTACCCCCTCTCGGAACCACAGACTTAGAAATCGCCAGCTCATATACAGTGCATAAAATATATTTATATATATACCCTTATACACCATTTTAATAAAAAATATCACAAAATTCTTCTAAGTCCCTCGGGAAGAGTGAAAGACGCGCACATTCATTTTCAGCGCTCCTAGGCCTTCCTATAAGAAGTTAGACAAAAAGTAGCTTCGAAAAATGCTTAGGTTAAGTTTCAGAGTTGCTTCTAATGTACCAAAGCTGGACTTAGACATAATTTCACTCTCACAACATTATGGCTGGTTGGAGACAGTCCGAACCACAAGTACCGGGTCCATGGTTCTGGACGTATACTGGGGGGACGGGGACGACTCCCATTAACCCCTGACTATACCGGGGATACGCTTATCACAATGCCTTTCTGGTCTGTGCTGAAGCAGGGCATTCTGGCAGCCAAGTGGCTTGACCTTTATTAGTGAGCCTGGTTACCCCCTCTCGGAACTACAGACTTAGAAATCGCCAGCTCATATACAGTGCATAAAATATATTTATATATATACCCTTATACACCATTTTAATAAAAAATATCACAAAATTCTTCTAAGTCAGTCGGGAAGAGTGAAAGACGCGCACGTTCATTTTCAGAGCTCCTAGACCTTCCTATAAGAAGTTAGCCAAAAAGTAACTTCGAAAAACGCTTAGGTTAAGTTTCAGAGTTGCTTCTAATGTACCGAAGCTGGACTTAGACATAATTTCACTCTCACAACATTATGGCTGGTTGGAGACAGTCCGAACCACAAGTACCGGGTCCATGGTTCTGGGCGTATACTGGGGGACGGGGAAGACTCCCATTAACCCCTGACTATACCGGGGATACGCGTATCACAATGCCTTACTGGTCTGTGCTGAAGCAGGGCATTCTGGAAGCCAAGTGGCTTGACCTTTATTAGTGAGCCTGGTTACCCCCTCTCGGAACCACAGACTTAGAAATCGCCAGCTCATATACAGTGCATAAAATATATTTATATATATACCCTTATACACCATTTTAATAAAAAATATCACAAAATTCTTCTAAGTCCCTCGGGAAGAGTGAAAGACGCGCACATTCATTTTCAGAGCTCCTAGACCTTCCTATAAGAAGTTAGCCAAAAAGTAGCTTCGAAAAATGCTTAGGTTAAGTTTCAGAGTTGCTTCTAATGTACCAAAGCTGGACTTAGACATAATTTCACTCTCACAACATTATGGCTGGTTGGAGACAGTCCGAACCACAAGTACCGGGTCCATGGTTCTGGGCGTATACTGGGGGGACGGGGACGACTCCCATTAACCCCTGACTATACCGGGGATACGCTTATCACAATGCCTTTCTGGTCTGTGCTGAAGCAGGGCATTCTGGCAGCCAAGTGGCTTGACCTTTATTAGTGAGCCTGGTTACCCCCTCTCGGAACCACAGACTTAGAAATCGCCAGCTCATATACAGTGCATAAAATATATTTATATATATACAATTATACACCATTTTAATAAAAAATATCACAAAATTCTTCTAAATCCCTCGGGAAGAGTGAAAGACGTGCACGTTCATTTTCAGAGCTCCTAGACCTTCCTATAAGAAGTTAGCCAAAAAGTAGCTTCGAAAAACGCTTAGGTTAAGTTTCAGAGTTGCTTCTAATGTACCAAAGCTGGACTTAGACATAATTTCACTCTCACAACATTACTGTATGGCTGGTTGGAGACAGTCCGAACCACAAGTACCGGGTCCATGGTTCTGGGCGTATACTGGGGGGACGGGGACGACTCCCATTAACCCCTGACTATAACGGGGATACGCTTATCACAATGCCTTTCTGGTCTGTGCTGAAGCAGGGCATTCTGGCAGCCAAGTGGCTTGACCTTTATTAGTGAGCTTGGTTACCCCCTCTCGGAACCACAGACTTAGAAATCGCCAGCTCATATACAGTGCATAAAATATATTTATATATATACCCTTATACACCATTTTAATAAAAAATATCACAAAATTCTTCTAAGTCCCTCGGGAAGAGTGAAAGACGCGCACATTCATTTTCAGAGCTCCTAGGCCTTCCTATAAGAAGTTAGACAAAAAGTAGCTTCGAAAAATGCTTAGGTTAAGTTTCAGAGTTGCTTCTAATGTACCAAAGCTGGACTTAGACATAATTTCACTCTCACAACATTATGGCTGGTTGGAGACAGTCCGAACCACAAGTACCGGGTCCATGGTTCTGGACGTATACTGGGGGGACGGGGACGACTCCCATTAACCCCTGACTATACCGGGGATACGCTTATCACAATGCCTTTCTGGTCTGTGCTGAAGCAGGGCATTCTGGCAGCCAAGTGGCTTGACCTTTATTAGTGAGCCTGGTTACCCCCTCTCGGAACTACAGACTTAGAAATCGCCAGCTCATATACAGTGCATAAAATATATTTATATATATACCCTTATACACCATTTTAATAAAAAATATCACAAAATTCTTCTAAGTCAGTCGGGAAGAGTGAAAGACGCGCACGTTCATTTTCAGAGCTCCTAGACCTTCCTATAAGAAGTTAGCCAAAAAGTAACTTCGAAAAACGCTTAGGTTAAGTTTCAGAGTTGCTTCTAATGTACCGAAGCTGGACTTAGACATAATTTCACTCTCACAACATTATGGCTGGTTGGAGACAGTCCGAACCACAAGTACCGGGTCCATGGTTCTGGGCGTATACTGGGGGACGGGGAAGACTCCCATTAACCCCTGACTATACCGGGGATACGCGTATCACAATGCCTTACTGGTCTGTGCTGAAGCAGGGCATTCTGGAAGCCAAGTGGCTTGACCTTTATTAGTGAGCCTGGTTACCCCCTCTCGGAACAACAGACTTAGAAATCGCCAGCTCATATACAGTGCATAAAATATATTTATATATATACCCTTATACACCATTTTAATAAAAAAATATCACAAAATTCTTCTAAGTCCCTCGGGAAGAGTGAAAGACGCGCACATTCATTTTCAGAGCTCCTAGACCTTCCTATAAGAAGTTAGCCAAAAAGTAGCTTCGAAAAATGCTTAGGTTAAGTTTCAGAGTTGCTTCTAATGTACCAAAGCTGGACTTAGACATAATTTCACTCTCACAACATTATGGCTGGTTGGAGACAGTCCGAACCACAAGTACCGGGTCCATGGTTCTGGGCGTATACTGGGGGGACGGGGACGACTCCCATTAACCCCTGACTATACCGGGGATACGCTTATCACAATGCCTTTCTGGTCTGTGCTGAAGCAGGGCATTCTGGCAGCCAAGTGGCTTGACCTTTATTAGTGAGCCTGGTTACCCCCTCTCGGAACCACAGACTTAGAAATCGCCAGCTCATATACAGTGCATAAAATATATTTATATATATACCCTTATACACCATTTTAATAAAAAATATCACAAAATTCTTCTAAATCCCTCGGGAAGAGTGAAAGACGTGCACGTTCATTTTCAGAGCTCCTAGACCTTCCTACTGTATAAGAAGTTAGCCAAAAAGTAGCTTCGAAAAACGCTTAGGTTAAGTTTCAGAGTTGCTTCTAATGTACCAAAGCTGGACTTAGACATAATTTCACTCTCACAACATTACTGTATGGCTGGTTGGAGACAGTCCGAACCACAAGTACCGGGTCCATGGTTCTGGGCGTATACTGGGGGACGGGGACGACTCCCATTAACCCCTGACAATACCGGGGATACGCGTATCACAATGCCTTACTGGTCTGTGCTGAAGCAGGGCATTCTGGAAGCCAAGTGGCTTGACCTTTATTAGTGAGCCTGGTTACCCCCTCTCGGTACCACAGACTTAGAAATCGCCAGCTCATATACAGTGCATAAAATATATTTATATATATACCCTTATACACCATTTTAATAAAAAAATATCACAAAATTCTTCTAAGTCCCTCGGGAAGAGTGAAAGACGCGCACATTCATTTTCAGAGCTCCTAGGCCTTCCTATAAGAAGTTAGACAAAAAGTAGCTTCGAAAAATGCTTAGGTTAAGTTTCAGAGTTGCTTCTAATGTACCAAAGCTGGACTTAGACATAATTTCACTCTCACAACATTATGGCTGGTTGGAGACAGTCCGAACCACAAGTACCGGGTCCATGGTTCTGGACGTATACTGGGGGGACGGGGACGACTCCCATTAACCCCTGACTATACCGGGGATACGCTTATCACAATGCCTTTCTGGTCTGTGCTGAAGCAGGGCATTCTGGCAGCCAAGTGGCTTGACCTTTATTAGTGAGCCTGGTTACCCCCTCTCGGAACTACAGACTTAGAAATCGCCAGCTCATATACAGTGCATAAAATATATTTATATATATACCCTTATACACCATTTTAATAAAAAATATCACAAAATTCTTCTAAGTCCCTCGGGAAGAGTGAAAGACGCGCACGTTCATTTTCAGAGCTCCTAGACCTTCCTATAAGAAGTTAGCCAAAAAGTAACTTCGAAAAACGCTTAGGTTAAGTTTCAGAGTTGCTTCTAATGTACCGAAGCTGGACTTAGACATAATTTCACTCTCACAACATTATGGCTGGTTGGAGACAGTCCGAACCACAAGTACCGGGTCCATGGTTCTGGGCGTATACTGGGGGACGGGGACGACTCCCATTAACCCCTGACTATACCGGGGATACGCGTATCACAATGCCTTACTGGTCTGTGCTGAAGCAGGGCATTCTGGAAGCCAAGTGGCTTGACCTTTATTAGTGAGCCTGGTTACCCCCTCTCGGAACCACAGACTTAGAAATCGCCAGCTCATATACAGTGCATAAAATATATTTATATATATACCCTTATACACCATTTTAATAAAAAATATCACAAAATTCTTCTAAATCCCTCGGGAAGAGTGAAAGACGTGCACGTTCATTTTCAGAGCTCCTAGACCTTCCTATAAGAAGTTAGCCAAAAAGTAGCTTCGAAAAACGCTTAGGTTAAGTTTCAGAGTTGCTTCTAATGTACCAAAGCTGGACTTAGACATAATTTCACTCTCACAACATTACTGTATGGCTGGTTGGAGACAGTCCGAACCACAAGTACCGGGTCCATGGTTCTGGGCGTATACTGGGGGGACGGGGACGACTCCCATTAACCCCTGACTATAACGGGGATACGCTTATCACAATGCCTTTCTGGTCTGTGCTGAAGCAGGGCATTCTGGCAGCCAAGTGGCTTGACCTTTATTAGTGAGCCTTGTTACCCCCTCTCGGAACCACAGACTTAGAAATCGCCAGCTCATATACAGTGCATAAAATATATTTATATATATACCCTTATACACCATTTTAATAAAAAATATCACAAAATTCTTCTAAGTCCCTCGGGAAGAGTGAAAGACGCGCACATTCATTTTCAGAGCTCCTAGGCCTTCCTATAAGAAGTTAGACAAAAAGTAGCTTCGAAAAATGCTTAGGTTAAGTTTCAGAGTTGCTTCTAATGTACCAAAGCTGGACTTAGACATAATTTCACTCTCACAACATTATGGCTGGTTGGAGACAGTCCGAACCACAAGTACCGGGTCCATGGTTCTGGACGTATACTGGGGGGACGGGGACGACTCCCATTAACCCCTGACTATACCGGGGATACGCTTATCACAATGCCTTTCTGGTCTGTGCTGAAGCAGGGCATTCTGGCAGCCAAGTGGCTTGACCTTTATTAGTGAGCCTGGTTACCCCCTCTCGGAACTACAGACTTAGAAATCGCCAGCTCATATACAGTGCATAAAATATATTTATATATATACCCTTATACACCATTTTAATAAAAAATATCACAAAATTCTTCTAAGTCCCTCGGGAAGAGTGAAAGACGTGCACGTTCATTTTCAGAGCTCCTAGACCTTCCTACTGTATAAGAAGTTAGCCAAAAAGTAGCTTCGAAAAACGCTTAGGTTAAGTTTCAGAGTTGCTTCTAATGTACCAAAGCTGGACTTAGACATAATTTCACTCTCACAACATTACTGTATGGCTGGTTGGAGACAGTCCGAACCACAAGTACCGGGTCCATGGTTCTGGGCGTATACTGGGGGACGGGGACGACTCCCATTAACCCCTGACAATACCGGGGATACGCGTATCACAATGCCTTACTGGTCTGTGCTGAAGCAGGGCATTCTGGAAGCCAAGTGGCTTGACCTTTATTAGTGAGCCTGGTTACCCCCTCTCGGTACCACAGACTTAGAAATCGCCAGCTCATATACAGTGCATAAAATATATTTATATATATACCCTTATACACCATTTTAATAAAAAAATATCACAAAATTCTTCTAAGTCCCTCGGGAAGAGTGAAAGACGCGCACATTCATTTTCAGAGCTCCTAGGCCTTCCTATAAGAAGTTAGACAAAAAGTAGCTTCGAAAAATGCTTAGGTTAAGTTTCAGAGTTGCTTCTAATGTACCAAAGCTGGACTTAGACATAATTTCACTCTCACAACATTATGGCTGGTTGGAGACAGTCCGAACCACAAGTACCGGGTCCATGGTTCTGGACGTATACTGGGGGGACGGGGACGACTCCCATTAACCCCTGACTATACCGGGGATACGCTTATCACAATGCCTTTCTGGTCTGTGCTGAAGCAGGGCATTCTGGCAGCCAAGTGGCTTGACCTTTATTAGTGAGCCTGGTTACCCCCTCTCGGAACTACAGACTTAGAAATCGCCAGCTCATATACAGTGCATAAAATATATTTATATATATACCCTTATACACCATTTTAATAAAAAAATATCACAAAATTCTTCTAAGTCCCTCGGGAAGAGTGAAAGACGCGCACATTCATTTTCAGAGCTCCTAGACCTTCCTATAAGAAGTTAGCCAAAAAGTAGCTTCGAAAAATGCTTAGGTTAAGTTTCAGAGTTGCTTCTAATGTACCAAAGCTGGACTTAGACATAATTTCACTCTCACAACATTATGGCTGGTTGGAGACAGTCCGAACCACAAGTACCGGGTCCATGGTTCTGGGCGTATACTGGGGGGACGGGGACGACTCCCATTAACCCCTGACTATACCGGGGATACGCTTATCACAATGCCTTTCTGGTCTGTGCTGAAGCAGGGCATTCTGGCAGCCAAGTGGCTTGACCTTTATTAGTGAGCCTGGTTACCCCCTCTCGGAACCACAGACTTAGAAATCGCCAGCTCATATACAGTGCATAAAATATATTTATATATATACCCTTATACACCATTTTAATAAAAAATATCACAAAATTCTTCTAAGTCCCTCGGGAAGAGTGAAAGATGCGCACGTTCATTTTCAGAGCTCCTAGACCTTCCTATAAGAAGTTAGCCAAAAAGTAACTTCGAAAAACGCTTAGGTTAAGTTTCAGAGTTGCTTCTAATGTACCGAAGCTGGACTTAGACATAATTTCACTCTCACAACATTATGGCTGGTTGGAGACAGTCCGAACCACAAGTACCGGGTCCATGGTTCTGGGCGTATACTGGGGGGACGGGGACGACTCCCATTAACCCCTGACTATAACGGGGATACGCTTATCACAATGCCTTTCTGGTCTGTGCTGAAGCAGGGCATTCTGGCAGCCAAGTGGCTTGACCTTTATTAGTGAGCCTGGTTACCCCCTCTCGGAACCACAGACTTAGAAATCGCCAGCTCATATACAGTGCATAAAATATATTTATATATATACCCTTATACACCATTTTAATAAAAAATATCACAAAATTCTTCTAAGTCCCTCGGGAAGAGTGAAAGACGCGCACATTCATTTTCAGAGCTCCTAGGCCTTCCTATAAGAAGTTAGACAAAAAGTAGCTTCGAAAAATGCTTAGGTTAAGTTTCAGAGTTGCTTCTAATGTACCAAAGCTGGACTTAGACATAATTTCACTCTCACAACATTATGGCTGGTTGGAGACAGTCCGAACCACAAGTACCGGGTCCATGGTTCTGGACGTATACTGGGGGGACGGGGACGACTCCCATTAACCCCTGACTATACCGGGGATACGCTTATCACAATGCCTTTCTGGTCTGTGCTGAAGCAGGGCATTCTGGCAGCCAAGTGGCTTGACCTTTATTAGTGAGCCTGGTTACCCCCTCTCGGAACTACAGACTTAGAAATCGCCAGCTCATATACAGTGCATAAAATATATTTATATATATACCCTTATACACCATTTTAATAAAAAATATCACAAAATTCTTCTAAGTCCCTCGGGAAGAGTGAAAGACGCGCACATTCATTTTCAGAGCTCCTAGACCTTCCCATAAGAAGTTAGCCAAAAAGTAGCTTCGAAAAATGCTTAGGTTAAGTTTCAGAGTTGCTTCTAATGTACCAAAGCTGGACTTAGACATAATTTCACTCTCACAACATTATGGCTGGTTGGAGACAGTCCGAACCACAAGTACCGGGTCCATGGTTCTGGGCGTATACTGGGGGGACGGGGACGACTCCCATTAACCCCTGACTATACCGGGGATACGCTTATCACAATGCCTTTCTGGTCTGTGCTGAAGCAGGGCATTCTGGCAGCCAAGTGGCTTGACCTTTATTAGTGAGCCTGGTTACCCCCTCTCGGAACCACAGACTTAGAAATCGCCAGCTCATATACAGTGCATAAAATATATTTATATATATACCCTTATACACCATTTTAATAAAAAATATCACAAAATTCTTCTAAGTCCCTCGGGAAGAGTGAAAGACGCGCACGTTCATTTTCAGAGCTCCTAGACCTTCCTATAAGAAGTTAGCCAAAAAGTAACTTCGAAAAACGCTTAGGTTAAGTTTCAGAGTTGCTTCTAATGTACCGAAGCTGGACTTAGACATAATTTCACTCTCACAACATTATGGCTGGTTGGAGACAGTCCGAACCACAAGTACCGGGTCCATGGTTCTGGGCGTATACTGGGGGACGGGGACGACTCCCATTAACCCCTGACTATACCGGGGATACGCGTATCACAATGCCTTACTGGTCTGTGCTGAAGCAGGGCATTCTGGAAGCCAAGTGGCTTGACCTTTATTAGTGAGCCTGGTTACCCCCTCTCGGAACCACAGACTTAGAAATCGCCAGCTCATATACAGTGCATAAAATATATTTATATATATACCCTTATACACCATTTTAATAAAAAATATCACAAAATTCTTCTAAATCCCTCGGGAAGAGTGAAAGACGTGCACGTTCATTTTAAGAGCTCCTAGACCTTCCTATAAGAAGTTAGCCAAAAAGTAGCTTCGAAAAACGCTTAGGTTAAGTTTCAGAGTTGCTTCTAATGTACCAAAGCTGGACTTAGACATAATTTCACTCTCACAACATTACTGTATGGCTGGTTGGAGACAGTCCGAACCACAAGTACCGGGTCCATGGTTCTGGGCGTATACTGGGGGGACGGGGACGACTCCCATTAACCCCTGACTATAACGGGGATACGCTTATCACAATGCCTTTCTGGTCTGTGCTGAAGCAGGGCATTCTGGCAGCCAAGTGGCTTGACCTTTATTAGTGAGCCTGGTTACCCCCTCTCGGAACCACAGACTTAGAAATCGCCAGCTCATATACAGTGCATAAAATATATTTATATATATACCCTTATACACCATTTTAATAAAAAATATCACAAAATTCTTCTAAGTCCCTCGGGAAGAGTGAAAGACGCGCACATTCATTTTCAGAGCTCCTAGGCCTTCCTATAAGAAGTTAGACAAAAAGTAGCTTCGAAAAATGCTTAGGTTAAGTTTCAGAGTTGCTTCTAATGTACCAAAGCTGGACTTAGACATAATTTCACTCTCACAACATTATGGCTGGTTGGAGACAGTCCGAACCACAAGTACCGGGTCCATGGTTCTGGACGTATACTGGGGGGACGGGGACGACTCCCATTAACCCCTGACTATACCGGGGATACGCTTATCACAATGCCTTTCTGGTCTGTGCTGAAGCAGGGCATTCTGGCAGCCAAGTGGCTTGACCTTTATTAGTGAGCCTGGTTACCCCCTCTCGGAACTACAGACTTAGAAATCGCCAGCTCATATACAGTGCATAAAATATATTTATATATATACCCTTATACACCATTTTAATAAAAAATATCACAAAATTCTTCTAAGTCCCTCGGGAAGAGTGAAAGACGCGCACGTTCATTTTCAGAGCTCCTAGACCTTCCTATAAGAAGTTAGCCAAAAAGTAACTTCGAAAAACGCTTAGGTTAAGTTTCAGAGTTGCTTCTAATGTACCGAAGCTGGACTTAGACATAATTTCACTCTCACAACATTATGGCTGGTTGGAGACAGTCCGAACCACAAGTACCGGGTCCATGGTTCTGGGCGTATACTGGGGGACGGGGACGACTCCCATTAACCCCTGACTATACCGGGGATACGCGTATCACAATGCCTTACTGGTCTGTGCTGAAGCAGGGCATTCTGGAAGCCAAGTGGCTTGACCTTTATTAGTGAGCCTGGTTACCCCCTCTCGGAACCACAGACTTAGAAATCGCCAGCTCATATACAGTGCATAAAATATATTTATATATATACCCTTATACACCATTTTAATAAAAAATATCACAAAATTCTTCTAAGTCCCTCGGGAAGAGTGAAAGACGTGCACGTTCATTTTAAGAGCTCCTAGACCTTCCTATAAGAAGTTAGCCAAAAAGTAGCTTCGAAAAACGCTTAGGTTAAGTTTCAGAGTTGCTTCTAATGTACCAAAGCTGGACTTAGACATAATTTCACTCTCACAACATTACTGTATGGCTGGTTGGAGACAGTCCGAACCACAAGTACCGGGTCCATGGTTCTGGGCGTATACTGGGGGGACGGGGACGACTCCCATTAACCCCTGACTATAACGGGGATACGCTTATCACAATGCCTTTCTGGTCTGTGCTGAAGCAGGGCATTCTGGCAGCCAAGTGGCTTGACCTTTATTAGTGAGCCTTGTTACCCCCTCTCGGAACCACAGACTTAGAAATCGCCAGCTCATATACAGTGCATAAAATATATTTATATATATACCCTTATACACCATTTTAATAAAAAATATCACAAAATTCTTCTAAGTCCCTCGGGAAGAGTGAAAGACGCGCACATTCATTTTCAGAGCTCCTAGGCCTTCCTATAAGAAGTTAGACAAAAAGTAGCTTCGAAAAATGCTTAGGTTAAGTTTCAGAGTTGCTTCTAATGTACCAAAGCTGGACTTAGACATAATTTCACTCTCACAACATTATGGCTGGTTGGAGACAGTCCGAACCACAAGTACCGGGTCCATGGTTCTGGACGTATACTGGGGGGACGGGGACGACTCCCATTAACCCCTGACTATACCGGGGATACGCTTATCACAATGCCTTTCTGCTCTGTGCTGAAGCAGGGCATTCTGGCAGCCAAGTGGCTTGACCTTTATTAGTGAGCCTGGTTACCCCCTCTCGGAACTACAGACTTAGAAATCGCCAGCTCATATACAGTGCATAAAATATATTTATATATATACCCTTATACACCATTTTAATAAAAAATATCACAAAATTCTTCTAAGTCCCTCGGGAAGAGTGAAAGACGCGCACGTTCATTTTCAGAGCTCCTAGACCTTCCTATAAGAAGTTAGCCAAAAAGTAACTTTGAAAAACGCTTAGGTTAAGTTTCAGAGTTGCTTCTAATGTACCGAAGCTGGACTTAGACATAATTTCACTCTCACAACATTATGGCTGGTTGGAGACAGTCCGAACCACAAGTACCGGGTCCATGGTTCTGGGCGTATACTGGGGGACGGGGACGACTCCCATTAACCCCTGACTATACCGGGGATACGCGTATCACAATGCCTTACTGGTCTGTGCTGAAGCAGGGCATTCTGGAAGCCAAGTGGCTTGACCTTTATTAGTGAGCCTGGTTACCCCCTCTCGGAACCACAGACTTAGAAATCGCCAGCTCATATACAGTGCATAAAATATATTTATATATATACCCTTATACACCATTTTAATAAAAAATATCACAAAATTCTTCTAAATCCCTCGGGAAGAGTGAAAGACGTGCACGTTCATTTTAAGAGCTCCTAGACCTTCCTATAAGAAGTTAGCCAAAAAGTAGCTTCGAAAAACGCTTAGGTTAAGTTTCAGAGTTGCTTCTAATGTACCAAAGCTGGACTTAGACATAATTTCACTCTCACAACATTACTGTATGGCTGGTTGGAGACAGTCCGAACCACAAGTACCGGGTCCATGGTTCTGGGCGTATACTGGGGGGACGGGGACGACTCCCATTAACCCCTGACTATAACGGGGATACGCTTATCACAATGCCTTTCTGGTCTGTGCTGAAGCAGGGCATTCTGGCAGCCAAGTGGCTTGACCTTTATTAGTGAGCCTGGTTACCCCCTCTCGGAACCACAGACTTAGAAATCGCCAGCTCATATACAGTGCATAAAATATATTTATATATATACCCTTATACACCATTTTAATAAAAAATATCACAAAATTCTTCTAAGTCCCTCGGGAAGAGTGAAAGACGCGCACATTCATTTTCAGAGCTCCTAGGCCTTCCTATAAGAAGTTAGACAAAAAGTAGCTTCGAAAAATGCTTAGGTTAAGTTTCAGAGTTGCTTCTAATGTACCAAAGCTGGACTTAGACATAATTTCACTCTCACAACATTATGGCTGGTTGGAGACAGTCCGAACCACAAGTACCGGGTCCATGGTTCTGGACGTATACTGGGGGGACGGGGACGACTCCCATTAACCCCTGACTATACCGGGGATACGCTTATCACAATGCCTTTCTGGTCTGTGCTGAAGCAGGGCATTCTGGCAGCCAAGTGGCTTGACCTTTATTAGTGAGCCTGGTTACCCCCTCTCGGAACTACAGACTTAGAAATCGCCAGCTCATATACAGTGCATAAAATATATTTATATATATACCCTTATACACCATTTTAATAAAAAATATCACAAAATTCTTCTAAGTCCCTCGGGAAGAGTGAAAGACGCGCACGTTCATTTTCAGAGCTCCTAGACCTTCCTATAAGAAGTTAGCCAAAAAGTAACTTCGAAAAACGCTTAGGTTAAGTTTCAGAGTTGCTTCTAATGTACCGAAGCTGGACTTAGACATAATTTCACTCTCACAACATTATGGCTGGTTGGAGACAGTCCGAACCACAAGTACCGGGTCCATGGTTCTGGGCGTATACTGGGGGACGGGGACGACTCCCATTAACCCCTGACTATACCGGGGATACGCGTATCACAATGCCTTACTGGTCTGTGCTGAAGCAGGGCATTCTGGAAGCCAAGTGGCTTGACCTTTATTAGTGAGCCTGGTTACCCCCTCTCGGAACCACAGACTTAGAAATCGCCAGCTCATATACAGTGCATAAAATATATTTATATATATACCCTTATACACCATTTTAATAAAAAATATCACAAAATTCTTCTAAGTCCCTCGGGAAGAGTGAAAGACGTGCACGTTCATTTTAAGAGCTCCTAGACCTTCCTATAAGAAGTTAGCCAAAAAGTAGCTTCGAAAAACGCTTAGGTTAAGTTTCAGAGTTGCTTCTAATGTACCAAAGCTGGACTTAGACATAATTTCACTCTCACAACATTACTGTATGGCTGGTTGGAGACAGTCCGAACCACAAGTACCGGGTCCATGGTTCTGGGCGTATACTGGGGGGACGGGGACGACTCCCATTAACCCCTGACTATAACGGGGATACGCTTATCACAATGCCTTTCTGGTCTGTGCTGAAGCAGGGCATTCTGGCAGCCAAGTGGCTTGACCTTTATTAGTGAGCCTTGTTACCCCCTCTCGGAACCACAGACTTAGAAATCGCCAGCTCATATACAGTGCATAAAATATATTTATATATATACCCTTATACACCATTTTAATAAAAAATATCACAAAATTCTTCTAAGTCCCTCGGGAAGAGTGAAAGACGCGCACATTCATTTTCAGAGCTCCTAGGCCTTCCTATAAGAAGTTAGACAAAAAGTAGCTTCGAAAAATGCTTAGGTTAAGTTTCAGAGTTGCTTCTAATGTACCAAAGCTGGACTTAGACATAATTTCACTCTCACAACATTATGGCTGGTTGGAGACAGTCCGAACCACAAGTACCGGGTCCATGGTTCTGGACGTATACTGGGGGGACGGGGACGACTCCCATTAACCCCTGACTATACCGGGGATACGCTTATCACAATGCCTTTCTGGTCTGTGCTGAAGCAGGGCATTCTGGCAGCCAAGTGGCTTGACCTTTATTAGTGAGCCTGGTTACCCCCTCTCGGAACTACAGACTTAGAAATCGCCAGCTCATATACAGTGCATAAAATATATTTATATATATACCCTTATACACCATTTTAATAAAAAATATCACAAAATTCTTCTAAGTCCCTCGGGAAGAGTGAAAGACGCGCACGTTCATTTTCAGAGCTCCTAGACCTTCCTATAAGAAGTTAGCCAAAAAGTAACTTTGAAAAACGCTTAGGTTAAGTTTCAGAGTTGCTTCTAATGTACCGAAGCTGGACTTAGACATAATTTCACTCTCACAACATTATGGCTGGTTGGAGACAGTCCGAACCACAAGTACCGGGTCCATGGTTCTGGGCGTATACTGGGGGGACGGGGACGACTCCCATTAACCCCTGACTATACCGGGGATACGCTTATCACAATGCCTTTCTGGTCTGTGCTGAAGCAGGGCATTCTGGCAGCCAAGTGGCTTGACCTTTATTAGTGAGCCTGGTTACCCCCTCTCGGAACCACAGACTTAGAAATCGCCAGCTCATATACAGTGCATAAAATATATTTATATATATACCCTTATACACTATTTTAATAAAAAATATCACAAAATTCTTCTAAGTCCCTCGGGAAGAGTGAAAGACGCGCACATTCATTTTCAGAGCTCCTAGGCCTTCCTATAAGAAGTTAGACAAAAAGTAGCTTCGAAAAATGCTTAGGTTAAGTTTCAGAGTTGCTTCTAATGTACCAAAGCTGGACTTAGACATAATTTCACTCTCACAACATTATGGCTGGTTGGAGACAGTCCGAACCACAAGTACCGGGTCCATGGTTCTGGACGTATACTGGGGGGACGGGGACGACTCCCATTAACCCCTGACTATACCGGGGATACGCTTATCACAATGCCTTTCTGGTCTGTGCTGAAGCAGGGCATTCTGGCAGCCAAGTGGCTTGACCTTTATTAGTGAGCCTGGTTACCCCCTCTCGGAACTACAGACTTAGAAATCGCCAGCTCATATACAGTGCATAAAATATATTTATATATATACCCTTATACACCATTTTAATAAAAAATATCACAAAATTCTTCTAAGTCCCTCGGGAAGAGTGAAAGACGCGCACGTTCATTTTCAGAGCTCCTAGACCTTCCTATAAGAAGTTAGCCAAAAAGTAACTTCGAAAAACGCTTAGGTTAAGTTTCAGAGTTGCTTCTAATGTACCGAAGCTGGACTTAGACATAATTTCACTCTCACAACATTATGGCTGGTTGGAGACAGTCCGAACCACAAGTACCGGGTCCATGGTTCTGGGCGTATACTGGGGGACGGGGACGACTCCCATTAACCCCTGACTATACCGGGGATACGCGTATCACAATGCCTTACTGGTCTGTGCTGAAGCAGGGCATTCTGGAAGCCAAGTGGCTTGACCTTTATTAGTGAGCCTGGTTACCCCCTCTCGGAACCACAGACTTAGAAATCGCCAGCTCATATACAGTGCATAAAATATATTTATATATATACCCTTATACACCATTTTAATAAAAAATATCACAAAATTCTTCTAAATCCCTCGGGAAGAGTGAAAGACGTGCACGTTCATTTTCAGAGCTCCTAGACCTTCCTATAAGAAGTTAGCCAAAAAGTAGCTTCGAAAAACGCTTAGGTTAAGTTTCAGAGTTGCTTCTAATGTACCAAAGCTGGACTTAGACATAATTTCACTCTCACAACATTACTGTATGGCTGGTTGGAGACAGTCCGAACCACAAGTACCGGGTCCATGGTTCTGGGCGTATACTGGGGGGACGGGGACGACTCCCATTAACCCCTGACTATAACGGGGATACGCTTATCACAATGCCTTTCTGGTCTGTGCTGAAGCAGGGCATTCTGGCAGCCAAGTGGCTTGACCTTTATTAGTGAGCCTTGTTACCCCCTCTCGGAACCACAGACTTAGAAATCGCCAGCTCATATACAGTGCATAAAATATATTTATATATATACCCTTATACACCATTTTAATAAAAAATATCACAAAATTCTTCTAAGTCCCTCGGGAAGAGTGAAAGACGCGCACATTCATTTTCAGAGCTCCTAGGCCTTCCTATAAGAAGTTAGACAAAAAGTAGCTTCGAAAAATGCTTAGGTTAAGTTTCAGAGTTGCTTCTAATGTACCAAAGCTGGACTTAGACATAATTTCACTCTCACAACATTATGGCTGGTTGGAGACAGTCCGAACCACAAGTACCGGGTCCATGGTTCTGGACGTATACTGGGGGGACGGGGACGACTCCCATTAACCCCTGACTATACCGGGGATACGCTTATCACAATGCCTTTCTGGTCTGTGCTGAAGCAGGGCATTCTGGCAGCCAAGTGGCTTGACCTTTATTAGTGAGCCTGGTTACCCCCTCTCGGAACTACAGACTTAGAAATCGCCAGCTCATATACAGTGCATAAAATATATTTATATATATACCCTTATACACCATTTTAATAAAAAATATCACAAAATTCTTCTAAGTCCCTCGGGAAGAGTGAAAGACGCGCACGTTCATTTTCAGAGCTCCTAGACCTTCCTATAAGAAGTTAGCCAAAAAGTAACTTCGAAAAACGCTTAGGTTAAGTTTCAGAGTTGCTTCTAATGTACCGAAGCTGGACTTAGACATAATTTCACTCTCACAACATTATGGCTGGTTGGAGACAGTCCGAACCACAAGTACCGGGTCCATGGTTCTGGGCGTATACTGGGGGACGGGGAAGACTCCCATTAACCCCTGACTATACCGGGGATACGCATATCACAATGCCTTACTGGTCTGTGCTGAAGCAGGGCATTCTGGAAGCCAAGTGGCTTGACCTTTATTAGTGAGCCTGGTTACCCCCTCTCGGAACAACAGACTTAGAAATCGCCAGCTCATATACAGTGCATAAAATATATTTATATATATACCCTTATACACCATTTTAATAAAAAAATATCACAAAATTCTTCTAAGTCCCTCGGGAAGAGTGAAAGACGCGCACATTCATTTTCAGAGCTCCTAGACCTTCCTATAAGAAGTTAGCCAAAAAGTAGCTTCGAAAAATGCTTAGGTTAAGTTTCAGAGTTGCTTCTAATGTACCAAAGCTGGACTTAGACATAATTTCACTCTCACAACATTATGGCTGGTTGGAGACAGTCCGAACCACAAGTACCGGGTCCATGGTTCTGGGCGTATACTGGAGGGACGGGGACGACTCCAATTAACCCCTGACTATACCGGGGATACGCTTATCACAATGCCTTTCTGGTCTGTGCTGAAGCAGGGCATTCTGGCAGCCAAGTGGCTTGACCTTTATTAGTGAGCCTGGTTACCCCCTCTCGGAACCACAGACTTAGAAATCGCCAGCTCATATACAGTGCATAAAATATATTTATATATATACCCTTATACACCATTTTAATAAAAAATATCACAAAATTCTTCTAAATCCCTCGGGAAGAGTGAAAGACGTGCACGTTCATTTTCAGAGCTCCTAGACCTTCCTACTGTATAAGAAGTTAGCCAAAAAGTAGCTTCGAAAAACGCTTAGGTTAAGTTTCAGAGTTGCTTCTAATGTACCAAAGCTGGACTTAGACATAATTTCACTCTCACAACATTACTGTATGGCTGGTTGGAGACAGTCCGAACCACAAGTACCGGGTCCATGGTTCTGGGCGTATACTGGGGGGACGGGGACGACTCCCATTAACCCCTGACTATACCGGGGATACGCTAATCACAATGCCTTTCTGGTCTGTGCTGAAGCAGGGCATTCTGGCAGCCAAGTGGCTTGACCTTTATTAGTGAGCCTGGTTTCCGCCTGTCGGAACCACAGACTTAAAAATCGCCAGCTCATATACAGTGCATAAAATATATTTATATATATACCCTTATACACCATTTTAATAAAAAATATCACAAAATTCTTCTAAGTCCCTCGGGAAGAGTGAAAGATGCGCACGTACATTTTCAGAGCTCCTAGACCTTCCTATAAGAAGTTAGCCAAAAAGTAGCTTCGAAAAACGCTTAGGTTAAGTTTCAGAGTTGCTTCTAATGTACCAAAGTTGGACTTAGACATAATTTCACTCTCACAACATTATGGCTGTTTGGAGACAGTCCGAACCACAAGTACCGGGTCCATGGTTCTGGGCGTATACTGGGGGGACGGGGACGACTCCCATTAACCCCTGACTATACCGGGGATACGCTTATCACAATGCCTTTCTGGTCTGTGCTGAAGCAGGGCATTCTGGCAGCCAAGTGGCTTGACCTTTATTAGTGAGCCTGGTTACCCCCTCTCGGAACTACAGACTTAGAAATCGCCAGCTCATATACAGTGCATAAAATATATTTATATACAGTATATACCCTTATACACCATTTTAATAAAAAATATCACAAAATTCTTCTAAATCCCTCGGGAAGAGTGAAAGACGCGCACGTTCATTTTCAGAGCTCCTAGACCTTCCTATAAGAAGTTAGCCAAAAAGTAGCTTCGAAAAACGCTTAGGTTAAGTTTCAGAGTTGCTTCTAATGTACCAAAGCTGGACTTAGACATAATTTCACTCTCACAACATTACTGTATGGCTGGTTGGAGACAGTCCGAACCACAAGTACCGGGTCCATGGTTCTGGGCGTATACTGGGGGGACGGGGACGACTCCCATTAACCCCTGACTATACCGGGGATACGCTAATCACAATGCCTTTCTGGTCTGTGCTGAAGCAGGGCATTCTGGCAGCCAAGTGGCTTGACCTTTATTAGTGAGCCTGGTTTCCGCCTGTCGGAACCACAGACTTAAAAATCGCCAGCTCATATACAGTGCATAAAATATATTTATATATATACCCTTATACACCATTTTAATAAAAAATATCACAAAATTCTTCTAAGTCCCTCGGGAAGAGTGAAAGATGCGCACGTACATTTTCAGAGCTCCTAGACCTTCCTATAAGAAGTTAGCCAAAAAGTAGCTTCGAAAAACGCTTAGGTTAAGTTTCAGAGTTGCTTCTAATGTACCAAAGTTGGACTTAGACATAATTTCACTCTCACAACATTATGGCTGGTTGGAGACAGTCCGAACCACAAGTACCGGGTCCATGGTTCTGGGCGTATACTGGGGGACGGGGACGACTCCCATTAACCCCTGACTATACCGGGGATACGCGTATCACAATGCCTTACTGGTCTGTGCTGAAGCAGGGCATTCTGGAAGCCAAGTGGCTTGACCTTTATTAGTGAGCCTGGTTACCCCCTCTCGGAACCACAGACTTAGAAATCGCCAGCTCATATACAGTGCATAAAATATATTTATATATATACCCTTATACACCATTTTAATAAAAAATATCACAAAATTCTTCTAAGTCCCTCGGGAAGAGTGAAAGACGCGCACATTCATTTTCAGAGCTCCTAGACCTTCCTATAAGAAGTTAGCCAAAAAGTAGCTTCGAAAAATGCTTAGGTTAAGTTTCAGAGTTGCTTCTAATGTACCAAAGCTGGACTTAGACATAATTTCACTCTCACAACATTATGGCTGGTTGGAGACAGTCCGAACCACAAGTACCGGGTCCATGGTTCTGGGCGTATACTGGGGGGACGGGGACGACTCCCATTAACCCCTGACTATACCGGGGATACGCTTATCACAATGCCTTTCTGGTCTGTGCTGAAGCAGGGCATTCTGGCAGCCAAGTGGCTTGACCTTTATTAGTGAGCCTGGTTACCCCCTCTCGGAACCACAGACTTAGAAATCGCCAGCTCATATACAGTGCATAAAATATATTTATATATATACCCTTATACACCATTTTAATAAAAAATATCACAAAATTCTTCTAAATCCCTCGGGAAGAGTGAAAGACGTGCACGTTCATTTTCAGAGCTCCTAGACCTTCCTATAAGAAGTTAGCCAAAAAGTAGCTTCGAAAAACGCTTAGGTTAAGTTTCAGAGTTGCTTCTAATGTACCAAAGCTGGACTTAGACATAATTTCACTCTCACAACATTACTGTATGGCTGGTTGGAGACAGTCCGAACCACAAGTACCGGGTCCATGGTTCTGGGCGTATACTGGGGGGACGGGGACGACTCCCATTAACCCCTGACTATAACGGGGATACGCTTATCACAATGCCTTTCTGGTCTGTGCTGAAGCAGGGCATTCTGGCAGCCAAGTGGCTTGACCTTTATTAGTGAGCCTTGTTACCCCCTCTCGGAACCACAGACTTAGAAATCGCCAGCTCATATACAGTGCATAAAATATATTTATATATATACCCTTATACACCATTTTAATAAAAAATATCACAAAATTCTTCTAAGTCCCTCGGGAAGAGTGAAAGACGCGCACATTCATTTTCAGAGCTCCTAGGCCTTCCTATAAGAAGTTAGACAAAAAGTAGCTTCGAAAAATGCTTAGGTTAAGTTTCAGAGTTGCTTCTAATGTACCAAAGCTGGACTTAGACATAATTTCACTCTCACAACATTATGGCTGGTTGGAGACAGTCCGAACCACAAGTACCGGGTCCATGGTTCTGGACGTATACTGGGGGGACGGGGACGACTCCCATTAACCCCTGACTATACCGGGGATACGCTTATCACAATGCCTTTCTGGTCTGTGCTGAAGCAGGGCATTCTGGCAGCCAAGTGGCTTGACCTTTATTAGTGAGCCTGGTTACCCCCTCTCGGAACTACAGACTTAGAAATCGCCAGCTCATATACAGTGCATAAAATATATTTATATATATACCCTTATACACCATTTTAATAAAAAATATCACAAAATTCTTCTAAATCCCTCGGGAAGAGTGAAAGACGCGCACGTTCATTTTCAGAGCTCCTAGACCTTCCTATAAGAAGTTAGCCAAAAAGTAACTTCGAAAAACGCTTAGGTTAAGTTTCAGAGTTGCTTCTAATGTACCGAAGCTGGACTTAGACATAATTTCACTCTCACAACATTATGGCTGGTTGGAGACAGTCCGAACCACAAGTACCGGGTCCATGGTTCTGGGCGTATACTGGGGGACGGGGAAGACTCCCATTAACCCCTGACTATACCGGGGATTCGCGTATCACAATGCCTTACTGGTCTGTGCTGAAGCAGGGCATTCTGGAAGCCAAGTGGCTTGACCTTTATTAGTGAGCCTGGTTACCCCCTCTCGGAACAACAGACTTAGAAATCGCCAGCTCATATACAGTGCATAAAATATATTTATATATATACCCTTATACACCATTTTAATAAAAAAATATCACAAAATTCTTCTAAGTCCCTCGGGAAGAGTGAAAGACGCGCACATTCATTTTCAGAGCTCCTAGACCTTCCTATAAGAAGTTAGCCAAAAAGTAGCTTCGAAAAATGCTTAGGTTAAGTTTCAGAGTTGCTTCTAATGTACCAAAGCTGGACTTAGACATAATTTCACTCTCACAACATTATGGCTGGTTGGAGACAGTCCGAACCACAAGTACCGGGTCCATGGTTCTGGGCGTATACTGGGGGGACGGGGACGACTCCAATTAACCCCTGACTATACCGGGGATACTCTTATCACAATGCCTTTCTGGTCTGTGCTGAAGCAGGGCATTCTGGCAGCCAAGTGGCTTGACCTTTATTAGTGAGCCTGGTTACCCCCTCTCGGAACCACAGACTTAGAAATCGCCAGCTCATATACAGTGCATAAAATATATTTATATATATACCCTTATACACCATTTTAATAAAAAATATCACAAAATTCTTCTAAATCCCTCGGGAAGAGTGAAAGACGTGCACGTTCATTTTCAGAGCTCCTAGACCTTCCTACTGTATAAGAAGTTAGCCAAAAAGTAGCTTCGAAAAACGCTTAGGTTAAGTTTCAGAGTTGCTTCTAATGTACCAAAGCTGGACTTAGACATAATTTCACTCTCACAACATTACTGTATGGCTGGTTGGAGACAGTCCGAACCACAAGTACCGGGTCCATGGTTCTGGGCGTATACTGGGGGGACGGGGACGACTCCCATTAACCCCTGACTATACCGGGGATACGCTAATTACAATGCCTTTCTGGTCTGTGCTGAAGCAGGGCATTCTGGCAGCCAAGTGGCTTGACCTTTATTAGTGAGCCTGGTTTCCGCCTGTCGGAACCACAGACTTAAAAATCGCCAGCTCATATACAGTGCATAAAATATATTTATATATATACCCTTATACACCATTTTAATAAAAAATATCACAAAATTCTTCTAAGTCCCTCGGGAAGAGTGAAAGATGCGCACGTTCATTTTCAGAGCTCCTAGACCTTCCTATAAGAAGTTAGCCAAAAAGTAGCTTCGAAAAACGCTTAGGTTAAGTTTCAGAGTTGCTTCTAATGTACCAAAGTTGGACTTAGACATAATTTCACTCTCACAACATTATGGCTGGTTGGAGACAGTCCGAACCACAAGTACCGGGTCCATGGTTCTGGGCGTATACTGGGGGGACGGGGACGACTCCCATTAACCCCTGACTATACCGGGGATACGCTTATCACAATGCCTTTCTGGTCTGTGCTGAAGCAGGGCATTCTGGCAGCCAAGTGGCTTGACCTTTATTAGTGAGCCTGGTTACCCCCTCTCGGAACTACAGACTTAGAAATCGCCAGCTCATATACAGTGCATAAAATATATTTATATATATACCCTTATACACCATTTTAATAAAAAATATCACAAAATTCTTCTAAGTCCCTCGGGAAGAGTGAAAGATGCGCACGTTCATTTTCAGAGCTCCTAGACCTTCCTATAAGAAGTTAGCCAAAAAGTAGCTTCGAAAAACGCTTAGGTAAAGTTTCAGAGTTGCTTCTAATGTACCAAAGTTGGACTTAGACATAATTTCACTCTCACAACATTATGGCTGGTTGGAGACAGTCCGAACCACAAGTACCGGGTCCATGGTTCTGGCGTACACTGGGGGGACGGGGACGACTCCCATTAACCTCTGACTATACCGGGGATACGCTTATCACAATACCTTTCTGGTCTGTGCTGAAGCAGGGCATTCTGGCAGCCAAGTGGCTTGACTTTTTTTAGTGAGCCTGGTTACCCCCTCTCGGAACTACAGACTTAGAAATCGCCAGCTCATATACAGTGCATAAAATATATTTATATACAGTATATACCCTTATACACCATTTTAATAAAAAATATCACAAAATTCTTCTAAGTCCCTCGGGAAGAGTGAAAGATGCGCACGTTCATTTTCAGAGCTCCTAGACCTTCCTATAAGAAGTTAGCCAAAAAGTAGCTTCGAAAAACGCTTAGGTTAAGTTTCAGAGTTGCTTCTAATGTACCAAAGCTGGACTTAGACATAATTTCACTCTCACAACAGTATGGCTGGTTGGAGACAGTCCGAACCACAAGTACCGGGTCCATGGTTCTGGACGTATACTGGGGGGACGGGGACGACTCCCATTAACCCCTGACTATACCGGGGATACGCTTATCACAATGCCTTTCTGGTCTGTGCTGAAGCAGGGCATTCTGGCAGCCAAGTGGCTTGACCTTTATTAGTGAGCCTGGTTACCCCCTCTCGGAACTACAGACTTAGAAATCGCCAGCTCATATACAGTGCATAAAATATATTTATATATATACCCTTATACACCATTTTAATAAAAAATATCACAAAATTCTTCTAAGTCCCTCGGGAAGAGTGAAAGACGCGCACGTTCATTTTCAGAGCTCCTAGACCTTCCTATAAGAAGTTAGCCAAAAAGTAACTTCGAAAAATGCTTAGGTTAAGTTTCAGAGTTGCTTCTAATGTACCGAAGCTGGACTTAGACATAATTTCACTCTCACAACATTATGGCTGGTTGGAGACAGTCCGAACCACAAGTACCGGGTCCATGGTTCTGGGCGTATACTGGGGGACGGGGACGACTCCCATTAACCCCTGACTATACCGGGGATACGCGTAACACAATGCCTTACTGGTCTGTGCTGAAGCAGGGCATTCTGGAAGCCAAGTGGCTTGACCTTTATTAGTGAGCCTGGTTACCCCCTCTCGGAACCACAGACTTAGAAATCGCCAGCTCATATACAGTGCATAAAAAATATCTATATATATACCCTTATACACCATTTTAATAAAAAATATCACAAAATTCTTCTAAGTCCCTCGGGAAGAGTGAAAGACGCGCACATTCATTTTCAGAGCTCCTAGGCCTTCCTATAAGAAGTTAGACAAAAAGTAGCTTCGAAAAATGCTTAGGTTAAGTTTCAGAGTTGCTTCTAATGTACCAAAGCTGGACTTAGACATAATTTCACTCTCACAACATTATGGCTGGTTGGAGACAGTCCGAACCACAAGTACCGGGTCCATGGTTCTGGACGTATACTGGGGGGACGGGGACGACTCCCATTAACCCCTGACTATACCGGGGATACGCTTATCACAATGCCTTTCTGGTCTGTGCTGAAGCAGGGCATTCTGGCAGCCAAGTGGCTTGACCTTTATTAGTGAGCCTGGTTACCCCCTCTCGGAACTACAGACTTAGAAATCGCCAGCTCATATACAGTGCATAAAATATATTTATATATATACCCTTATACACCATTTTAATAAAAAATATCACAAAATTCTTCTTAGTCCCTCGGGAAGAGTGAAAGACGCGCACGTTCATTTTCAGAGCTCCTAGACCTTCCTATAAGAAGTTAGCCAAAAAGTAACTTCGAAAAACGCTTAGGTTAAGTTTCAGAGTTGCTTCTAAAGTACCGAAGCTGGACTTAGACATAATTTCACTCTCACAACATTATGGCTGGTTGGAGACAGTCCGAACCACAAGTACCGGGTCCATGGTTCTGGACGTATACTGGGGGGACGGGGACGACTCCCATTAACCCCTGACTATACCGGGGATACGCTTATCACAATGCCTTTCTGGTCTGTGCTGAAGCAGGGCATTCTGGCAGCCAAGTGGCTTGACCTTTATTAGTGAGCCTGGTTACCCCCTCTCGGAACCACAGACTTAGAAATCGCCAGCTCATATACAGTGCATAAAATATATTTATATATATATACCCTTATACACCATTTTAATAAAAAAAATATCACAAAATTCTTCTAAGTCCCTCGGGAAGAGTGAAAGACGCGCACATTCATTTTCAGAGCTCCTAGACCTTCCTATAAGAAGTTAGCCAAAAAGTAGCTTCGAAAAATGCTTAGGTTAAGTTTCAGAGTTGCTTCTAATGTACCAAAGCTGGACTTAGACATAATTTCACTCTCACAACATTATGGCTGGTTGGAGACAGTCCGAACCACAAGTACCGGGTCCATGGTTCTGGGCGTATACTGGGGGGACGGGGACGACTCCCATTAACCCCTGACTATACCGGAGATACGCTTATCACAATGCCTTTCTGGTCTGTGCTGAAGCAGGGCATTCTGGCAGCCAAGTGGCTTGACCTTTTTTAGTGAGCCTGGTTACCCCCTCTCGGAACTACAGACTTAGAAATCGCCAGCTCATATACAGTGCATAAAATATATTTATATACAGTATATACCCTTATACACCATTTTAATAAAAAATATCACAAAATTCTTCTAAGTCCCTCGGGAAGAGTGAAAGATGCGCACGTTCATTTTCAGAGCTCCTAGACCTTCCTATAAGAAGTTAGCCAAAAAGTAGCTTCGAAAAACGCTTAGGTTAAGTTTCAGAGTTGCTTCTAATGTACCAAAGCTGGACTTAGACATAATTTCACTCTCACAACATTATGGCTGGTTGGAGACAGTCCGAACCACAAGTACCGGGTCCATGGTTCTGGACGTATACTGGGGGGACGGGGACGACTCCCATTAACCCCTGACTATACCGGGGATACGCTTATCACAATGCCTTTCTGGTCTGTGCTGAAGCAGGGCATTCTGGCAGCCAAGTGGCTTGACCTTTATTAGTGAGCCTGGTTACCCCCTCTCGGAACTACAGACTTAGAAATCGCCAGCTCATATACAGTGCATAAAATATATTTATATATATACCCTTATACACCATTTTAATAAAAAATATCACAAAATTCTTCTAAGTCCCTCGGGAAGAGTGAAAGACGCGCACGTTCATTTTCAGAGCTCCTAGACCTTCCTATAAGAAGTTAGCCAAAAAGTAACTTCGAAAAACGCTTAGGTTAAGTTTCAGAGTTGCTTCTAATGTACCGAAGCTGGACTTAGACATAATTTCACTCTCACAACATTATGGCTGGTTGGAGACAGTCCGAACCACAAGTACCGGGTCCATGGTTCTGGGCGTATACTGGGGGACGGGGACGACTCCCATTAACCCCTGACTATACCGGGGATACGCGTATCACAATGCCTTACTGGTCTGTGCTGAAGCAGGGCATTCTGGAAGCCAAGTGGCTTGACCTTTATTAGTGAGCCTGGTTACCCCCTCTCGGAACCACAGACTTAGAAATCGCCAGCTCATATACAGTGCATAAAATATATTTATATATATACCCTTATACACCATTTTAATAAAAAATATCACAAAATTCTTCTAAGTCCCTCGGGAAGAGTGAAAGACGCGCACATTCATTTTCAGAGCTCCTAGGTCTTCCTATAAGAAGTTAGACAAAAAGTAAATTCGAAAAATGCTTAGGTTAAGTTTCAGAGTTGCTTCTAATGTACCAAAGCTGGACTTAGACATAATTTCACTCTCACAACATTATGGCTGGTTGGAGACAGTCCGAACCACAAGTACCGGGTCCATGGTTCTGGACGTATACTGGGGGGACGGGGACGACTCCCATTAACCCCTGACTATACCGGGGATACGCTTATCACAATGCCTTTCTGGTCTGTGCTGAAGCAGGGCATTCTGGCAGCTCAGTGGCTTGACCTTTATTAGTGAGCCTGGTTACCCCCTCTCGGAACTACAGACTTAGAAATCGCCAGCTCATATACAGTGCATAAAATATATTTATATATATACCCTTATACACCATTTTAATAAAAAATATCACAAAATTCTTCTAAGTCCCTCGGGAAGAGTGAAAGACGCGCACGTTCATTTTCAGAGCTCCTAGTCCTTCCTATAAGAAGTTAGCCAAAAAGTAACTTCGAAAAACGCTTAGGTTAAGTTTCAGAGTTGCTTCTAATGTACCGAAGCTGGACTTAGACATAATTTCACTCTCACAACATTATGGCTGGTTGGAGACAGTCCGAACCACAAGTACCGGGTCCATGGTTCTGGGCGTATACTGGGGGACGGGGACGACTCCCATTAACCCCTGACTATACCGGGGATACGCGTATCACAATGCCTTACTGGTCTGTGCTGAAGCAGGGCATTCTGGAAGCCAAGTGGCTTGACCTTTATTAGTGAGCCTGGTTACCCCCTCTCGGAACCACAGACTTAGAAATCGCCAGCTCATATACAGTGCATAAAATATATTTATATATATACCCTTATACACCATTTTAATAAAAAAATATCACAAAATTCTTCTAAGTCCCTCGGGAAGAGTGAAAGACGCGCACATTCATTTTCAGAGCTCCTAGACCTTCCTATAAGACGTTAGCCAAAAAGTAGCTTCGAAAAATGCTTAGGTTAAGTTTCAGAGTTGCTTCTAATGTACCAAAGCTGGACTTAGACATAATTTCACTCTCACAACATTATGGCTGGTTGGAGACAGTCCGAACCACAAGTACCGGGTCCATGGTTCTGGGCGTATACTGGGGGGACGGGGACGACTCCCATTAACCCCTGACTATACCGGAGATACGCTTATCACAATGCCTTTCTGGTCTGTGCTGAAGCAGGGCATTCTGGCAGCCAAGTGGCTTGACCTTTATTAGTGAGCCTGGTTACCCCCTCTCGGAACCACAGACTTAGAAATCGCCAGCTTATATACAGTGCATAAAATATATTTATATATATACCCTTATACACCATTTTAATAAAAAATATCACAAAATTCTTCTAAGTCCGTCGGGAAGAGTGAAAGACGCGCACGTTCATTTTCAGAGCTCCTAGACCTTCCTATAAGAAGTTAGCCAAAAAGTAGCTTCGAAAAACGCTTAGGTTAAGTTTCAGAGTTGCTTCTAATGTACCAAAGCTGGACTTAGACATAATTTCACTCTCACAACATTATGGCTGGTTGGAGACAGTCCGAACCACAAGTACCGGGTCCATGGTTCTGGGCGTATACTGGGGGGACGGGGACGACTACCATTAACCCCTGACTATACCGGAGATACGCTTATCACAATGCCTATATGGTCTGTGCTGAAGCAGGGCATTCTGGCAGCCAAGTGGCTTGACCTTTATTAGTGAGCCTGGTTACCCCCTCTCGGAACCACAGACTTAGAAATCGCCAGCTCATATACAGTGCATAAAATATATTTATATATATACCCTTATACACCATTTTAATAAAAAATATCACAAAATTCTTCTAAGTCCCTCAGGAAGAGTGAAAGACGCGCACGTTCATTTTCAGAGCTCCTAGACCTTCCTATAAGAAGTTAGCCAAAAAGTAGCTTCGAAAAACGCTTAGGTTAAGTTTCAGAGTTGCTTCTAATGTACCAAAGCTGGACTTAGACATAATTTCACTCTCACAACATTACTGTATGGCTGGTTGGAGACAGACCGAACCACAAGTACCGGGTCCATGGTTCTGGGCGTATACTGGGGGGACGGGGACGACTCCCATTAACCCCTGACTATACCGGGGATACGCGTATCACAATGCCTTACTGGTCTGTGCTGAAGCAGGGCATTCTGGAAGCCAAGTGGCTTGACCTTTATTAGTGAGCCTGGTTACCCCCTCTCGGAACCACAGACTTAGAAATCGCCAGCTCATATACAGTGCATAAAATATATTTATATATATACCCTTATACACCATTTTAATAAAAAAATATCACAAAATTCTTCTAAGTCCCTCGGGAAGAGTGAAAGACGCGCACATTCATTTTCAGAGCTCCTAGACCTTCCTATAAGACGTTAGCCAAAAAGTAGCTTCGAAAAATGCTTAGGTTAAGTTTCAGAGTTGCTTCTAATGTACCAAAGCTGGACTTAGATATAATTTCACTCTCACAACATTATGGCTGGTTGGAGACAGTCCGAACCACAAGTACCGGGTCCATGGTTCTGGGCGTATACTGGGGGGACGGGGACGACTCCCATTAACCCCTGACTATACCGGAGATACGCTTATCACAATGCCTTTCTGGTCTGTGCTGAAGCAGGGCATTCTGGCAGCCAAGTGGCTTGACCTTTATTAGTGAGCCTGGTTACCCCCTCTCGGAACCACAGACTTAGAAATCGCCAGCTTATATACAGTGCATAAAATATATTTATATATATACCCTTATACACCATTTTAATAAAAAATATCACAAAATTCTTCTAAGTCCGTCGGGAAGAGTGAAAGACGCGCACGTTCATTTTCAGAGCTCCTAGACCTTCCTATAAGAAGTTAGCCAAAAAGTAGCTTCGAAAAACGCTTAGGTTAAGTTTCAGAGTTGCTTCTAATGTACCAAAGCTGGACTTAGACATAATTTCACTCTCACAACATTATGGCTGGTTGGAGACAGTCCGAACCACAAGTACCGGGTCCATGGTTCTGGGCGTATACTGGGGGGACGGGGACGACTACCATTAACCCCTGACTATACCGGAGATACGCTTATCACAATGCCTTTCTGGTCTGTGCTGAAGCAGGGCATTCTGGCAGCCAAGTGGCTTGACCTTTATTAGTGAGCCTGGTTACCCCCTCTCGGAACCACAGACTTAGAAATCGCCAGCTCATATACAGTGCATAAAATATATTTATATATATACCCTTATACACCATTTTAATAAAAAATATCACAAAATTCTTCTAAGTCCCTCAGGAAGAGTGAAAGACGCGCACGTTCATTTTCAGAGCTCCTAGACCTTCCTATAAGAAGTTAGCCAAAAAGTAGCTTCGAAAAACGCTTAGGTTAAGTTTCAGAGTTGCTTCTAATGTACCAAAGCTGGACTTAGACATAATTTCACTCTCACAACATTACTGTATGGCTGGTTGGAGACAGACCGAACCACAAGTACCGGGTCCATGGTTCTGGGCGTATACTGGGGGGACGGGGACGACTCCCATTAACCCCTGACTATACCGGGGATACGCTAATCACAATGCCTTTCTGGTCTGTGCTGAAGCAGGGCATTCTGGCAGCCAAGTGGCTTGACCTTTATTAGTGAGCCTGGTTTCCGCCTGTCGGAACCACAGACTTAAAAATCGCCAGCTCATATACAGTGCATAAAATATATTTATATATATACCCTTATACACCATTTTAATAAAAAATATCACAAAATTCTTCTAAGTCCCTCGGGAAGAGTGAAAGACGCGCACGTTCATTTTCAGAGCTCCTAGACCTTCCTATAAGAAGTTAGCCAAAAAGTAGCTTCGAAAAATGCTTAGGTTAAGTTTCAGAGTTGCTTCTAATGTACCAAAGCTGGACTTAGACATAATTTCACTCTCACAACATTATGGCTGGTTGGAGACAGTCCGAACCACAAGTACCGGGTCCATGGTTCTGGGCGTATACTGGGGGGACGGGGACGACTCCCATTAACCCCTGACTATACCGGAGATACGCTTATCACAATGCCTTTCTGGTCTGTGCTGAAGCAGGGCATTCTGGCAGCCAAGTGGCTTGACCTTTATTAGTGAGCCTGGTTACCCCCTCTCGGAACCACAGACTTAGAAATCGCCAGCTTATATACAGTGCATAAAATATATTTATATATATACCCTTATACACCATTTTAATAAAAAATATCACAAAATTCTTCTAAGTCCGTCGGGAAGAGTGAAAGACGCGCACGTTCATTTTCAGAGCTCCTAGACCTTCCTATAAGAAGTTAGCCAAAAAGTAGCTTCGAAAAACGCTTACTGTAGGTTAAGTTTCAGAGTTGCTTCTAATGTACCAAAGCTGGACTTAGACATAATTTCACTCTCACAACATTATGGCTGGTTGGAGACAGTCCGAACCACAAGTACCGGGTCCATGGTTCTGGGCGTATACTGGGGGGACGGGGACGACTCCCATTAACCCCTGACTATACCGGAGATACGCTTATCACAATGCCTTTCTGGTCTGTGCTGAAGCAGGGCATTCTGGCAGCCAAGTGGCTTGACCTTTATTAGTGAGCCTGGTTACCCCCTCTCGGAACCACAGACTTAGAAATCGCCAGCTCATATACAGTGCATAAAATATATTTATATATATACCCTTATACACCATTTTAATAAAAAATATCACAAAATTCTTCTAAGTCCCTCGGGAAGAGTGAAAGATGCGCACGTTCATTTTCAGAGCTCCTAGACCTTCCTACAGTATAAGAAGTTAGCCAAAAAGTAGCTTCGAAAAACGCTTAGGTTAAGTTTCAGAGTTGCTTCTAATGTACCAAAGTTGGACTTAGACATAATTTCACTCTCACAACATTATGGCTGGTTGGAGACAGTCCGAACCACAAGTACCGGGTCCATGGTTCTGGCGTACACTGGGGGGACGGGGACGACTCCCATTAACCCCTGACTATACCGGGGATACGCTTATCACAATGCCTTTCTGGTCTGTGCTGAAGCAGGGCATTCTGGCAGCCAAGTGGCTTGACCTTTATTAGTGAGCCTGGTTACCCCCTCTCGGAACTACAGACTTAGAAATCGCCAGCTCATATACAGTGCATAAAATATATTTATATATATACCCTTATACACCATTTTAATAAAAAATATCACAAAATTCTTCTAAGTCCCTCGGGAAGAGTGAAAGATGCGCACGTTCATTTTCAGAGCTCCTAGACCTTCCTATAAGAAGTTAGCCAAAAAGTAGCTTCGAAAAACGCTTAGGTTAAGTTTCAGAGTTGCTTCTAATGTACCAAAGTTGGACTTAGACATAATTTCACTCTCACAACATTATGGCTGGTTGGAGACAGTCCGAACCACAAGTACCGGGTCCATGGTTCTGGCGTACACTGGGGGGACGGGGACGACTACCATTAACCCCTGACTATACCGGAGATACGCTTATCACAATGCCTTTCTGGTCTCTGCTGAAGCAGGGCATTCTGGCAGCCAAGTGGCTTGACCTTTATTAGTGAGCCTGGTTACCCCCTCTCGGAACCACAGACTTAGAAATCGCCAGCTCATATACAGTGCATAAAATATATTTATATATATACCCTTATACACCATTTTAATAAAAAATATCACAAAATTCTTCTAAGTCCCTCAGGAAGAGTGAAAGACGCGCACGTTCATTTTCAGAGCTCCTAGACCTTCCTATAAGAAGTTAGCCAAAAAGTAGCTTCGAAAAACGCTTAGGTTAAGTTTCAGAGTTGCTTCTAATGTACCAAAGCTGGACTTAGACATAATTTCACTCTCACAACATTACTGTATGGCTGGTTGGAGACAGACCGAACCACAAGTACCGGGTCCATGGTTCTGGGCGTATACTGGGGGGACGGGGACGACTCCCATTAACCCCTGACTATACCGGGGATACGCTAATCACAATGCCTTTCTGGTCTGTGCTGAAGCAGGGCATTCTGGCAGCCAAGTGGCTTGACCTTTATTAGTGAGCCTGGTTACCCCCTCTCGGAACCACAGACTTAGAAATCGCCAGCTTATATACAGTGCATAAAATATATTTATATATATACCCTTATACACCATTTTAATAAAAAATATCACAAAATTCTTCTAAGTCCGTCGGGAAGAGTGAAAGACGCGCACGTTCATTTTCAGAGCTCCTAGACCTTCCTATAAGAAGTTAGCCAAAAAGTAGCTTCGAAAAACGCTTAGGTTAAGTTTCAGAGTTGCTTCTAATGTACCAAAGCTGGACTTAGATATAATTTCACTCTCACAACATTATGGCTGGTTGGAGACAGTCCGAACCACAAGTACCGGGTCCATGGTTCTGGGCGTATACTGGGGGGACGGGGACGACTCCCATTAACCCCTGACTATACCGGAGATACGCTTATCACAATGCCTTTCTGGTCTGTGCTGAAGCAGGGCATTCTGGCAGCCAAGTGGCTTGACCTTTATTAGTGAGCCTGGTTACCCCCTCTCGGAACCACAGACTTAGAAATCGCCAGCTTATATACAGTGCATAAAATATATTTATATATATACCCTTATACACCATTTTAATAAAAAATATCACAAAATTCTTCTAAGTCCGTCGGGAAGAGTGAAAGACGCGCACGTTCATTTTCAGAGCTCCTAGACCTTCCTATAAGAAGTTAGCCAAAAAGTAGCTTCGAAAAACGCTTAGGTTAAGTTTCAGAGTTGCTTCTAATGTACCAAAGCTGGACTTAGACATAATTTCACTCTCACAACATTATGGCTGGTTGGAGACAGTCCGAACCACAAGTACCGGGTCCATGGTTCTGGGCGTATACTGGGGGGACGGGGACGACTACCATTAACCCCTGACTATACCGGAGATACGCTTATCACAATGCCTTTCTGGTCTGTGCTGAAGCAGGGCATTCTGGCAGCCAAGTGGCTTGACCTTTATTAGTGAGCCTGGTTACCCCCTCTCGGAACCACAGACTTAGAAATCGCCAGCTCATATACAGTGCATAAAATATATTTATATATATACCCTTATACACCATTTTAATAAAAAATATCACAAAATTCTTCTAAGTCCCTCAGGAAGAGTGAAAGACGCGCACGTTCATTTTCAGAGCTCCTAGACCTTCCTATAAGAAGTTAGCCAAAAAGTAGCTTCGAAAAACGCTTAGGTTAAGTTTCAGAGTTGCTTCTAATGTACCAAAGCTGGACTTAGACATAATTTCACTCTCACAACATTACTGTATGGCTGGTTGGAGACAGACCGAACCACAAGTACCGGGTCCATGGTTCTGGGCGTATACTGGGGGGACGGGGACGACTCCCATTAACCCCTGACTATACCGGGGATACGCTAATCACAATGCCTTTCTGGTCTGTGCTGAAGCAGGGCATTCTGGCAGCCAAGTGGCTTGACCTTTATTAGTGAGCCTGGTTTCCGCCTGTCGGAACCACAGACTTAAAAATCGCCAGCTCATATACAGTGCATAAAATATATTTATATATATACCCTTATACACCATTTTAATAAAAAATATCACAAAATTCTTCTAAGTCCCTCGGGAAGAGTGAAAGACGCGCACGTTCATTTTCAGAGCTCCTAGACCTTCCTATAAGAAGTTAGCCAAAAAGTAGCTTCGAAAAATGCTTAGGTTAAGTTTCAGAGTTGCTTCTAATGTACCAAAGCTGGACTTAGACATAATTTCACTCTCACAACATTATGGCTGGTTGGAGACAGTCCGAACCACAAGTACCGGGTCCATGGTTCTGGGCGTATACTGGGGGGACGGGGACGACTCCCATTAACCCCTGACTATACCGGAGATACGCTTATCACAATGCCTTTCTGGTCTGTGCTGAAGCAGGGCATTCTGGCAGCCAAGTGGCTTGACCTTTATTAGTGAGCCTGGTTACCCCCTCTCGGAACCACAGACTTAGAAATCGCCAGCTTATATACAGTGCATAAAATATATTTATATATATACCCTTATACACCATTTTAATAAAAAATATCACAAAATTCTTCTAAGTCCGTCGGGAAGAGTGAAAGACGCGCACGTTCATTTTCAGAGCTCCTAGACCTTCCTATAAGAAGTTAGCCAAAAAGTAGCTTCGAAAAACGCTTACTGTAGGTTAAGTTTCAGAGTTGCTTCTAATGTACCAAAGCTGGACTTAGACATAATTTCACTCTCACAACATTATGGCTGGTTGGAGACAGTCCGAACCACAAGTACCGGGTCCATGGTTCTGGGCGTATACTGGGGGGACGGGGACGACTCCCATTAACCCCTGACTATACCGGAGATACGCTTATCACAATGCCTTTCTGGTCTGTGCTGAAGCAGGGCATTCTGGCAGCCAAGTGGCTTGACCTTTATTAGTGAGCCTGGTTACCCCCTCTCGGAACCACAGACTTAGAAATCGCCAGCTCATATACAGTGCATAAAATATATTTATATATATACCCTTATACACCATTTTAATAAAAAATATCACAAAATTCTTCTAAGTCCCTCGGGAAGAGTGAAAGATGCGCACGTTCATTTTCAGAGCTCCTAGACCTTCCTACAGTATAAGAAGTTAGCCAAAAAGTAGCTTCGAAAAACGCTTAGGTTAAGTTTCAGAGTTGCTTCTAATGTACCAAAGTTGGACTTAGACATAATTTCACTCTCACAACATTATGGCTGGTTGGAGACAGTCCGAACCACAAGTACCGGGTCCATGGTTCTGGCGTACACTGGGGGGACGGGGACGACTCCCATTAACCCCTGACTATACCGGGGATACGCTTATCACAATGCCTTTCTGGTCTGTGCTGAAGCAGGGCATTCTGGCAGCCAAGTGGCTTGACCTTTATTAGTGAGCCTGGTTACCCCCTCTCGGAACTACAGACTTAGAAATCGCCAGCTCATATACAGTGCATAAAATATATTTATATATATACCCTTATACACCATTTTAATAAAAAATATCACAAAATTCTTCTAAGTCCCTCGGGAAGAGTGAAAGATGCGCACGTTCATTTTCAGAGCTCCTAGACCTTCCTATAAGAAGTTAGCCAAAAAGTAGCTTCGAAAAACGCTTAGGTTAAGTTTCAGAGTTGCTTCTAATGTACCAAAGTTGGACTTAGACATAATTTCACTCTCACAACATTATGGCTGGTTGGAGACAGTCCGAACCACAAGTACCGGGTCCATGGTTCTGGCGTACACTGGGGGGACGGGGACGACTACCATTAACCCCTGACTATACCGGAGATACGCTTATCACAATGCCTTTCTGGTCTCTGCTGAAGCAGGGCATTCTGGCAGCCAAGTGGCTTGACCTTTATTAGTGAGCCTGGTTACCCCCTCTCGGAACCACAGACTTAGAAATCGCCAGCTCATATACAGTGCATAAAATATATTTATATATATACCCTTATACACCATTTTAATAAAAAATATCACAAAATTCTTCTAAGTCCCTCAGGAAGAGTGAAAGACGCGCACGTTCATTTTCAGAGCTCCTAGACCTTCCTATAAGAAGTTAGCCAAAAAGTAGCTTCGAAAAACGCTTAGGTTAAGTTTCAGAGTTGCTTCTAATGTACCAAAGCTGGACTTAGACATAATTTCACTCTCACAACATTACTGTATGGCTGGTTGGAGACAGACCGAACCACAAGTACCGGGTCCATGGTTCTGGGCGTATACTGGGGGGACGGGGACGACTCCCATTAACCCCTGACTATACCGGGGATACGCTAATCACAATGCCTTTCTGGTCTGTGCTGAAGCAGGGCATTCTGGCAGCCAAGTGGCTTGACCTTTATTAGTGAGCCTGGTTACCCCCTCTCGGAACCACAGACTTAGAAATCGCCAGCTTATATACAGTGCATAAAATATATTTATATATATACCCTTATACACCATTTTAATAAAAAATATCACAAAATTCTTCTAAGTCCGTCGGGAAGAGTGAAAGACGCGCACGTTCATTTTCAGAGCTCCTAGACCTTCCTATAAGAAGTTAGCCAAAAAGTAGCTTCGAAAAACGCTTAGGTTAAGTTTCAGAGTTGCTTCTAATGTACCAAAGCTGGACTTAGACATAATTTCACTCTCACAACATTATGGCTGGTTGGAGACAGTCCGAACCACAAGTACCGGGTCCATGGTTCTGGGCGTATACTGGGGGGACGGGGACGACTCCCATTAACCCCTGACTATACCGGAGATACGCTTATCACAATGCCTTTCTGGTCTGTGCTGAAGCAGGGCATTCTGGCAGCCAAGTGGCTTGACCTTTATTAGTGAGCCTGGTTACCCCCTCTCGGAACCACAGACTTAGAAATCGCCAGCTTATATACAGTGCATAAAATATATTTATATATATACCCTTATACACCATTTTAATAAAAAATATCACAAAATTCTTCTAAGTCCGTCGGGAAGAGTGAAAGACGCGCACGTTCATTTTCAGAGCTCCTAGACCTTCCTATAAGAAGTTAGCCAAAAAGTAGCTTCGAAAAACGCTTAGGTTAAGTTTCAGAGTTGCTTCTAATGTACCAAAGCTGGACTTAGACATAATTTCACTCTCACAACATTATGGCTGGTTGGAGACAGTCCGAACCACAAGTACCGGGTCCATGGTTCTGGGCGTATACTGGGGGGACGGGGACGACTCCCATTAACCCCTGACTATACCGGAGATACGCTTATCACAATGCCTTTCTGGTCTGTGCTGAAGCAGGGCATTCTGGCAGCCAAGTGGCTTGACCTTTATTAGTGAGCCTGGTTACCCCCTCTCGGAACCACAGACTTAGAAATCGCCAGCTCATATACAGTGCATAAAATATATTTATATATATACCCTTATACACCATTTTAATAAAAAATATCACAAAATTCTTCTAAGTCCCTCGGGAAGAGTGAAAGATGCGCACGTTCATTTTCAGAGCTCCTAGACCTTCCTACAGTATAAGAAGTTAGCCAAAAAGTAGCTTCGAAAAACGCTTAGGTTAAGTTTCAGAGTTGCTTCTAATGTACCAAAGTTGGACTTAGACATAATTTCACTCTCACAACATTATGGCTGGTTGGAGACAGTCCGAACCACAAGTACCGGGTCCATGGTTCTGGCGTACACTGGGGGGACGGGGACGACTCCCATTAACCCCTGACTATACCGGGGATACGCTTATCACAATGCCTTTCTGGTCTGTGCTGAAGCAGGGCATTCTGGCAGCCAAGTGGCTTGACCTTTATTAGTGAGCCTGGTTACCGCCTGTCGGAACCACAGACTTAAAAATCGCCAGCTCATATACAGTGCATAAAATATATTTATATATATACCCTTATACACCATTTTAATAAAAAATATCACAAAATTCTTCTAAGTCCCTCGGGAAGAGTGAAAGACGCGCACGTTCATTTTCAGAGCTCCTAGACCTTCCTATAAGAAGTTAGCCAAAAAGTAGCTTCGAAAAACGCTTAGGTTAAGTTTCAGAGTTGCTTCTAATGTACCGAAGCTGGACTTAGACATAATTTCACTCTCACAACATTATGGCTGGTTGGAGACAGTCCGAACCACAAGTACCGGGTCCATGGTTCTGGGCGTATACTGGGGGGACGGGGACGACTCCCATTAACCCCTGACTATACCGGGGATACGCTTATCACAATGCCTTTCTGGTCTGTGCTGAAGCAGGGCATTCTGGCAGCCAAGTGGCTTGACCTTTATTAGTGAGCCTGGTTACCCCCTCTCGGAACTACAGACTTAGAAATCGCCAGCTCATATACAGTGCATAAAATATATTTATATATATACCCTTATACACCATTTTAATAAAAAATATCACAAAATTCTTCTAAGTCCCTCGGGAAGAGTGAAAGATGCGCACGTTAATTTTCAGAGCTCCTAGACCTTCCTATAAGAAGTTAGCCAAAAAGTAGCTTCGAAAAACGCTTAGGTTAAGTTTCAGAGTTGCTTCTAATGTACCAAAGTTGGACTTAGACATAATTTCACTCTCACAACATTATGGCTGGTTGGAGACAGTCCGAACCACAAGTACCGGGTCCATGGTTCTGGCGTACACTGGGGGGACGGGGACGACTACCATTAACCCCTGACTATACCGGAGATACGCTTATCACAATGCCTTTCTGGTCTCTGCTGAAGCAGGGCATTCTGGCAGCCAAGTGGCTTGACCTTTATTAGTGAGCCTGGTTACCCCCTCTCGGAACCACAGACTTAGAAATCGCCAGCTCATATACAGTGCATAAAATATATTTATATATATACCCTAATACACCATTTTAATAAAAAATATCACAAAATTCTTCTAAGTCCCTCAGGAAGAGTGAAAGACGCGCACGTTCATTTTCAGAGCTCCTAGACCTTCCTATAAGAAGTTAGCCAAAAAGTAGCTTCGAAAAACGCTTAGGTTAAGTTTCAGAGTTGCTTCTAATGTACCAAAGCTGGACTTAGACATAATTTCACTCTCACAACATTACTGTATGGCTGGTTGGAGACAGACCGAACCACAAGTACCGGGTCCATGGTTCTGGGCGTATACTGGGGGGACGGGGACGACTCCCATTAACCCCTGACTATACCGGGGATACGCTAATCACAATGCCTTTCTGGTCTGTGCTGAAGCAGGGCATTCTTGCAGCCAAGTGGCTTGACCTTTATTAGTGGGCCTGGTTACCCCCTCTCGGAACCACAGACTTAGAAATCGCCAGCTTATATACAGTGCATAAAATATATTTATATATATACCCTTATACACCATTTTAATAAAAAATATCACAAAATTCTTCTAAGTCCGTCGGGAAGAGTGAAAGACGCGCACGTTCATTTTCAGAGCTCCTAGACCTTCCTATAAGAAGTTAGCCAAAAAGTAGCTTCGAAAAACGCTTAGGTTAAGTTTCAGAGTTGCTTCTAATGTACCAAAGCTGGACTTAGACATAATTTCACTCTCACAACATTATGGCTGGTTGGAGACAGTCCGAACCACAAGTACCGGGTCCATGGTTCTGGGCGTATACTGGGGGGACGGGGACGACTACCATTAACCCCTGACTATACCGGAGATACGCTTATCACAATGCCTTTCTGGTCTGTGCTGAAGCAGGGCATTCTGGCAGCCAAGTGGCTTGACCTTTATTAGTGAGCCTGGTTACCCCCTCTCGGAACCACAGACTTAGAAATCGCCAGCTCATATACAGTGCATAAAATATATTTATATATATACCCTTATACACCATTTTAATAAAAAATATCACAAAATTCTTCTAAGTCCCTCGGGAAGAGTGAAAGATGCGCACGTTCATTTTCAGAGCTCCTAGACCTTCCTACAGTATAAGAAGTTAGCCAAAAAGTAGCTTCGAAAAACGCTTAGGTTAAGTTTCAGAGTTGCTTCTAATGTACCAAAGTTGGACTTAGACATAATTTCACTCTCACAACATTATGGCTGGTTGGAGACAGTCCGAACCACAAGTACCGGGTCCATGGTTCTGGCGTACACTGGGGGGACGGGGACGACTCCCATTAACCCCTGACTATACCGGGGATACGCTTATCACAATGCCTTTCTGGTCTGTGCTGAAGCAGGGCATTCTGGCAGCCAAGTGGCTTGACCTTTATTAGTGAGCCTGGTTACCCCCTCTCGGAACTACAGACTTAGAAATCGCCAGCTCATATACAGTGCATAAAATATATTTATATATATACCCTTATACACCATTTTAATAAAAAATATCACAAAATTCTTCTAAGTCCCTCGGGAAGAGTGAAAGATGCGCACGTTAATTTTCAGAGCTCCTAGACCTTCCTATAAGAAGTTAGCCAAAAAGTAGCTTCGAAAAACGCTTAGGTTAAGTTTCAGAGTTGCTTCTAATGTACCAAAGTTGGACTTAGACATAATTTCACTCTCACAACATTATGGCTGGTTGGAGACAGTCCGAACCACAAGTACCGGGTCCATGGTTCTGGCGTACACTGGGGGGACGGGGACGACTACCATTAACCCCTGACTATACCGGAGATACGCTTATCACAATGCCTTTCTGGTCTCTGCTGAAGCAGGGCATTCTGGCAGCCAAGTGGCTTGACCTTTATTAGTGAGCCTGGTTACCCCCTCTCGGAACCACAGACTTAGAAATCGCCAGCTCATATACAGTGCATAAAATATATTTATATATATACCCTTATACACCATTTTAATAAAAAATATCACAAAATTCTTCTAAGTCCCTCAGGAAGAGTGAAAGACGCGCACGTTCATTTTCAGAGCTCCTAGACCTTCCTATAAGAAGTTAGCCAAAAAGTAGCTTCGAAAAACGCTTAGGTTAAGTTTCAGAGTTGCTTCTAATGTACCAAAGCTGGACTTAGACATAATTTCACTCTCACAACATTACTGTATGGCTGGTTGGAGACAGACCGAACCACAAGTACCGGGTCCATGGTTCTGGGCGTATACTGGGGGGACGGGGACGACTCCCATTAACCCCTGACTATACCGGGGATACGCTAATCACAATGCCTTTCTGGTCTGTGCTGAAGCAGGGCATTCTTGCAGCCAAGTGGCTTGACCTTTATTAGTGGGCCTGGTTACCCCCTCTCGGAACCACAGACTTAGAAATCGCCAGCTTATATACAGTGCATAAAATATATTTATATATATACCCTTATACACCATTTTAATAAAAAATATCACAAAATTCTTCTAAGTCCGTCGGGAAGAGTGAAAGACGCGCACGTTCATTTTCAGAGCTCCTAGACCTTCCTATAAGAAGTTAGCCAAAAAGTAGCTTCGAAAAACGCTTAGGTTAAGTTTCAGAGTTGCTTCTAATGTACCAAAGCTGGACTTAGACATAATTTCACTCTCACAACATTATGGCTGGTTGGAGACAGTCCGAACCACAAGTACCGGGTCCATGGTTCTGGGCGTATACTGGGGGGACGGGGACGACTACCATTAACCCCTGACTATACCGGAGATACGCTTATCACAATGCCTTTCTGGTCTGTGCTGAAGCAGGGCATTCTGGCAGCCAAGTGGCTTGACCTTTATTAGTGAGCCTGGTTACCCCCTCTCGGAACCACAGACTTAGAAATCGCCAGCTCATATACAGTGCATAAAATATATTTATATATATACCCTTATACACCATTTTAATAAAAAATATCACAAAATTCTTCTAAGTCCCTCGGGAAGAGTGAAAGATGCGCACGTTCATTTTCAGAGCTCCTAGACCTTCCTACAGTATAAGAAGTTAGCCAAAAAGTAGCTTCGAAAAACGCTTAGGTTAAGTTTCAGAGTTGCTTCTAATGTACCAAAGTTGGACTTAGACATAATTTCACTCTCACAACATTATGGCTGGTTGGAGACAGTCCGAACCACAAGTACCGGGTCCATGGTTCTGGCGTACACTGGGGGGACGGGGACGACTCCCATTAACCCCTGACTATACCGGGGATACGCTTATCACAATGCCTTTCTGGTCTGTGCTGAAGCAGGGCATTCTGGCAGCCAAGTGGCTTGACCTTTATTAGTGAGCCTGGTTACCGCCTGTCGGAACCACAGACTTAAAAATCGCCAGCTCATATACAGTGCATAAAATATATTTATATATATACCCTTATACACCATTTTAATAAAAAATATCACAAAATTCTTCTAAGTCCCTCGGGAAGAGTGAAAGACGCGCACGTTCATTTTCAGAGCTCCTAGACCTTCCTATAAGAAGTTAGCCAAAAAGTAGCTTCGAAAAACGCTTAGGTTAAGTTTCAGAGTTGCTTCTAATGTACCGAAGCTGGACTTAGACATAATTTCACTCTCACAACATTATGGCTGGTTGGAGACAGTCCGAACCACAAGTACCGGGTCCATGGTTCTGGGCGTATACTGGGGGACGGGGACGACTCCCATTAACCCCTGACTATACCGGGGATACGCGTATCACAATGCCTTACTGGTCTGTGCTGAAGCAGGGCATTCTGGAAGCCAAGTGGCTTGACCTTTATTAGTGAGCCTGGTTACCCCCTCTCGGAACCACAGACTTAGAAATCGCCAGCTCATATACAGTGCATAAAAAATATCTATATATATACCCTTATACACCATTTTAATAAAAAATATCACAAAATTCTTCTAAGTCCCTCGGGAAGAGTGAAAGACGCGCACATTCATTTTCAGAGCTCCTAGGCCTTCCTATAAGAAGTTAGACAAAAAGTAGCTTCGAAAAATGCTTAGGTTAAGTTTCAGAGTTGCTTCTAATGTACCAAAGCTGGACTTAGACATAATTTCACTCTCACAACATTATGGCTGGTTGGAGACAGTCCGAACCACAAGTACCGGGTCCATGGTTCTGGACGTATACTGGGGGGACGGGGACGACTCCCATTAACCCCTGACTATACCGGGGATACGCTTATCACAATGCCTTTCTGGTCTGTGCTGAAGCAGGGCATTCTGGAAGCCAAGTGGCTTTACCTTTATTAGTGAGCCTGGTTACCCCCTCTCGGAACTACAGACTTAGAAATCGCCAGCTCATATACAGTGCATAAAATATATTTATATATATACCCTTATACACCATTTTAATAAAAAATATCACAAAATTCTTCTAAGTCCCTCGGGAAGAGTGAAAGACGCGCACATTCATTTTCAGAGCTCCTAGGCCTTCCTATAAGAAGTTAGACAAAAAGTAAATTCGAAAAATGCTTAGGTTAAGTTTCAGAGTTGCTTCTAATGTACCAAAGCTGGACTTAGACATAATTTCACTCTCACAACATTATGGCTGGTTGGAGACAGTCCGAACCACAAGTACCGGGTCCATGGTTCTGGACGTATACTGGGGGGACGGGGACGACTCCCATTAACCCCTGACTATACCGGGGATACGCTTATCACAATGCCTTTCTGGTCTGTGCTGAAGCAGGGCATTCTGGCAGCCAAGTGGCTTGACCTTTATTAGTGAGCCTGGTTACCCCCTCTCGGAACTACAGACTTAGAAATCGCCAGCTCATATACAGTGCATAAAATATATTTATATATATACCCTTATACACCATTTTAATAAAAAATATCACAAAATTCTTCTAAGTCCCTCGGGAAGAGTGAAAGACGCGCACGTTCATTTTCAGAGCTCCTAGACCTTCCTATAAGAAGTTAGCCAAAAAGTAACTTCGAAAAACGCTTAGGTTAAGTTTCAGAGTTGCTTCTAATGTACCGAAGCTGGACTTAGACATAATTTCACTCTCACAACATTATGGCTGGTTGGAGACAGTCCGAACCACAAGTACCGGGTCCATGGTTCTGGGCGTATACTGGGGGACGGGGACGACTCCCATTAACCCCTGACTATACCGGGGATACGCGTATCACAATGCCTTACTGGTCTGTGCTGAAGCAGGGCATTCTGGAAGCCAAGTGGCTTGACCTTTATTAGTGAGCCTGGTTACCCCCTCTCGGAACCACAGACTTAGAAATCGCCAGCTCATATACAGTGCATAAAATATATTTATATATATACCCTTATACTGTACACCATTTTAATAAAAAAATATCACAAAATTCTTCTAAGTCCCTCGGGAAGAGTGAAAGACGCGCACATTCATTTTCAGAGCTCCTAGACCTTCCTATAAGAAGTTAGCCAAAAAGTAGCTTCGAAAAATGCTTAGGTTAAGTTTCAGAGTTGCTTCTAATGTACCAAAGCTGGACTTAGACATAATTTCACTCTCACAACATTATGGCTGGTTGGAGACAGTCCGAACCACAAGTACCGGGTCCATGGTTCTGGGCGTATACTGGGGGGACGGGGACGACTCCCATTAACCCCTGACTATACCGGAGATACGCTTATCACAATGCCTTTCTGGTCTGTGCTGAAGCAGGGCATTCTGGCAGCCAAGTGGCTTGACCTTTATTAGTGAGCCTGGTTACCCCCTCTCGGAACCACAGACTTAGAAATCGCCAGCTTATATACAGTGCATAAAATATATTTATATATATACCCTTATACACCATTTTAATAAAAAATATCACAAAATTCTTCTAAGTCCGTCGGGAAGAGTGAAAGACGCGCACGTTCATTTTCAGAGCTCCTAGACCTTCCTATAAGAAGTTAGCCAAAAAGTAGCTTCGAAAAACGCTTAGGTTAAGTTTCAGAGTTGCTTCTAATGTACCAAAGCTGGACTTAGACATAATTTCACTCTCACAACATTATGGCTGGTTGGAGACAGTCCGAACCACAAGTACCGGGTCCATGGTTCTGGGCGTATACTGGGGGGACGGGGACGACTACCATTAACCCCTGACTATACCGGAGATACGCTTATCACAATGCCTTTCTGGTCTGTGCTGAAGCAGGGCATTCTGGCAGCCAAGTGGCTTGACCTTTATTAGTGAGCCTGGTTACCCCCTCTCGGAACCACAGACTTAGAAATCGCCAGCTCATATACAGTGCATAAAATATATTTATATATATACCCTTATACACCATTTTAATAAAAAATATCACAAAATTCTTCTAAGTCCCTCGGGAAGAGTGAACGACGCGCACGTTCATTTTCAGAGCTCCTAGACCTTCCTATAAGAAGTTAGCCAAAAAGTAGCTTCGAAAAACGCTTAGGTTAAGTTTCAGAGTTGCTTCTAATGTACCAAAGCTGGACTTAGACATAATTTCACTCTCACAACATTATGGCTGGTTGGAGACAGTCCGAACCACAAGTACCGGGTCCATGGTTCTGGGCGTATACTGGGGGACGGGGACGACTCCCATTAACCCCTGACTATACCGGGGATACGCGTATCACAATGCCTTACTGGTCTGTGCTGAAGCAGGGCATTCTGGAAGCCAAGTGGCTTGACCTTTATTATTGTGCCTGGTTACCCCCTCTCGGAACCACAGACTTAGAAATCGCCAGCTCATATACAGTGCATAAAATATATTTATATATATACCCTTATACACCATTTTAATAAAAAAATATCACAAAATTCTTCTAAGTCCCTCGGGAAGAGTGAAAGACGCGCACATTCATTTTCAGAGCTCCTAGGCCTTCCTATAAGAAGTTAGACAAAAAGTAAATTCGAAAAATGCTTAGGTTAAGTTTCAGAGTTGCTTCTAATGTACCAAAGCTGGACTTAGACATAATTTCACTCTCACAACATTATGGCTGGTTGGAGACAGTCCGAACCACAAGTACCGGGTCCATGGTTCTGGGCGTATACTGGGGGACGGGGACGACTCCCATTAACCCCTGACTATACCGGGGATACGCGTATCACAATGCCTTACTGGTCTGTGCTGAAGCAGGGCATTCTGGAAGCCAAGTGGCTTGACCTTTATTAGTGAGCCTGGTTACCCCCTCTCGGAACCACAGACTTAGAAATCGCCAGCTCATATACAGTGCATAAAAAATATCTATATATATACCCTTATACACCATTTTAATAAAAAATATCACAAAATTCTTCTAAGTCCCTCGGGAAGAGTGAAAGACGCGCACATTCATTTTCAGAGCTCCTAGGCCTTCCTATAAGAAGTTAGACAAAAAGTAAATTCGAAAAATGCTTAGGTTAAGTTTCAGAGTTGCTTCTAATGTACCAAAGCTGGACTTAGACATAATTTCACTCTCACAACATTATGGCTGGTTGGAGACAGTCCGAACCACAAGTACCGGGTCCATGGTTCTGGACGTATACTGGGGGGACGGGGACGACTCCCATTAACCCCTGACTATACCGGGGATACGCTTATCACAATGCCTTTCTGGTCTGTGCTGAAGCAGGGCATTCTGGCAGCCAAGTGGCTTGACCTTTATTAGTGAGCCTGGTTACCCCCTCTCGGAACTACAGACTTAGAAATCGCCAGCTCATATACAGTGCATAAAATATATTTATATATATACCCTTATACACCATTTTAATAAAAAATATCACAAAATTCTTCTAAGTCCCTCGGGAAGAGTGAAAGACGCGCACGTTCATTTTCAGAGCTCCTAGACCTTCCTATAAGAAGTTAGCCAAAAAGTAACTTCGAAAAACGCTTAGGTTAAGTTTCAGAGTTGCTTCTAATGTACCGAAGCTGGACTTAGACATAATTTCACTCTCACAACATTATGGCTGGTTGGAGACAGTCCGAACCACAAGTACCGGGTCCATGGTTCTGGGCGTATACTGGGGGACGGGGACGACTCCCATTAACCCCTGACTATACCGGGGATACGCGTATCACAATGCCTTACTGGTCTGTGCTGAAGCAGGGCATTCTGGAAGCCAAGTGGCTTGACCTTTATTAGTGAGCCTGGTTACCCCCTCTCGGAACCACAGACTTAGAAATCGCCAGCTCATATACAGTGCATAAAATATATTTATATATATACCCTTATACACCATTTTAATAAAAAAATATCACAAAATTCTTCTAAGTCCCTTGGGAAGAGTGAAAGACGCGCACATTCATTTTCAGAGCTCCTAGACCTTCCTATAAGAAGTTAGCCAAAAATTAGCTTCGAAAAATGCTTAGGTTAAGTTTCAGAGTTGCTTCTAATGTACCAAAGCTGGACTTAGACATAATTTCACTCTCACAACATTATGGCTGGTTGGAGACAGTCCGAACCACAAGTACCGGGTCCATGGTTCTGGGCGTATACTGGGGGGACGGGGACGACTCCCATTAACCCCTGACTATACCAGAGATACGCTTATCACAATGCCTTTCTGGTCTGTGCTGAAGCAGGGCATTCTGGCAGCCAAGTGGCTTGACCTTTATTAGTGAGCCTGGTTACCCCCTCTCGGAACCACAGACTTAGAAATCGCCAGCTTATATACAGTGCATAAAATATATTTATATATATACCCTTATACACCATTTTAATAAAAAATATCACAAAATTCTTCTAAGTCCGTCGGGAAGAGTGAAAGACGCGCACGTTCATTTTCAGAGCTCCTAGACCTTCCTATAAGAAGTTAGCCAAAAAGTAGCTTCGAAAAACGCTTAGGTTAAGTTTCAGAGTTGCTTCTAATGTACCAAAGCTGGACTTAGACATAATTTCACTCTCACAACATTATGGCTGGTTGGAGACAGTCCGAACCACAAGTACCGGGTCCATGGTTCTGGGCGTATACTGGGGGGACGGGGACGACTCCCATTAACCCCTGACTATACCGGAGATACGCTTATCACAATGCCTTTCTGGTCTGTGCTGAAGCAGGGCATTCTGGCAGCCAAGTGGCTTGACCTTTATTAGTGAGCCTGGTTACCCCCTCTCGGAACCACAGACTTAGAAATCGCCAGCTCATATACAGTGCATAAAATATATTTATATATATACCCTTATACACCATTTTAATAAAAAATATCACAAAATTCTTCTAAGTCCCTCGGGAAGAGTGAAAGACGCGCACGTTCATTTTCAGAGCTCCTAGACCTTCCTATAAGAAGTTAGCCAAAAAGTAGCTTCGAAAAACGCTTAGGTTAAGTTTCAGAGTTGCTTCTAATGTACCAAAGCTGGACTTAGACATAATTTCACTCTCACAACATTATGGCTGGTTGGAGACAGTCCGAACCACAAGTACCGGGTCCATGGTTCTGGACGTATACTGGGGGACGGGGACGACTCCCATTAACCCCTGACTATACCGGGGATACGCGTATCACAATGCCTTACTGGTCTGTGCTGAAGCAGGGCATTCTGGAAGCCAAGTGGCTTGACCTTTATTAGTGAGCCTGGTTACCCCCTCTCGGAACCACAGACTTAGAAATCGCCAGCTCATATACAGTGCATAAAATATATTTATATATATACCCTTATACACCATTTTAATAAAAAAATATCACAAAATTCTTCTAAGTCCCTCGGGAAGAGTGAAAGACGCGCACATTCATTTTCAGAGCTCCTAGGCCTTCCTATAAGAAGTTAGACAAAAAGTAAATTCGAAAAATGCTTAGGTTAAGTTTCAGAGTTGCTTCTAATGTACCAAAGCTGGACTTAGACATAATTTCACTCTCACAACATTATGGCTGGTTGGAGACAGTCCGAACCACAAGTACCGGGTCCATGGTTCTGGACGTATACTGGGGGGACGGGGACGACTCCCATTAACCCCTGACTATACCGGGGATACGCTTATCACAATGCCTTTCTGGTCTGTGCTGAAGCAGGGCATTCTGGCAGCCAAGTGGCTTGACCTTTATTAGTGAGCCTGGTTACCCCCTCTCGGAACTACAGACTTAGAAATCGCCAGCTCATATACAGTGCATAAAATATATTTATATATATACCCTTATACACCATTTTAATAAAAAATATCACAAAATTCTTCTAAGTCCCTCGGGAAGAGTGAAAGACGCGCACGTTCATTTTCAGAGCTCCTAGACCTTCCTATAAGAAGTTAGCCAAAAAGTAACTTCGAAAAACGCTTAGGTTAAGTTTCAGAGTTGCTTCTAATGTACCGAAGCTGGACTTAGACATAATTTCACTCTCACAACATTATGGCTGGTTGGAGACAGTCCGAACCACAAGTACCGGGTCCATGGTTCTGGGCGTATACTGGGGGACGGGGACGACTCCCATTAACCCCTGACTATACCGGGGATACGCGTATCACAATGCCTTACTGGTCTGTGCTGAAGCAGGGCATTCTGGAAGCCAAGTGGCTTGACCTTTATTAGTGAGCCTGGTTACCCCCTCTCGGAACCACAGACTTAGAAATCGCCAGCTCATATACAGTGCATAAAATATATTTATATATATACCCTTATACACCATTTTAATAAAAAAATATCACAAAATTCTTCTAAGTCCCTCGGGAAGAGTGAAAGACGCGCACATTCATTTTCAGAGCTCCTAGACCTTCCTATAAGAAGTTAGCCAAAAAGTAGCTTCGAAAAATGCTTAGGTTAAGTTTCAGAGTTGCTTCTAATGTACCGAAGCTGGACTTAGACATAATTTCACTCTCACAACATTATGGCTGGTTGGAGACAGTCCGAACCACAAGTACCGGGTCGATGGTTCTGGGCGTATACTGGGGGGACGGGGACGACTCCCATTAACCCCTGACTATACCGGAGATACGCTTATCACAATGCCTTTCTGGTCTGTGCTGAAGCAGGGCATTCTGGCAGCCAAGTGGCTTGACCTTTATTAGTGAGCCTGGTTACCCCCTCTCGGAACCACAGACTTAGAAATCGCCAGCTTATATACAGTGCATAAAATATATTTATATATATACCCTTATACACCATTTTAATAAAAAATATCACAAAATTCTTCTAAGTCCGTCGGGAAGAGTGAAAGACGCGCACGTTCATTTTCAGAGCTCCTAGACCTTCCTATAAGAAGTTAGCCAAAAAGTAGCTTCGAAAAACGCTTAGGTTAAGTTTCAGAGTTGCTTCTAATGTACCAAAGCTGGACTTAGACATAATTTCACTCTCACAACATTATGGCTGGTTGGAGACAGTCCGAACCACAAGTACCGGGTCCATGGTTCTGGGCGTATACTGGGGGGACGGGGACGACTACCATTAACCCCTGACTATACCGGAGATACGCTTATCACAATGCCTTTCTGGTCTGTGCTGAAGCAGGGCATTCTGGCAGCCAAGTGGCTTGACCTTTATTAGTGAGCCTGGTTACCCCCTCTCGGAACCACAGACTTAGAAATCGCCAGCTCATATACAGTGCATAAAATATATTTATATATATACCCTTATACACCATTTTAATAAAAAATATCACAAAATTCTTCTAAGTCCCTCGGGAAGAGTGAAAGACGCGCACGTTCATTTTCAGAGCTCCTAGACCTTCCTATAAGAAGTTAGCGAAAAAGTAGCTTCGAAAAACGCTTAGGTTAAGTTTCAGAGTTGCTTCTAATGTACCAAAGCTGGACTTAGACATAATTTCACTCTCACAACATTATGGCTGGTTGGAGACAGTCCGAACCACAAGTACCGGGTCCATGGTTCTGGGCGTATACTGGGGGACGGGGACGACTCCCATAAACCCCTGACTATACCGGGGATACGCGTATCACAATGCCTTACTGGTCTGTGCTGAAGCAGGGCATTCTGGAAGCCAAGTGGCTTGACCTTTATTAGTGTGCCTGGTTACCCCCTCTCGGAACCACAGACTTAGAAATCGCCAGCTCATATACAGTGCATAAAATATATTTATATATATACCCTTATACACCATTTTAATAAAAAATATCACAAAATACTTCTAAGTCCCTCGGCAAGAGTGAAAGATGCGCACGTTCATTTTCAGAGCTCCTAGACCTTCCTATAAGAAGTTAGCCAAAAAGTAGCTTCGAAAAACGCTTAGGTTAAGTTTCAGAGTTGCTTCTAATGTACCAAAGCTGGACTTAGACATAATTTCACTCTCACAACATTATGGCTGGTTGGAGACAGTCCGAACCACAAGTACCGGGTCCATGGTTCTGGGCGTATACTGGGGGGACGGGGGGGACTCCCATTAACCCCTGACTATACCGGGGAAACGCTTATCACAATGCCTTTCTGGTCTGTGCTGAAGCAGGGCATTCTGGCAGCCAAGTGGCTTGACCTTTATTAGTGAGCCTGGTTACCCCCTCTCGGAACCACAGACTTAGAAATCGCCAGCTCATATACAGTGCATAAAATATATTTATATATATACCCTTATACACCATTTTAATAAAAAATATCACAAAATTCTTCTAAGTCCCTCTGGAAGAGTGAAAGACGCGCACGTTCATTTTCAGAGCTCCTAGACCTTCCTATAAGAAGTTAGCCAAAAAGTAGCTTCGAAAAACGCTTAGGTTAAGTTTCAGATTTGCTTCTAATGTACCAAAGCTGGACTTAGACATAATTTCACTCTCACAACATTACTGTATGGCTGGTTGGAGACAGTCCGAACCACAAGTACCGGGTCCATGGTTCTGGGCGTATACTGGGGGGATGGGGACGACTCCCATTAACCCCTGACTATACCGGGGATACGCTTATCACAATGCCTTTCTGGTCTGTGCTGAAGCAGGGCATTCTGGCAGCCAAGTGGCTTGACCTTTATTAGTGAGCCTGGTTACCGCCTGTCGGAACCACAGACTTAAAAATCGCCAGCTCATATACAGTGCATAAAATATATTTATATATATACCCTTAAACACCATTTTAATAAAAAATATCACAAAATTCTTCTAAGTCCCTCGGGAAGAGTGAAAGACGCGCACGTTAATTTTCAGAGCTCCTAGACCTTCCTATAAGAAGTTAGCCAAAAAGTAGCTTCGAAAAACGCTTAGGTTAAGTTTCAGAGTTGCTTCTAATGTACCGAAGCTGGACTTAGACATAATTTCACTCTCACAACATTATGGCTGGTTGGAGACAGTCCGAACCACAAGTACCGGGTCCATGGTTCTGGGCGTATACTGGGGGGACGGGGACGACTCCCATTAACCCCTGACTATACCGGGGATACGCTTATCACAATGCCTTTCTGGTCTGTGCTGAAGCAGGGCATTCTGGCAGCCAAGTGCCTTGACCTTTATTAGTGAGCCTGGTTACCCCCTCTCGGAACCACAGACTTAGAAATCGCCAGCTCATATACAGTGCATAAAAAATATCTATATATATACCCTTATACACCATTTTAATAAAAAATATCACAAAATTCTTCTAAGTCCCTCGGGAAGAGTGAAAGACGCGCACATTCATTTTCAGAGCTCCTAGGCCTTCCTATAAGAAGTTAGACAAAAAGTAAATTCGAAAAATGCTTAGGTTAAGTTTCAGAGTTGCTTCTAATGTACCAAAGCTGGACTTAGACATAATTTCACTCTCACAACATTATGGCTGGTTGGAGACAGTCCGAACCACAAGTACCGGGTCCATGGTTCTGGGCGTATACTGGGGGACGGGGACGACTCCCATTAACCCCTGACTATACCGGGGATACGCGTATCACAATGCCTTACTGGTCTGTGCTGAAGCAGGGCATTCTGGAAGCCAAGTGGCTTGACCTTTATTAGTGAGCCTGGTTACCCCCTCTCGGAACCACAGACTTAGAAATCGCCAGCTCATATACAGTGCATAAAATATATTTATATATATACCCTTATACTGTACACCATTTTAATAAAAAAATATCACAAAATTCTTCTAAGTCCCTCGGGAAGAGTGAAAGACGCGCACATTCATTTTCAGAGCTCCTAGACCTTCCTATAAGAAGTTAGCCAAAAAGTAGCTTCGAAAAATGCTTAGGTTAAGTTTCAGAGTTGCTTCTAATGTACCAAAGCTGGACTTAGACATAATTTCACTCTCACAACATTATGGCTGGTTGGAGACAGTCCGAACCACAAGTACCGGGTCCATGGTTCTGGGCGTATACTGGGGGGACGGGGACGACTCCCATTAACCCCTGACTATACCGGGGATACGCTTATCACAATGCCTTTCTGGTCTGTGCTGAAGCAGGGCATTCTGGCAGCCAAGTGGCTTGACCTTTATTAGTGAGCCTGGTTACCCCCTCTCGGAACTACAGACTTAGAAATCGCCAGCTCATATACAGTGCATAAAATATATTTATATACAGTATATACCCTTATACACCATTTTAATAAAAAATATCACAAAATTCTTCTAAATCCCTCGGGAAGAGTGAAAGACGCGCACGTTCATTTTCAGAGCTCCTAGACCTTCCTATAAGAAGTTAGCCAAAAAGTAGCTTCGAAAAACGCTTAGGTTAAGTTTCAGAGTTGCTTCTAATGTACCAAAGCTGGACTTAGACATAATTTCACTCTCACAACATTATGGCTGGTTGGAGACAGTCCGAACCACAAGTACCGGGTCCATGGTTCTGGGCGTATACTGGGGGGACGGGGACGACTACCATTAACCCCTGACTATACCGGAGATACGCTTATCACAATGCCTTTCTGGTCTGTGCTGAAGCAGGGCATTCTGGCAGCCAAGTGGCTTGACCTTTATTAGTGAGCCTGGTTACCCCCTCTCGGAACCACAGACTTAGAAATCGCCAGCTCATATACAGTGCATAAAATATATTTATATATATACCCTTATACACCATTTTAATAAAAAATATCACAAAATTCTTCTAAGTCCCTCGGGAAGAGTGAAAGACGCGCACGTTCATTTTCAGAGCTCCTAGACCTTCCTATAAGAAGTTAGCCAAAAAGTAGCTTCGAAAAACGCTTAGGTTAAGTTTCAGAGTTGCTTCTAATGTACCAAAGCTGGACTTAGACATAATTTCACTCTCACAACATTATGGCTGGTTGGAGACAGTCCGAACCACAAGTACCGGGTCCATGGTTCTGTACGTATACTGGGGGACGGGGACGACTCCCATTAACCCCTGACTATACCGGGGATACGCGTATCACAATGCCTTACTGGTCTGTGCTGAAGCAGGGCATTCTGGAAGCCAAGTGGCTTGACCTTTATTAGTGAGCCTGGTTACCCCCTCTCGGAACCACAGACTTAGAAATCGCCAGCTCATATACAGTGCATAAAATATATTTATATATATACCCTTATACACCATTTTAATAAAAAAATATCACAAAATTCTTCTAAGTCCCTCGGGAAGAGTGAAAGACGCGCACATTCATTTTCAGAGCTCCTAGGCCTTCCTATAAGAAGTTAGACAAAAAGTAAATTCGAAAAATGCTTAGGTTAAGTTTCAGAGTTGCTTCTAATGTACCAAAGCTGGACTTAGACATAATTTCACTCTCACAACATTATGGCTGGTTGGAGACAGTCCGAACCACAAGTACCGGGTCCATGGTTCTGGACGTATACTGGGGGGACGGGGACGACTCCCATTAACCCCTGACTATACCGGGGATACGCTAATCACAATGCCTTTCTGGTCTGTGCTGAAGCAGGGCATTCTGGCAGCCAAGTGGCTTGACCTTTATTAGTGAGCCTGGTTACCCCCTCTCGGAACTACAGACATAGAAATCGCCAGCTCATATACAGTGCATAAAATATATTTATATATATACCCTTATACACCATTTTAATAAAAAATATCACAAAATTCTTCTAAGTCCCTCGGGAAGAGTGAAAGACGCGCACGTTCATTTTCAGAGCTCCTAGACCTTCCTATAAGAAGTTAGCCAAAAAGTAACTTCGAAAAACGCTTAGGTTAAGTTTCAGAGTTGCTTCTAATGTACCGAAGCTGGACTTAGACATAATTTCACTCTCACAACATTATGGCTGGTTGGAGACAGTCCGAACCACAAGTACCGGGTCCATGGTTCTGGGCGTATACTGGGGGACGGGGACGACTCCCATTAACCCCTGACTATACCGGGGATACGCGTATCACAATGCCTTACTGGTCTGTGCTGAAGCAGGGCATTCTGGAAGCCAAGTGGCTTGACCTTTATTAGTGAGCCTGGTTACCCCCTCTCGGAACCACAGACTTAGAAATCGCCAGCTCATATACAGTGCATAAAATATATTTATATATATACCCTTATACACCATTTTAATAAAAAAATATCACAAAATTCTTCTAAGTCCCTCGGGAAGAGTGAAAGACGCGCACATTCATTTTCAGAGCTCCTAGACCTTCCTATAAGAAGTTAGCCAAAAAGTAGCTTCGAAAAATGCTTAGGTTAAGTTTCAGAGTTGCTTCTAATGTACCGAAGCTGGACTTAGACATAATTTCACTCTCACAACATTATGGCTGGTTGGAGACAGTCCGAACCACAAGTACCGGGTCCATGGTTCTGGGCGTATACTGGGGGGACGGGGACGACTCCCATTAACCCCTGACTATACCGGAGATACGCTTATCACAATGCCTTTCTGGTCTGTGCTGAAGCAGGGCATTCTGGCAGCCAAGTGGCTTGACCTTTATTAGTGAGCCTGGTTACCCCCTCTCGGAACCACAGACTTAGAAATCGCCAGCTTATATACAGTGCATAAAATATATTTATATATATACCCTTATACACCATTTTAATAAAAAATATCACAAAATTCTTCTAAGTCCGTCGGGAAGAGTGAAAGACGCGCACGTTCATTTTCAGAGCTCCTAGACCTTCCTATAAGAAGTTAGCCAAAAAGTAGCTTCGAAAAACGCTTAGGTTAAGTTTCAGAGTTGCTTCTAATGTACCAAAGCTGGACTTAGACATAATTTCACTCTCACAACATTATGGCTGGTTGGAGACAGTCCGAACCACAAGTACCGGGTCCATGGTTCTGGGCGTATACTGGGGGGACGGGGACGACTACCATTAACCCCTGACTATACCGGAGATACGCTTATCACAATGCCTTTCTGGTCTGTGCTGAAGCAGGGCATTCTGGCAGCCAAGTGGCTTGACCTTTATTAGTGAGCCTGGTTACCCCCTCTCGGAACCACAGACTTAGAAATCGCCAGCTCATATACAGTGCATAAAATATATTTATATATATACCCTTATACACCATTTTAATAAAAAATATCACAAAATTCTTCTAAGTCCCTCGGGAAGAGTGAAAGACGCGCACGTTCATTTTCAGAGCTCCTAGACCTTCCTATAAGAAGTTAGCCAAAAAGTAGCTTCGAAAAACGCTTAGGTTAAGTTTCAGAGTTGCTTCTAATGTACCAAAGCTGGACTTAGACATAATTTCACTCTCACAACATTATGGCTGGTTGGAGACAGTCCGAACCACAAGTACCGGGTCCATGGTTCTGGGCGTATACTGGGGGACGGGGACGACTCCCATTAACCCCTGACTATACCGGGGATACGCGTATCACAATGCCTTACTGGTCTGTGCTGAAGCAGGGCATTCTGGAAGCCAAGTGGCTTGACCTTTATAAGTGTGCCTGGTTACCCCCTCTCGGAACCACAGACTTAGAAATCGCCAGCTCATATACAGTGCATAAAATATATTTATATATATACCCTTATACACCATTTTAATAAAAAAATATCACAAAATTCTTCTAAGTCCCTCGGGAAGAGTGAAAGACGCGCACATTCATTTTCAGATCTCCTAGACCTTCCTATAAGAAGTTAGCCAAAAAGTAGCTTCGAAAAACGCTTAGGTTAAGTTTCAGAGTTGCTTCTAATGTACCAAAGCTGGACTTAGACATAATTTCACTCTCACAACATTATGGCTGGTTGGAGACAGTCCGAACCACAAGTACCGGGTCCATGGTTCTGGGCGTATACTGGGGGGACGGGGACGACTCCCATTAACCCCTCACTATACCGGGGATACGCTTATAACAATGCCTTTCTGGTCTGTGCTGAAGCAGGGCATTCTGGCAGCCAAGTGGCATGACCTTTATTAGTGAGCCTGGTTACCCCCTCTCGGAACTACAGACTTAGAAATCGCCAGCTCATATACAGTGCATAAAATATATTTATATATATACCCTTATACACCATTTTAATAAAAAATATCACAAAATTCTTCTAAGTCCCTCGGCAAGAGTGAAAGATGCGCACGTTCATTTTCAGAGCTCCTAGACCTTCCTATAAGAAGTTAGCCAAAAAGTAGCTTCGAAAAACGCTTAGGTTAAGTTTCAGAGTTGCTTCTAATGTACCAAAGCTGGACTTAGACATAATTTCACTCTCACAACATTATGGCTGGTTGGAGACAGTCCGAACCACAAGTACCGGGTCCATGGTTCTGGGCGTATACTGGGGGGACGGGGGGGACTCCCATTAACCCCTGACTATACCGGGGAAACGCTTATCACAATGCCTTTCTGGTCTGTGCTGAAGCAGGGCATTCTGGCAGCCAAGTGGCTTGACCTTTATTAGTGAGCCTGGTTACCCCCTCTCGGAACCACAGACTTAGAAATCGCCAGCTCATATACAGTGCATAAAATATATTTATATATATACCCTTATACACCATTTTAATAAAAAATATCACAAAATTCTTCTAAGTCCCTCTGGAAGAGTGAAAGACGCGCACGTTCATTTTCAGAGCTCCTAGACCTTCCTATAAGAAGTTAGCCAAAAAGTAGCTTCCAAAAACGCTTAGGTTAAGTTTCAGATTTGCTTCTAATGTACCAAAGCTGGACTTAGACATAATTTCACTCTCACAACATTACTGTATGGCTGGTTGGAGACAGTCCGAACCACAAGTACCGGGTCCATGGTTCTGGGCGTATACTGGGGGGATGGGGACGACTCCCATTAACCCCTGACTATACCGGGGATACGCTTATCACAATGCCTTTCTGGTCTGTGCTGAAGCAGGGCATTCTGGCAGCCAAGTGGCTTGACCTTTATTAGTGAGCCTGGTTACCGCCTGTCGGAACCACAGACTTAAAAATCGCCAGCTCATATACAGTGCATAAAATATATTTATATATATACCCTTAAACACCATTTTAATAAAAAATATCACAAAATTCTTCTAAGTCCCTCGGGAAGAGTGAAAGACGCGCACGTTAATTTTCAGAGCTCCTAGACCTTCCTATAAGAAGTTAGCCAAAAAGTAGCTTCGAAAAACGCTTAGGTTAAGTTTCAGAGTTGCTTCTAATGTACCGAAGCTGGACTTAGACATAATTTCACTCTCACAACATTATGGCTGGTTGGAGACAGTCCGAACCACAAGTACCGGGTCCATGGTTCTGGGCGTATACTGGGGGGACGGGGACGACTCCCATTAACCCCTGACTATACCGGGGATACGCTTATCACAATGCCTTTCTGGTCTGTGCTGAAGCAGGGCATTCTGGCAGCCAAGTGCCTTGACCTTTATTAGTGAGCCTGGTTACCCCCTCTCGGAACCACAGACGTAGAAATCGCCAGCTCATATACAGTGCATAAAATATATTTATATATATACCCTTATACACCATTTTAATAAAAAATATCACAAAATTCTTCTAAATCCCTCGGGAAGAGTGAAAGATGCGCACATTCATTTTCAGAGCTCCTAGACCTTCCTATAAGAAGTTAGCCAAAAAGTAGCTTCGAAAAACGCTTAGGTTAAGTTTCAGAGTTGCTTCTAATGTACCAAAGTTGGACTTAGACATAATTTCACTCTCACAACATTATGGCTGGTTGGAGACAGTCCGAACCACAAGTACCGGGTCCATGGTTCTGGCGTACACTGGGGGGACGGGGACGACTCCCATTAACCCCTGACTATACCGGGGATACGCTTATCACAATGCCTTTCTGGTCTGTGCTGAAGCAGGGCATTCTGGCAGCCAAGTGGCTTGACCTTTTTTAGTGAGCCTGGTTACCCCCTCTCGGAACTACAGACTTAGAAATCGCCAGCTCATATACAGTGCATAAAATATATTTATATATATATACCCTTATACACCATTTTAATAAAAAATATCACAAAATTCTTCTAAGTCCCTCGGGAAGAGTGAAAGACGCGCACGTTCATTTTCAGAGCTCCTAGACCTTCCTATAAGAAGTTAGCCAAAAAGTAACTTCGAAAAACGCTTAGGTTAAGTTTCAGATTTGCTTCTAATGTACCAAAGCTGGACTTAGACATAATTTCACTCTCACAACATTACGGCTGGTTGGAGACAGTCCGAACCACAAGTACCGGGTCCATGGTTCTGGGCGTATACTGGGGGGACGGGGACGACTCCCATTAACCCCTGACTATACCGGGGATTCGCTTATCACAATGCCTTTCTGGTCTGTGCTGAAGCAGGGCATTCTGGCAGCCAAGTGGCTTGACCTTTATTAGTGAGCCTGGTTACCGCCTGTCGGAACCACAGACTTAAAAATCGCCAGCTCATATACAGTGCATAAAATATATTTATATATATACCCTTATACACCATTTTAATAAAAAATATCACAAAATTCTTCTAAGTCCCTCGGGAAGAGTGAAAGACGCGCACGTTCATTTTCAGAGCTCCTAGACCTTCCTATAAGAAGTTAGCCAAAAAGTAGCTTCGAAAAACGCTTAGGTTAAGTTTCAGAGTTGCTTCTAATGTACCAAAGCTGGACTTAGACATAATTTCACTCTCACAACATTACTGTATGGCTGGTTGGAGACAGTCCGAAACACAAGTACCGGGTCCATGGTTCTGGGCGTATACTGGGGGGACGGGGACGACTCCCATTAACCCCTGACTATACCGGGGATACGCTTATCACAATGCCTTTCTGGTCTGTGCTGAAGCAGGGCATTCTGGCAGCCAAGTGGCTTGACCTTTATTAGTGAGCCTGGTTACCCCCTCTCGGAACCACAGACTTAGAAATCGCCAGCTCATATACAGTGCATAAAATATATTTATATATATACCCTTATACACCATTTTAATAAAAAATATCACAAAATTCTTCTAAATCCCTCGGGAAGAGTGAAAGATGCGCACGTTCATTTTCAGAGCTCCTAGACCTTCCTATAAGAAGTTAGCCAAAAAGTAGCTTCGAAAAACGCTTAGGTTAAGTTTCAGAGTTGCTTCTAATGTACCAAAGTTGGACTTAGACATAATTTCACTCTCACAACATTATGGCTGGTTGGAGACAGTCCGAACCACAAGTACCGGGTCCATGGTTCTGGCGTACACTGGGGGGACGGGGACGACTCCCATTAACCCCTGACTATACCGGGGATACGCTTATCACAATGCCTTTCTGGTCTGTGCTGAAGCAGGGCATTCTGGCAGCCAAGTGGCTTGACCTTTTTTAGTGAGCCTGGTTACCCCCTCTCGGAACTACAGACTTAGAAATCGCCAGCTCATATACAGTGCATAAAATATATTTATATATATACCCTTATACACCATTTTAATAAAAAATATCACAAAATTCTTCTAAGTCCCTCGGGAAGAGTGAAAGACGCGCACGTTCATTTTCAGAGCTCCTAGACCTTCCTATAAGAAGTTAGCCAAAAAGTAGCTTCGAAAAACGCTTAGGTTAAGTTTCAGAGTTGCTTCAAATGTACCGAAGCTGGACTTAGACATAATTTCACTCTCACAACATTATGGCTGGTTGGAGACAGTCCGAACCACAAGTACCGGGTCCATGGTTCTGGGCGTATACTGGGGGGACGGGGACGACTCCCATTAACCCCTGACTATACCGGGGATACGCTTATCACAATGCCTTTCTGGTCTGTGCTGAAGCAGGGCATTCTGGCAGCCGAGTGGCTTGACCTTTATTAGTGAGCCTGGTTACCGCCTGTCGGAACCACAGACTTAAAAATCGCCAGCTCATATACAGTGCATAAAATATATTTATATATATACCCTTATACACCATTTTAATAAAAAATATCACAAAATTCTTCTAAGTCCCTCGGGAAGAGTGAAAGACGCGCACGTTCATTTTCAGAGCTCCTAGACCTTCCTATAAGAAGTTAGCCAAAAAGTAGCTTCGAAAAACGCTTAGGTTAAGTTTCAGAGTTGCTTCTAATGTACCGAAGCTGGACTTAGACATAATTTCACTCTCACAACATTATGGGTGGTTGGAGACAGTCCGAACCACAAGTACCGGGTCCATGGTTCTGGGCGTATACTGGGGGGACGGGGACGACTCCCATTAACCCCTGACTATACCGGGGATACGCTTATCACAATGCCTTTCTGGTCTGTGCTGAAGCAGGGCATTCTGGCAGCCAAGTGGCTTGACCTTTATTAGTGAGCCTGGTTACCCCCTCTCGGAACTACAGACTTAGAAATCGCCAGCTCATATACAGTGCATAAAATATATTTATATATATACCCTTATACACCATTTTAATAAAAAATATCACAAAATTCTTCTAAGTCCCTCGGGAAGAGTGAAAGACGCGCACGTTCATTTTCAGAGCTCCTAGACCTTCCTATATGAAGTTAGCCAAAAAGTAGCTTCGAAAAACGCTTAGGTTAAGTTTCAGAGTTGCTTCTAATGTACCGAAGCTGGACTTAGACATAATTTCACTCTCACAACATTATGGCTGGTTGGAGACAGTCCGAACCACAAGTACCGGGTCCATGGTTCTGGGCGTATACTGGGGGGACGGGGACGACTCCCATTAACCCCTGACTATACCGGGGATACGCTTATCACAATACCTTTCTGGTCTGTGCTGAAGCAGGGCATTCTGGCAGCCAAGTGGCTTGACCTTTTTAGTGAGCCTGGTTACCCCCTCTCGGAACTACAGACTTAGAAATCGCCAGCTCATATACAGTGCATAAAATATATTTATATACAGTATATACCCTTATACACCATTTTAATAAAAAATATCACAAAATTCTTCTAAGTCCCTCGGGAAGAGTGAAAGACGCGCACGTTCATTTTCAGAGCTCCTAGACCTTCCTATAAGAAGTTAGCCAAAAAGTAGCTTCGAAAAACGCTTAGGTTAAGTTTCAGATTTGCTTCTAATGTACCAAAGCTGGACTTAGACATAATTTCACTCTCACAACATTACGGCTGGTTGGAGACAGTCCGAACCACAAGTACCGGGTCCATGGTTCTGGGCGTATACTGGGGGGACGGGGACGACTCCCATTAACCCCTGACTATACCGGGGATTCGCTTATCACAATGCCTTTCTGGTCTGTGCTGAAGCAGGGCATTCTGGCAGCCAAGTGGCTTGACCTTTATTAGTGAGCCTGGTTACCGCCTGTCGGAACCACAGACTTAAAAATCGCCAGCTCATATACAGTGCATAAAATATATTTATATATATACCCTTATACACCATTTTAATAAAAAATATCACAAAATTCTTCTAAGTCCCTCGGGAAGAGTGAAAGACGCGCACGTTCATTTTCAGAGCTCCTAGACCTTCCTATAAGAAGTTAGCCAAAAAGTAGCTTCGAAAAACGCTTAGGTTAAGTTTCAGAGTTGCTTCTAATGTACCAAAGCTGGACTTAGACATAATTTCACTCTCACAACATTACTGTATGGCTGGTTGGAGACAGTCCGAAACACAAGTACCGGGTCCATGGTTCTGGGCGTATACTGGGGGGACGGGGACGACTCCCATTAACCCCTGACTATACCGGGGATACGCTTATCACAATGCCTTTCTGGTCTGTGCTGAAGCAGGGCATTCTGGCAGCCAAGTGGCTTGACCTTTATTAGTGAGCCTGGTTACCCCCTCTCGGAACCACAGACTTAGAAATCGCCAGCTCATATACAGTGCATAAAATATATTTATATATATACCCTTATACACCATTTTAATAAAAAATATCACAAAATTCTTCTAAATCCCTCGGGAAGAGTGAAAGATGCGCACGTTCATTTTCAGAGCTCCTACACCTTCCTATAAGAAGTTAGCCAAAAAGTAGCTTCGAAAAACGCTTAGGTTAAGTTTCAGAGTTGCTTCTAATGTACCAAAGTTGGACTTAGACATAATTTCACTCTCACAACATTATGGCTGGTTGGAGACAGTCCGAACCACAAGTACCGGGTCCATGGTTCTGGCGTACACTGGGGGGACGGGGACGACTCCCATTAACCCCTGACTATACCGGGGATACGCTTATCACAATGCCTTTCTGGTCTGTGCTGAAGCAGGGCATTCTGGCAGCCAAGTGGCTTGACCTTTTTTAGTGAGCCTGGTTACCCCCTCTCGGAACTACAGACTTAGAAATCGCCAGCTCATATACAGTGCATAAAATATATTTATATATATACCCTTATACACCATTTTAATAAAAAATATCACAAAATTCTTCTAAGTCCCTCGGGAAGAGTGAAAGACGCGCACGTTCATTTTCAGAGCTCCTAGACCTTCCTATAAGAAGTTAGCCAAAAAGTAGCTTCGAAAAACGCTTAGGTTAAGTTTCAGAGTTGCTTCTAATGTACCAAAGTTGGACTTAGACATAATTTCACTCTCACAACATTATGGCTGGTTGGAGACAGTCCGAACCACAAGTACCGGGTCCATGGTTCTGGGCGTATACTGGGGGGACGGGGACGACTCCCATTAACCCCTGACTATACCGGGGATTCGCTTATCACAATGCCTTTCTGGTCTGTGCTGAAGCAGGGCATTCTGGCAGCCAAGTGGCTTGACCTTTATTAGTGAGCCTGGTTACCGCCTGTCGGAACCACAGACTTAAAAATCGCCAGCTCATATACAGTGCATAAAATATATTTATATATATACCCTTATACACCATTTTAATAAAAAATATCACAAAATTCTTCTAAGTCCCTCGGGAAGAGTGAAAGACGCGCACGTTCATTTTCAGAGCTCCTAGACCTTCCTATAAGAAGTTAGCCAAAAAGTAGCTTCGAAAAACGCTTAGGTTAAGTTTCAGAGTTGCTTCTAATGTACCAAAGCTGGACTTAGACATAATTTCACTCTCACAACATTACTGTATGGCTGGTTGGAGACAGTCCGAAACACAAGTACCGGGTCCATGGTTCTGGGCGTATACTGGGGGGACGGGGACGACTCCCATTAACCCCTGACTATACCGGGGATACGCTTATCACAATGCCTTTCTGGTCTGTGCTGAAGCAGGGCATTCTGGCAGCCAAGTGGCTTGACCTTTATTAGTGAGCCTGGTTACCCCCTCTCGGAACCACAGACTTAGAAATCGCCAGCTCATATACAGTGCATAAAATATATTTATATATATACCCTTATACACCATTTTAATAAAAAATATCACAAAATTCTTCTAAATCCCTCGGGAAGAGTGAAAGATGCGCACGTTCATTTTCAGAGCTCCTACACCTTCCTATAAGAAGTTAGCCAAAAAGTAGCTTCGAAAAACGCTTAGGTTAAGTTTCAGAGTTGCTTCTAATGTACCAAAGTTGGACTTAGACATAATTTCACTCTCACAACATTATGGCTGGTTGGAGACAGTCCGAACCACAAGTACCGGGTCCATGGTTCTGGCGTACACTGGGGGGACGGGGACGACTCCCATTAACCCCTGACTATACCGGGGATACGCTTATCACAATGCCTTTCTGGTCTGTGCTGAAGCAGGGCATTCTGGCAGCCAAGTGGCTTGACCTTTTTTAGTGAGCCTGGTTACCCCCTCTCGGAACTACAGACTTAGAAATCGCCAGCTCATATACAGTGCATAAAATATATTTATATATATACCCTTATACACCATTTTAATAAAAAATATCACAAAATTCTTCTAAGTCCCTCGGGAAGAGTGAAAGACGCGCACGTTCATTTTCAGAGCTCCTAGACCTTCCTATAAGAAGTTAGCCAAAAAGTAGCTTCGAAAAACGCTTAGGTTAAGTTTCAGAGTTGCTTCTAATGTACCAAAGTTGGACTTAGACATAATTTCACTCTCACAACATTATGGCTGGTTGGAGACAGTCCGAACCACAAGTACCGGGTCCATGGTTCTGGGCGTATACTGGGGGACGGGGACGACTCCCATTAACCCCTGACTATACCGGGGATACGCGTATCACAATGCCTTACTGGTCTGTGCTGAAGCAGGGCATTCTGGAAGCCAAGTGGCTTGACCTTTATTAGTGAGCCTGGTTACCCCCTCTCGGAACCACAGACTTAGAAATCGCCAGCTCATATACAGTGCATAAAATATATTTATATATATACCCTTATACTGTACACCATTTTAATAAAAAAATATCACAAAATTCTTCTAAGTCCCTCGGGAAGAGTGAAAGACGCGCACATTCATTTTCAGAGCTCCTAGACCTTCCTATAAGAAGTTAGCCAAAAAGTAGCTTCGAAAAATGCTTAGGTTAAGTTTCAGAGTTGCTTCTAATGTACCAAAGCTGGACTTAGACATAATTTCACTCTCACAACATTATGGCTGGTTGGAGACAGTCCGAACCACAAGTACCGGGTCCATGGTTCTGGGCGTATACTGGGGGGACGGGGACGACTCCCATTAACCCCTGACTATACCGGGGATACGCTTATCACAATGCCTTTCTGGTCTGTGCTGAAGCAGGGCATTCTGGCAGCCAAGTGGCTTGACCTTTATTAGTGAGCCTGGTTACCCCCTCTCGGAACTACAGACTTAGAAATCGCCAGCTCATATACAGTGCATAAAATATATTTATATACAGTATATACCCTTATACACCATTTTAATAAAAAATATCACAAAATTCTTCTAAATCCCTCGGGAAGAGTGAAAGACGCGCACGTTCATTTTCAGAGCTCCTAGACCTTCCTATAAGAAGTTAGCCAAAAAGTAGCTTCGAAAAACGCTTAGGTTAAGTTTCAGAGTTGCTTCTAATGTACCAAAGCTGGACTTAGACATAATTTCACTCTCACAACATTATGGCTGGTTGGAGACAGTCCGAACCACAAGTACCGGGTCCATGGTTCTGGGCGTATACTGGGGGGACGGGGACGACTACCATTAACCCCTGACTATACCGGAGATACGCTTATCACAATGCCTTTCTGGTCTGTGCTGAAGCAGGGCATTCTGGCAGCCAAGTGGCTTGACCTTTATTAGTGAGCCTGGTTACCCCCTCTCGGAACCACAGACTTAGAAATCGCCAGCTCATATACAGTGCATAAAATATATTTATATATATACCCTTATACACCATTTTAATAAAAAATATCACAAAATTCTTCTAAGTCCCTCGGGAAGAGTGAAAGACGCGCACGTTCATTTTCAGAGCTCCTAGACCTTCCTATAAGAAGTTAGCCAAAAAGTAGCTTCGAAAAACGCTTAGGTTAAGTTTCAGAGTTGCTTCTAATGTACCAAAGCTGGACTTAGACATAATTTCACTCTCACAACATTATGGCTGGTTGGAGACAGTCCGAACCACAAGTACCGGGTCCATGGTTCTGGACGTATACTGGGGGACGGGGACGACTCCCATTAACCCCTGACTATACCGGGGATACGCGTATCACAATGCCTTACTGGTCTGTGCTGAAGCAGGGCATTCTGGAAGCCAAGTGGCTTGACCTTTATTAGTGAGCCTGGTTACCCCCTCTCGGAACCACAGACTTAGAAATCGCCAGCTCATATACAGTGCATAAAATATATTTATATATATACCCTTATACACCATTTTAATAAAAAAATATCACAAAATTCTTCTAAGTCCCTCGGGAAGAGTGAAAGACGCGCACATTCATTTTCAGAGCTCCTAGGCCTTCCTATAAGAAGTTAGACAAAAAGTAAATTCGAAAAATGCTTAGGTTAAGTTTCAGAGTTGCTTCTAATGTACCAAAGCTGGACTTAGACATAATTTCACTCTCACAACATTATGGCTGGTTGGAGACAGTCCGAACCACAAGTACCGGGTCCATGGTTCTGGACGTATACTGGGGGGACGGGGACGACTCCCATTAACCCCTGACTATACCGGGGATACGCTTATCACAATACCTTTCTGGTCTGTGCTGAAGCAGGGCATTCTGGCAGCCAAGTGGCTTGACCTTTATTAGTGAGCCTGGTTACCCCCTCTCGGAACTACAGACTTAGAAATCGCCAGCTCATATACAGTGCATAAAATATATTTATATATATACCCTTATACACCATTTTAATAAAAAATATCACAAAATTCTTCTAAGTCCCTCGGGAAGAGTGAAAGACGCGCACGTTCATTTTCAGAGCTCCTAGACCTTCCTATAAGAAGTTAGCCAAAAAGTAACTTCGAAAAACGCTTAGGTTAAGTTTCAGAGTTGCTTCTAATGTACCGAAGCTGGACTTAGACATAATTTCACTCTCACAACATTATGGCTGGTTGGAGACAGTCCGAACCACAAGTACCGGGTCCATGGTTCTGGGCGTATACTGGGGGACGGGGACGACTCCCATTAACCCCTGACTATACCGGGGATACGCGTATCACAATGCCTTACTGGTCTGTGCTGAAGCAGGGCATTCTGGAAGCCAAGTGGCTTGACCTTTATTAGTGAGCCTGGTTACCCCCTCTCGGAACCACAGACTTAGAAATCGCCAGCTCATATACAGTGCATAAAATATATTTATATATATACCCTTATACACCATTTTAATAAAAAAATATCACAAAATTCTTCTAAGTCCCTCGGGAAGAGTGAAAGACGCGCACATTCATTTTCAGAGCTCCTAGACCTTCCTATAAGAAGTTAGCCAAAAAGTAGCTTCGAAAAATGCTTAGGTTAAGTTTCAGAGTTGCTTCTAATGTACCGAAGCTGGACTTAGACATAATTTCACTCTCACAACATTATGGCTGGTTGGAGACAGTCCGAACCACAAGTACCGGGTCCATGGTTCTGGGCGTATACTGGGGGGACGGGGACGACTCCCATTAACCCCTGACTATACCGGAGATACGCTTATCACAATGCCTTTCTGGTCTGTGCTGAAGCAGGGCATTCTGGCAGCCAAGTGGCTTGACCTTTATTAGTGAGCCTGGTTACCCCCTCTCGGAACCACAGACTTAGAAATCGCCAGCTTATATACAGTGCATAAAATATATTTATATATATACCCTTATACACCATTTTAATAAAAAATATCACAAAATTCTTCTAAGTCCGTCGGGAAGAGTGAAAGACGCGCACGTTCATTTTCAGAGCTCCTAGACCTTCCTATAAGAAGTTAGCCAAAAAGTAGCTTCGAAAAACGCTTAGGTTAAGTTTCAGAGTTGCTTCTAATGTACCAAAGCTGGACTTAGACATAATTTCACTCTCACAACATTATGGCTGGTTGGAGACAGTCCGAACCACAAGTACCGGGTCCATGGTTCTGGGCGTATACTGGGGGGACGGGGACGACTACCATTAACCCCTGACTATACCGGAGATACGCTTATCACAATGCCTTTCTGGTCTGTGCTGAAGCAGGGCATTCTGGCAGCCAAGTGGCTTGACCTTTATTAGTGAGCCTGGTTACCCCCTCTCGGAACCACAGACTTAGAAATCGCCAGCTCATATACAGTGCATAAAATATATTTATATATATACCCTTATACACCATTTTAATAAAAAATATCACAAAATTCTTCTAAGTCCCTCGGGAAGAGTGAAAGACGCGCACGTTCATTTTCAGAGCTCCTAGACCTTCCTATAAGAAGTTAGCGAAAAAGTAGCTTCGAAAAACGCTTAGGTTAAGTTTCAGAGTTGCTTCTAATGTACCAAAGCTGGACTTAGACATAATTTCACTCTCACAACATTATGGCTGGTTGGAGACAGTCCGAACCACAAGTACCGGGTCCATGGTTCTGGGCGTATACTGGGGGACGGGGACGACTCCCATTAACCCCTGACTATACCGGGGATACGCGTATCACAATGCCTTACTGGTCTGTGCTGAAGCAGGGCATTCTGGAAGCCAAGTGGCTTGACCTTTATAAGTGTGCCTGGTTACCCCCTCTCGGAACCACAGACTTAGAAATCGCCAGCTCATATACAGTGCATAAAATATATTTATATATATACCCTTATACACCATTTTAATAAAAAAATATCACAAAATTCTTCTAAGTCCCTCGGGAAGAGTGAAAGACGCGCACATTCATTTTCAGATCTCCTAGACCTTCCTATAAGAAGTTAGCCAAAAAGTAGCTTCGAAAAACGCTTAGGTTAAGTTTCAGAGTTGCTTCTAATGTACCAAAGCTGGACTTAGACATAATTTCACTCTCACAACATTATGGCTGGTTGGAGACAGTCCGAACCACAAGTACCGGGTCCATGGTTCTGGGCGTATACTGGGGGGACGGGGACGACTCCCATTAACCCCTCACTATACCGGGGATACGCTTATAACAATGCCTTTCTGGTCTGTGCTGAAGCAGGGCATTCTGGCAGCCAAGTGGCATGACCTTTATTAGTGAGCCTGGTTACCCCCTCTCGGAACTACAGACTTAGAAATCGCCAGCTCATATACAGTGCATAAAATATATTTATATATATACCCTTATACACCATTTTAATAAAAAATATCACAAAATTCTTCTAAGTCCCTCGGCAAGAGTGAAAGATGCGCACGTTCATTTTCAGAGCTCCTAGACCTTCCTATAAGAAGTTAGCCAAAAAGTAGCTTCGAAAAACGCTTAGGTTAAGTTTCAGAGTTGCTTCTAATGTACCAAAGCTGGACTTAGACATAATTTCACTCTCACAACATTATGGCTGGTTGGAGACAGTCCGAACCACAAGTACCGGGTCCATGGTTCTGGGCGTATACTGGGGGGACGGGGGGGACTCCCATTAACCCCTGACTATACCGGGGAAACGCTTATCACAATGCCTTTCTGGTCTGTGCTGAAGCAGGGCATTCTGGCAGCCAAGTGGCTTGACCTTTATTAGTGAGCCTGGTTACCCCCTCTCGGAACCACAGACTTAGAAATCGCCAGCTCATATACAGTGCATAAAATATATTTATATATATACCCTTATACACCATTTTAATAAAAAATATCACAAAATTCTTCTAAGTCCCTCTGGAAGAGTGAAAGACGCGCACGTTCATTTTCAGAGCTCCTAGACCTTCCTATAAGAAGTTAGCCAAAAAGTAGCTTCCAAAAACGCTTAGGTTAAGTTTCAGATTTGCTTCTAATGTACCAAAGCTGGACTTAGACATAATTTCACTCTCACAACATTACTGTATGGCTGGTTGGAGACAGTCCGAACCACAAGTACCGGGTCCATGGTTCTGGGCGTATACTGGGGGGATGGGGACGACTCCCATTAACCCCTGACTATACCGGGGATACGCTTATCACAATGCCTTTCTGGTCTGTGCTGAAGCAGGGCATTCTGGCAGCCAAGTGGCTTGACCTTTATTAGTGAGCCTGGTTACCGCCTGTCGGAACCACAGACTTAAAAATCGCCAGCTCATATACAGTGCATAAAATATATTTATATATATACCCTTAAACACCATTTTAATAAAAAATATCACAAAATTCTTCTAAGTCCCTCGGGAAGAGTGAAAGACGCGCACGTTAATTTTCAGAGCTCCTAGACCTTCCTATAAGAAGTTAGCCAAAAAGTAGCTTCGAAAAACGCTTAGGTTAAGTTTCAGAGTTGCTTCTAATGTACCGAAGCTGGACTTAGACATAATTTCACTCTCACAACATTATGGCTGGTTGGAGACAGTCCGAACCACAAGTACCGGGTCCATGGTTCTGGGCGTATACTGGGGGGACGGGGACGACTCCCATTAACCCCTGACTATACCGGGGATACGCTTATCACAATGCCTTTCTGGTCTGTGCTGAAGCAGGGCATTCTGGCAGCCAAGTGCCTTGACCTTTATTAGTGAGCCTGGTTACCCCCTCTCGGAACCACAGACGTAGAAATCGCCAGCTCATATACAGTGCATAAAATATATTTATATATATACCCTTATACACCATTTTAATAAAAAATATCACAAAATTCTTCTAAATCCCTCGGGAAGAGTGAAAGATGCGCACGTTCATTTTCAGAGCTCCTAGACCTTCCTATAAGAAGTTAGCCAAAAAGTAGCTTCGAAAAACGCTTAGGTTAAGTTTCAGAGTTGCTTCTAATGTACCAAAGTTGGACTTAGACATAATTTCACTCTCACAACATTATGGCTGGTTGGAGACAGTCCGAACCACAAGTACCGGGTCCATGGTTCTGGCGTACACTGGGGGGACGGGGACGACTCCCATTAACCCCTGACTATACCGGGGATACGCTTATCACAATGCCTTTCTGGTCTGTGCTGAAGCAGGGCATTCTGGCAGCCAAGTGGCTTGACCTTTTTTAGTGAGCCTGGTTACCCCCTCTCGGAACTACAGACTTAGAAATCGCCAGCTCATATACAGTGCATAAAATATATTTATATATATATACCCTTATACACCATTTTAATAAAAAATATCACAAAATTCTTCTAAGTCCCTCGGGAAGAGTGAAAGACGCGCACGTTCATTTTCAGAGCTCCTAGACCTTCCTATAAGAAGTTAGCCAAAAAGTAACTTCGAAAAACGCTTAGGTTAAGTTTCAGATTTGCTTCTAATGTACCAAAGCTGGACTTAGACATAATTTCACTCTCACAACATTACGGCTGGTTGGAGACAGTCCGAACCACAAGTACCGGGTCCATGGTTCTGGACGTATACTGGGGGGACGGGGACGACTCCCATTAACCCCTGACTATACCGGGGATTCGCTTATCACAATGCCTTTCTGGTCTGTGCTGAAGCAGGGCATTCTGGCAGCCAAGTGGCTTGACCTTTATTAGTGAGCCTGGTTACCGCCTGTCGGAACCACAGACTTAAAAATCGCCAGCTCATATACAGTGCATAAAATATATTTATATATATACCCTTATACACCATTTTAATAAAAAATATCACAAAATTCTTCTAAGTCCCTCGGGAAGAGTGAAAGACGCGCACGTTCATTTTCAGAGCTCCTAGACCTTCCTATAAGAAGTTAGCCAAAAAGTAGCTTCGAAAAACGCTTAGGTTAAGTTTCAGAGTTGCTTCTAATGTACCAAAGCTGGACTTAGACATAATTTCACTCTCACAACATTACTGTATGGCTGGTTGGAGACAGTCCGAAACACAAGTACCGGGTCCATGGTTCTGGGCGTATACTGGGGGGACGGGGACGACTCCCATTAACCCCTGACTATACTGGGGATACGCTTATCACAATGCCTTTCTGGTCTGTGCTGAAGCAGGGCATTCTGGCAGCCAAGTGGCTTGACCTTTATTAGTGAGCCTGGTTACCCCCTCTCGGAACCACAGACTTAGAAATCGCCAGCTCATATACAGTGCATAAAATATATTTATATATATACCCTTATACACCATTTTAATAAAAAATATCACAAAATTCTTCTAAATCCCTCGGGAAGAGTGAAAGATGCGCACGTTCATTTTCAGAGCTCCTAGACCTTCCTATAAGAAGTTAGCCAAAAAGTAGCTTCGAAAAACGCTTAGGTTAAGTTTCAGAGTTGCTTCTAATGTACCAAAGTTGGACTTAGACATAATTTCACTCTCACAACATTATGGCTGGTTGGAGACAGTCCGAACCACAAGTACCGGGTCCATGGTTCTGGCGTACACTGGGGGGACGGGGACGACTCCCATTAACCCCTGACTATACCGGGGATACGCTTATCACAATGCCTTTCTGGTCTGTGCTGAAGCAGGGCATTCTGGCAGCCAAGTGGCTTGACCTTTTTTAGTGAGCCTGGTTACCCCCTCTCGGAACTACAGACTTAGAAATCGCCAGCTCATATACAGTGCATAAAATATATTTATATATATACCCTTATACACCATTTTAATAAAAAATATCACAAAATTCTTCTAAGTCCCTCGGGAAGAGTGAAAGACGCGCACGTTCATTTTCAGAGCTCCTAGACCTTCCTATAAGAAGTTAGCCAAAAAGTAGCTTCGAAAAACGCTTAGGTTAAGTTTCAGAGTTGCTTCAAATGTACCGAAGCTGGACTTAGACATAATTTCACTCTCACAACATTATGGCTGGTTGGAGACAGTCCGAACCACAAGTACCGGGTCCATGGTTCTGGGCGTATACTGGGGGGACGGGGACGACTCCCATTAACCCCTGACTATACCGGGGATACGCTTATCACAATGCCTTTCTGGTCTGTGCTGAAGCAGGGCATTCTGGCAGCCGAGTGGCTTGACCTTTATTAGTGAGCCTGGTTACCGCCTGTCGGAACCACAGACTTAAAAATCGCCAGCTCATATACAGTGCATAAAATATATTTATATATATACCCTTATACACCATTTTAATAAAAAATATCACAAAATTCTTCTAAGTCCCTCGGGAAGAGTGAAAGACGCGCACGTTCATTTTCAGAGCTCCTAGACCTTCCTATAAGAAGTTAGCCAAAAAGTAGCTTCGAAAAACGCTTAGGTTAAGTTTCAGAGTTGCTTCTAATGTACCGAAGCTGGACTTAGACATAATTTCACTCTCACAACATTATGGGTGGTTGGAGACAGTCCGAACCACAAGTACCGGGTCCATGGTTCTGGGCGTATACTGGGGGGACGGGGACGACTCCCATTAACCCCTGACTATACCGGGGATACGCTTATCACAATGCCTTTCTGGTCTGTGCTGAAGCAGGGCATTCTGGCAGCCAAGTGGCTTGACCTTTATTAGTGAGCCTGGTTACCCCCTCTCGGAACTACAGACTTAGAAATCGCCAGCTCATATACAGTGCATAAAATATATTTATATATATACCCTTATACACCATTTTAATAAAAAATATCACAAAATTCTTCTAAGTCCCTCGGGAAGAGTGAAAGACGCGCACGTTCATTTTCAGAGCTCCTAGACCTTCCTATAAGAAGTTAGCCAAAAAGTAGCTTCGAAAAACGCTTAGGTTAAGTTTCAGAGTTGCTTCTAATGTACCGAAGCTGGACTTAGACATAATTTCACTCTCACAACATTATGGCTGGTTGGAGACAGTCCGAACCACAAGTACCGGGTCCATGGTTCTGGGCGTATACTGGGGGGACGGGGACGACTCCCATTAACCCCTGACTATACCGGGGATACGCTTATCACAATACCTTTCTGGTCTGTGCTGAAGCAGGGCATTCTGGCAGCCAAGTGGCTTGACCTTTTTTAGTGAGCCTGGTTACCCCCTCTCGGAACTACAGACTTAGAAATCGCCAGCTCATATACAGTGCATAAAATATATTTATATACAGTATATACCCTTATACACCATTTTAATAAAAAATATCACAAAATTCTTCTAAGTCCCTCGGGAAGAGTGAAAGACGCGCACGTTCATTTTCAGAGCTCCTAGACCTTCCTATAAGAAGTTAGCCAAAAAGTAGCTTCGAAAAACGCTTAGGTTAAGTTTCAGATTTGCTTCTAATGTACCAAAGCTGGACTTAGACATAATTTCACTCTCACAACATTACGGCTGGTTGGAGACAGTCCGAACCACAAGTACCGGGTCCATGGTTCTGGGCGTATACTGGGGGGACGGGGACGACTCCCATTAACCCCTGACTATACCGGGGATTCGCTTATCACAATGCCTTTCTGGTCTGTGCTGAAGCAGGGCATTCTGGCAGCCAAGTGGCTTGACCTTTATTAGTGAGCCTGGTTACCGCCTGTCGGAACCACAGACTTAAAAATCGCCAGCTCATATACAGTGCATAAAATATATTTATATATATACCCTTATACACCATTTTAATAAAAAATATCACAAAATTCTTCTAAGTCCCTCGGGAAGAGTGAAAGACGCGCACGTTCATTTTCAGAGCTCCTAGACCTTCCTATAAGAAGTTAGCCAAAAAGTAGCTTCGAAAAACGCTTAGGTTAAGTTTCAGAGTTGCTTCTAATGTACCAAAGCTGGACTTAGACATAATTTCACTCTCACAACATTACTGTATGGCTGGTTGGAGACAGTCCGAAACACAAGTACCGGGTCCATGGTTCTGGGCGTATACTGGGGGGACGGGGACGACTCCCATTAACCCCTGACTATACCGGGGATACGCTTATCACAATGCCTTTCTGGTCTGTGCTGAAGCAGGGCATTCTGGCAGCCAAGTGGCTTGACCTTTATTAGTGAGCCTGGTTACCCCCTCTCGGAACCACAGACTTAGAAATCGCCAGCTCATATACAGTGCATAAAATATATTTATATATATACCCTTATACACCATTTTAATAAAAAATATCACAAAATTCTTCTAAATCCCTCGGGAAGAGTGAAAGATGCGCACGTTCATTTTCAGAGCTCCTACACCTTCCTATAAGAAGTTAGCCAAAAAGTAGCTTCGAAAAACGCTTAGGTTAAGTTTCAGAGTTGCTTCTAATGTACCAAAGTTGGACTTAGACATAATTTCACTCTCACAACATTATGGCTGGTTGGAGACAGTCCGAACCACAAGTACCGGGTCCATGGTTCTGGCGTACACTGGGGGGACGGGGACGACTCCCATTAACCCCTGACTATACCGGGGATACGCTTATCACAATGCCTTTCTGGTCTGTGCTGAAGCAGGGCATTCTGGCAGCCAAGTGGCTTGACCTTTTTTAGTGAGCCTGGTTACCCCCTCTCGGAACTACAGACTTAGAAATCGCCAGCTCATATACAGTGCATAAAATATATTTATATATATACCCTTATACACCATTTTAATAAAAAATATCACAAAATTCTTCTAAGTCCCTCGGGAAGAGTGAAAGACGCGCACGTTCATTTTCAGAGCTCCTAGACCTTCCTATAAGAAGTTAGCCAAAAAGTAGCTTCGAAAAACGCTTAGGTTACGTTTCAGAGTTGCTTCTAATGTACCGAAGCTGGACTTAGACATAATTTCACTCTCACAACATTATGGCTGGTTGGAGACAGTCCGAACCACAAGTACCGGGTCCATGGTTCTGGGCGTATACTGGGGGGACGGGGACGACTCCCATTAACCCCTGACTATACCGGGGATACGCTTATCACAATGCCTTTCTGGTCTGTGCTGAAGCAGGGCATTCTGGCAGCCAAGTGGCTTGACCTTTATTAGTGAGCCTGGTTACCGCCTGTCGGAACCACAGACTTAAAAATCGCCAGCTCATATACAGTGCATAAAATATATTTATATATATACCCTTATACACCATTTTAATAAAAAATATCACAAAATTCTTCTAAGTCCCTCGGGAAGAGTGAAAGACGCGCACGTTCATTTTCAGAGCTCCTAGACCTTCCTATAAGAAGTTAGCCAAAAAGTAGCTTCGAAAAACGCTTAGGTTAAGTTTCAGAGTTGCTTCTAATGTACCGAAGCTGGACTTAGACATAATTTCACTCTCACAACATTATGGCTGGTTGGAGACAGTCCGAACCACAAGTACCGGGTCCATGGTTCTGGCGTACACTGGGGGGACGGGGACGACTCCCATTAACCCCTGACTATACCGGGGATACGCTTATCACAATGCCTTTCTGGTCTGTGCTGAAGCAGGGCATTCTGGCAGCCAAGTGGCTTGACCTTTATTAGTGAGCCTGGTTACCCCCTCTCGGAACTACAGACTTAGAAATCGCCAGCTCATATACAGTGCATAAAATATATTTATATATATACCCTTATACACCATTTTAATAAAAAATATCACAAAATTCTTCTAAGTCCCTCGGGAAGAGTGAAAGACGCGCACGTTCATTTTCAGAGCTCCTAGACCTTCCTATAAGAAGTTAGCCAAAAAGTAGCTTCGAAAAACGCTTAGGTTAAGTTTCAGAGTTGCTTCTAATGTACCGAAGCTGGAATTAGACATAATTTCACTCTCACAACATTATGGCTGGTTGGAGACAGTCCGAACCACAAGTACCGGGTCCATGGTTCTGGGCGTATACTGGGGGGACGGGGACGACTCCCATTAACCCCTGACTATACCGGGGATACGCTTATCACAATACCTTTCTGGTCTGTGCTGAAGCAGGGCATTCTGGCAGCCAAGTGGCTTGACCTTTTTTAGTGAGCCTGGTTACCCCCTCTCGGAACTACAGACTTAGAAATCGCCAGCTCATATACAGTGCATAAAATATATTTATATATATAACCTTATACACCATTTTAATAAAAAATATCACAAAATTCTTCTAAGTCCCTCGGGAAGAGTGAAAGACGCGAACGTTCATTTTCAGAGCTCCTAGACCTTCCTATAAGAAGTTAGCCAAAAAGTAGCTTCGAAAAACGCTTAGGTTAAGTTTCAGAGTTGCTTCTAATGTACCAAAGCTGGACTTAGACATAATTTCACTCTCACAACAGTATGGCTGGTTGGAGACAGTCCGAACCACAAGTACCGGGTCCATGGTTCTGGACGTATACTGGGGGGACGGGGACGACTCCCATTAACCCCTGACTATACCGGGGATACGCTTATCACAATGCCTTTCTGGTCTGTGCTGAAGCAGGGCATTCTGGCAGCCAAGTGGCTTGACCTTTATTAGTGAGCCTGGTTACCCCCTCTCGGAACTACAGACTTAGAAATCGCCAGCTCATATACAGTGCATAAAATATATTTATATATATACCCTTATACACCATTTTAATAAAAAATATCACAAAATTCTTCTAAGTCCCTCGGGAAGAGTGAAAGACGCGCACGTTCATTTTCAGAGCTCCTAGACCTTCCTATAAGAAGTTAGCCAAAAAGTAGCTTCGAAAAATGCTTAGGTTAAGTTTCAGAGTTGCTTCTAATGTACCAAAGCTGGACTTAGACATAATTTCACTCTCACAACATTACTGTATGGCTGGTTGGAGACAGTCCGAACCACAAATACCGGGTCCATGGTTCTGGGCGTATACTGGGGGGACGGGGACGACTCCCATTAACCCCTGACTATACCGGGGATACGCTTATCACAATGCCTTTCTGGTCTGTGCTGAAGCAGGGCATTCTGGCAGCCAAGTGGCTTGACCTTTATTAGTGAGCCTGGTTACCTCCTGTCGGAACCACAGACTTAAAAATCGCCAGCTCATATACAGTGCATAAAATATATTTATATATATACCCTTATACACCATTTTAATAAAAAATATCACAAAATTCTTCTAAGTCCCTCGGGAAGAGTGAAAGACGCGCACGTTCATTTTCAGAGCTCCTAGACCTTCCTATAAGAAGTTAGCCAAAAAGTAGCTTCGAAAAACGCGTAGGTTAAGTTTCAGAGTTGCTTCTAATGTACCAAAGCTGGACTTAGACATAATATCACTCTCACAACATTATGGCTGGTTGGAGACAGTCCGAACCACAAGTACCGGGTCCATGGTTCTGGCGTACACTGGGGGGACGGGGACGACTCCCATTAACCCCTGACTATACCGGGGATACGCTTATCACAATGCCTTTCTGGTCTGTGCTGAAGCAGGGCATTCTGGCAGCCAAGTGGCTTGACCTTTATTAGTGAGCCTGGTTACCCCCTCTCGGAACCACAGACTTAGAAATCGCCAGCTCATATACAGTGCATAAAATATATTTATATATATACCCTTATACACCATTTTAATAAAAAATATCACAAAATTCTTCTAAGTCCCTCGGGAAGAGTGAAAGACGCGAACGTTCATTTTCAGAGCTCCTAGACCTTCCTATAAGAAGTTAGCCAAAAAGTAGCTTCGAAAAACGCGTAGGTTAAGTTTCAGAGTTGCTTCTAATGTACCAAAGCTGGATTTAGACATAATTTCACTCTCACAACAGTATGGCTGGTTGGAGACAGTCCGAACCACAAGTACCGGGTCCATGGTTCTGGGCGTATACTGGGGGACGGGGACGACTCCCATTAACCCCTGACTATACCGGGGATACGCGTATCACAATGCCTTACTGGTCTGTGCTGAAGCAGGGCATTCTGGAAGCCAAGTGGCTTGACCTTTATTAGTGAGCCTGGTTACCCCCTCTCGGAACCACAGACTTAGAAATCGCCAGCTCATATACAGTGCATAAAATATATTTATATATATACCCTTATACACCATTTTAATAAAAAATATCACAAAATTCTTCTAAGTCCCTCGGGAAGAGTGAAAGACGCGCACATTCATTTTCAGAGCTCCTAGACCTTCCTATAAGAAGTTAGCCAAAAAGTAGCTTCGAAAAACGCTTAGGTTAAGTTTCAGAGTTGCTTCTAATGTACCAAAGCTGGACTTAGACATAATTTCACTCTCACAACATTACTGTATGGCTGGTTGGAGACAGTCCGAACCACAAGTACCGGGTCCATGGTTCTGGGCGTATACTGGGGGGACGGGGACGACTCCCATTAACCCCTGACTATACCGGGGATACGCTTATCACAATGCCTTTCTGGTCTGTGCTGAAGCAGGGCATTCTGGCAGCCAAGTGGCTTGACCTTTATTAGTGAGCCTGGTTACCGCCTGTCGGAACCACAGACTTAAAAATCGCCAGCTCATATACAGTGCATAAAATATATTTATATATATACCCTTATACACCATTTTAATAAAAAATATCACAAAATTCTTCTAAGTCCCTCGGGAAGAGTGAAAGACGCGCACGTTCATTTTCAGAGCTCCTAGACCTTCCTATAAGAAGTTAGCCAAAAAGTAGCTTCGAAAAACGCTTAGGTTAAGTTTCAGAGTTGCTTCTAATGTACCGAAGCTGGACTTAGACATAATTTCACTCTCACAACATTATGGCTGGTTGGAGACAGTCCGAACCACAAGTACCGGGTCCATGGTTCTGGGCGTATACTGGGGGGACGGGGACGACTCCCATTAACCCCTGACTATACCGGGGATACGCTTATCACAATGCCTTTCTGGTCTGTGCTGAAGCAGGGCATTCTGGCAGCCAAGTGGCTTGACCTTTATTAGTGAGCCTGGTTACCCCCTCTCGGAACCACAGACTTAGAAATCGCCAGCTCATATACAGTGCATAAAATATATTTATATATATACCCTTATACACCATTTTAATAAAAAATATCACAAAATTCTTCTAAATCCCTCGGGAAGAGTGAAAGATGCGCACGTTCATTTTCAGAGCTCCTAGACCTTCCTATAAGAAGTAAGCCAAAAAATAGCTTCGAAAAACGCTTAGGTTAAGTTTCAGAGTTGCTTCTAATGTACCAAAGCTGGACTTAGACATAATTTCACTCTCACAACATTACTGTATGGCTGGTTGAAGACAGTCCGAACCACAAGTACCGGGTCCATGGTTCTGGGCGTATACTGGGGGGACGGGGATGACTCCCATTAACCCCTGACTATACCGGGGATACGCTTATCACAATGCCTTTCTGGTCTGTGCTGAAGCAGGGCATTCTGGCAGCCAAGTGGCTTGACCTTTATTAGTGAGCCTGGTTTCCGCCTGTCGGAACCACAGACTTAAAAATCGCCAGCTCATATACAGTGCATAAAATATATTTATATATATACCCTTATACACCATTTTAATAAAAAATATCACAAAATTCTTCTAAGTCCCTCGGGAAGAGTGAAAGACGCGCACGTTCATTTTCAGAGCTCCTAGACCTTCCTATAAGAAGTTAGCCAAAAAGTAGCTTCGAAAAACGCTTAGGTTAAGTTTCAGAGTTGCTTCTAATGTACCAAAGCTGGACTTAGACATAATTTCACTCTCACAACATTACTGTATGGCTGGTTGGAGACAGTCCGAACCACAAATACCGGGTCCATGGTTCTGGGCGTATACTGGGGGGACGGGGACGACTCCCATTAACCCCTGACTATACCGGGGATACGCTTATCACAATGCCTTTCTGGTCTGTGCTGAAGCAGGGCATTCTGGCAGCCAAGTGGCTTGACCTTTATTAGTGAGCCTGGTTACCTCCTGTCGGAACCACAGACTTAAAAATCGCCAGCTCATATACAGTGCATAAAATATATTTATATATATACCCTTATACACCATTTTAATAAAAAATATCACAAAATTCTTCTAAGTCCCTCGGGAAGAGTGAAAGACGCGCACGTTCATTTTCAGAGCTCCTAGACCTTCCTATAAGAAGTTAGCCAAAAAGTAGCTTCGAAAAACGCGTAGGTTAAGTTTCAGAGTTGCTTCTAATGTACCAAAGCTGGACTTAGACATAATATCACTCTCACAACATTATGGCTGGTTGGAGACAGTCCGAACCACAAGTACCGGGTCCATGGTTCTGGCGTACACTGGGGGGACGGGGACGACTCCCATTAACCCCTGACTATACCGGGGATACGCTTATCACAATGCCTTTCTGGTCTGTGCTGAAGCAGGGCATTCTGGCAGCCAAGTGGCTTGACCTTTATTAGTGAGCCTGGTTACCCCCTCTCGGAACCACAGACTTAGAAATCGCCAGCTCATATACAGTGCATAAAATATATTTATATATATACCCTTATACACCATTTTAATAAAAAATATCACAAAATTCTTCTAAGTCCCTCGGGAAGAGTGAAAGACGCGAACGTTCATTTTCAGAGCTCCTAGACCTTCCTATAAGAAGTTAGCCAAAAAGTAGCTTCGAAAAACGCGTAGGTTAAGTTTCAGAGTTGCTTCTAATGTACCAAAGCTGGATTTAGACATAATTTCACTCTCACAACAGTATGGCTGGTTGGAGACAGTCCGAACCACAAGTACCGGGTCCATGGTTCTGGGCGTATACTGGGGGACGGGGACGACTCCCATTAACCCCTGACTATACCGGGGATACGCGTATCACAATGCCTTACTGGTCTGTGCTGAAGCAGGGCATTCTGGAAGCCAAGTGGCTTGACCTTTATTAGTGAGCCTGGTTACCCCCTCTCGGAACCACAGACTTAGAAATCGCCAGCTCATATACAGTGCATAAAATATATTTATATATATACCCTTATACACCATTTTAATAAAAAATATCACAAAATTCTTCTAAGTCCCTCGGGAAGAGTGAAAGACGCGCACATTCATTTTCAGAGCTCCTAGACCTTCCTATAAGAAGTTAGCCAAAAAGTAGCT